>NC_083676.1:1715181-2058218 GCF_030384665.1 Lodderomyces elongisporus | reverse complement strand
TGTTTCAATGTTTCAAGTGCATCCTGTTTCAAGTGCATCCTTACACCGAGTTTCAAGTGCATCCTTACACCGAGTTTCAAGTGCATCCTTACACCGAGTTTCAAGTGCATCCTTACACCGAGTTTCAAGTGCATCCTTACACCGAGTTTCAAGTGCATCCTTACACCGAGTTTCAAGTGCATCCTTACACCGAGTTTCAAGTGCATCCTTACACCGAGTTTCAAGTGCATCCTTACACCGAGTTTCAAGTGCATCCTTACACCGAGTTTCAAGTGCATCCTTACACCGAGTTTCAAGTGCATCCTTACACCGAGTTTCAAGTGCATCCTTACACCGAGTTTCAAGTGCATCCTTACACCGAGTTTCAAGTGCATCCTTACACCGAGTTTCAAGTGCATCCTTACACCGAGTTTCAAGTGCATCCTTACACCGAGTTTCAAGTGCGTCCTTACACCGAGTTTCAAGTGCAATCTATGATTTTAAAGCTTTAGTTACATTCAAATTTACCCTGACTTCATTCAACCACTCTTTATATCACTGAACCCTTCCTACACAGATGTCATAATTGATGTAATAAACAACTCTTTCTAGAGTCCAAGGTACTTTTTCATCGGATTCACTAAGTATAAAACATTTTGTCAATGTTTAGCTTACAACATTTTTTATCTTCCTCTAGTCAGTTCCATTACATAAAAAATGTACCTAATTTTGCGTCATTTTCTAACAAACAAATTGACTTTAGATTACTCTGCTGTCACACATTCCTATTTTTCACTTACAAGGAAACTCAAATTCTTCGCCCTCTCGAATTTTACGCATTTCCCCAATGGGAAAAAAGACACGATGCAAGGACTACACTATACTGAACTCCTCTCATCTTCAGTAGTTTTGTAGCAACTGCTCCACACCCAAAGGAAGGTCGATGGGTTGCCAAGACTAAACCATAATCACTTTGGTATACACACGACCTACACTGACCAATTGGAAGTCAAGTTGGAAGATAGATAGGAGTTAATCAATACAAGAGACTGCTTGATGATGATATGACTAGTATGATATAGTACGAAAAGTCAACAGGACTAATGGGATTAACAGTACTGGAAGTGGAATATAAAAAGGAGAAGGAATATCCCATTACTCCTACGAATTTAGGAAATGTAATTTAGTAATTTTTGAAGTCAACGAATTTAATATACGAAAGACAACGATTTGTGTAACAAGAAACAACTTAATATGAATGCTAGGATTATTCAACTTCAACAGGTTATGAGCAGCCCTGGTACGCTTGCCAACTTCAACCAAGCTGACAAACTTTCAGGAAGTGACAATTATTATGAATGGTTAAGGGTCTTGTCAGTGAAGTTGAGGTCGTCGTCGACTGGTGTGTATCAATACTGCATGCATGGGGACGTCGGTGTTCTTGTTGAAGAAAATGAAGATGACAAAGCAAAGTTAGTTGAGTCATTAAATTGTCTCATACGCTTTATTTTAGTTAATAGTGTTACAGGGAATGCACTTAGAACTGCAAGTGAATTTACTGGTTCAGGAAGAGACTTATTTTTACAACTTCAAAAACTTTATGGTCAAGTGACTATACTTGGTGCTATTGATTTACTTTGTGAACATCATGAACAACCATGGAAGACAGCTGAAGGTAGCATACTTGCAAACTGTATGTCTGCTTTCAATAAAATTCATAATCGTGTTTACCGTCATTTCACAAAAGATGCTTATTTCGTGTTACAACAGTTGGCTGCATTGAAATTGGCTGGTATCCCAGAAAACAAAATTAAGGATATTGTTGATGACTATAATCGAAAATATTCTGATAGTTTTGAAGATTTTACGATACAAAATGTTGAGCCCTTTATGGTAGCACACATTAAAGACACGGTAAAACCCAAGGAAATTACGGCAAATGCTTTTGTTGCTGAACGTGTGGTGAAGTGCTATAATTGTCAGAAACCAGGTCATATTTCTAGAAATTGTCCTGAATTATCTCGCAAGTTTCCTTAAAACAAACCCTAAGAAGATGCCTTGGAAAGACAAAAGACCTGGGAAAAAAATTATGAATGGGTAGCTTTTCTTGGTCTTAAAAAGGAGGCAAACAAATTCGACTTTGATAGTGGTGCTTCACATCACATTGTATGTGATAAGCACATGTGCAAGTCATTAAGACCTTATAAAGATGAAATGCGAAGACGTGGTGGTTTCAAAGTTGATGTCCATGGTATTGGTACTGTGAAACTTCAGCTACGAAATGGATATTTCTCGAATTGTTGATGACAACTCAAGTATGTCAATGGATTTAGATGAAGAGAGGGAAAATGATCTGGATGATGGCAGTGATGGTGAACTTAAACTGGTTGATCAACAGATGGCAAAGCTGATTGCAGTAAACTATGTTGCCAGTAGTTTTATTGCGCCGGAAAATGAGAAACTGATAACGGAGGATGTTCCAAAGATATTGAAACAAACAATGAATTCGAAAGATGCTAGTCGATGGAAGGAAGCTATTAATGAGGAATTGCATGCACATGCTGAGAACCAAACGTTTAGCTTAGTACGATTACCAAAAGGAAGGAATGCGATCACGAGTAGATGGGTCTTTACAATCAAAAAGGATGGACGGTTCAAAGCAAGGTTGGTGGCCAGAGTACCTAGTCAAGTTAAAGGAATAGACTATGAGAAAACCTTTGCTCCGGTCATTAGGTATGAATCATTGAGGATTATGATGGCAATTGCTGCTCAAAAGAAAAATGGTTTTTACATCAGATGGATGTGACCACTGCCTTTCCAAATGCGTCATTGGATGATGAGATTTATATGCAACAACCTGAAGGATATGAGATTTCAAAATGTTCAGACTTCGTATGCAAGTTGAATAAGTCTCTATATGGTTTGAAGCAAGCTCCATTAGCATGGAATCAACGAGTTGATACAGTGTCGAGAATTTCAGGATTCATTAGAAATAGGGCGGAAAATTGTTTGTATTTCAAGATAGATGATCATTCAATGTTCATTGTTGCACTTTATGTTGATGATCTTCTTATTGCAGGTACCACTGATCAGAGCTGCTCATAACCTGTTGAAGTTGAATAATCCTAGCATTCATATTAAGTTGTTTCTTGTTACACAAATCGTTGTCTTTCGTATATTAAATTCGTTGACTTCTAAAATTACTAAAATTACAATTCCTCAATTCGTAGAACTTATGGGATATTCCTACTCCTTTTTATATTCCTCTTCCAATACAATTAATTTACCTTCACCTTCTTTTAGCTTCTTCTAAGTGACCTTAGCTATATATTGAAACCTGGCTATTGGTTTCCCGTACCTTCAACTAACTTGGAAGAGTAACTTTATGCTCCGACCTTTTCTGTCTTTCTCATTACTTTTGCATAATCTCCATTTCTCTTAGTAATCCCAAACACTTTTCCACTTTTTCCGTTGTGACTTCTTCTCTCCCCAACTCTTACTCTCTTTTTTTTCTATTTCCGATATTTGTAAAAACAAATTTGCGACACTGTCATCACGTGATCTGGCTATGTGAAAAACAGCTCACGTGATAGCCTGAAGCATATACAATCCTAATCATTAACTCGAAAACTACTTCAACTCCCAACACCGATTTTTCCATACTATACAAACAACAGGTTCATATTTCCCATCTTTCAGCGTTTCAAATGGTACCCTTTAGAATGTTCCAACATTTTTTTTATTGCAATTTTTGTATGTAATCTGCTCGGGTTGAGGTACTGCTAATAGCGTACTGTCTTCCAAATTTGACAGAGCTGGCTGATTAACTTGTTTCTCGTCCTAGTGTGATACGTTACCTTTGATGTTTTCATAGTTATTGTTAGTTCTTTCATACGTTGTTAATCTTTATGGTGGTATTTCATATCTTACCTTTTTTCACATTTTTAGCACATATTTAGACCAAACTTCTGCACAACAATTTTAATGTTTTATAAAATTGCAGTAGACACCAAACAATTCACAAGCATGAAAACGCTTAATAACATTGCATATTGCACACCATCACAACTCTGTCATGTTTATTGTTCATTTTTCATGATTTCCAATACACATGGCATTGTAAAGTATTAGTTTAGTCTTAATTGCATCTCATACCTAGCTATCGCACCCATGTTACCTTAGTTTCAACCGTGAACCACATTCAACTGTGTGAGAACCAAAAAAAACAGGGTAGAGAGAGAAAGAGGGAGAAGAAAACAAAGTTGCAGACACGTGACACACCTCCATACATATTGTACCTTTAATTCCCATCTTCCAAACAATTATACATAAGCGAATTGCCCCATATTGAAGAAAAAACTCTAAATTGATGTTTACACCATCCCAAATATATATATATATATATATATACTGCAAAATTCGACTCTATACTAAGGAACAAACATTCTCAGATTGAAGATACTTTTGTCTCAACTAAACAAACTCTAGATAAAACAAAACAAAACAAAGCAAAGCAAAACAAAGCAAAACAATCAGGTTCTACTATCTAGAACAAGCAAACAAGCAAACCAGCAAATCAACATATAGAAAAATGTAAAATGTAAATGAAAATAAAAACAAAACGTGCAATTTTCAAACTACACCAAGCTTTCATTGCAACAAGGACTTTATGATCTTCAAGTTTGCACAACGCAAAAACAAGTTCATATCGCCAACTAGCACACAGGACTCGTAAATTGCATCGATGATACTATCCAGCGGCACGGCAGATTCCGGGTCAACTGCCTCCTCAACAGTGACTGTATTGAGCTTACTATGTTTCGCAACACCATCCTCCGCCTCCTCTTCCTCATCCTCATCGTAGTCATACTTGGGTCTATCGAATACCAGCCTATTACGTGGTCCAATCTTGGGTGCAGCTAAACTCTCAGCATCAAGGTACTCCAACCCAAACCCACCTTTGTGGCCATCACTACTACGATCACTACCACCGTCACTACTACTTCCTTCATCATCATTATCACCGTTATTGCTACTTCCACCACCACCACCACCACTACCACCACTACCATTGCCATTGCCTGTATTAGCACCATCGAAATTATTGGCGGCTGCACATACATCTGAAACCTTCTCCATCAAGTCGTAATCCACCTCTCCGGCATCAATAGAAGATATAAACTTCAAATGCGCACTGATCCGCTCATCATTAATCTCCATATAGTATTGCTCTTTCCTACCAATGATATTCACCAACGTGTCCCTCACAAGATCGTAAAGTGTCGACACCTTGTAGAACTTGCCAATAAGGAAATTGTCCAAGAGCGTTGGTGCTATTTGCCACCGGTTGCCAATCTGGCCAGTATACAAAAACTCGCAAAATGCTCGTACTGTCGTCGTTGTAAATGGGATATACAATTTCCTAGGTATCAAAGATGGTTCCATAGCATAGTTTTCAAACTGGGGCTCCTCGTCCGAAACCTCCCCTTCTTCATCCAATGTGTCACTCCTCTCTCTGTAGAAATTGCCACCATCTCCACTTGAAATATCTGCATGGCTCAACCTTTCGCCTCTTGTGCTTGCAGTAGACGTCGAGGAGAGCTTCAAATCCGAGTTAGACCTGCTAAAACTCGGTCTCATATTGGGGAGAGACAGACTCAAGTCGTGATGCAATGGTGACGAGCCCGTGTTTGATCCTGGTGCCGGGCCAGATGGTGCAGATAAGGAAGCTCTTGGTGATGCAAATGGTGAACCTTTGGGTGACCTTGACGCGGGTATGTTTCGTAGTACAGATAGTGTGTGCAAAAGCGATGCTCGTGGGGACGACATCCTATATGAAGTTGGAGCCGACGGTACTGGTGGGAGCTGTTCTCTAGGCAATGGTTTTTGTGGTGGAATATCTTTCAATTGTGTATTGATCAAGCTGTCTAGCACTGGTGGAGAAGAGAAGCTAGTGGTAGTGGTGGTGGTATTACTAGTTGCAGCATTAGCAACAGGAGCAGTAGTGTCAGTAGTGATGGTATCAGTAGTGGTGTTGGTGGCTGCTGCTGCTGTGGTTGCTGCTGTTGCTGCTATGAAAGATGGATCCTGTTTCTCCAATTGCTGAGGATCAATTGATACCGATGACGCAGAGGACGTAGAGGACTTTGCCCTTCTTTGCTCTGCAAAGTCAATATTCAAGTTTTCGTTTGATGTTTGGAAAGGTATTCGGAAATGAGGGGCATCCTTAATGGTTTGAGCATTTACATTAACATTTACATTTAAATCTCCATGTCTATCTTCGTGTCCATCTCCACGTCCAAGTCCATATTCATGTTCTTCTTGGCTTTGTTGATGAGTACGTTTGGTATTCTGCAAGATATTGGAATGGGTTGGTGTAGCACCAGATTCAAACTGGTCTACAGCTATCACGTACCCTTTTGCCAAGATGTGTGCAAAGTATTTGCCCCATCTGTCAATCAACACCCGCATCGATACTGGTATCCTATCTCCATTGCATGATATGATTTCAAAATCAGAAATGAGGTCGCCATACCTGTCAAATGCGTTTCTTCCCAAAGTGACAGCCGAGGGAGGGAAGATGGATCTGATGTTTAGTGATTTGGGTGCAGCATAGTGGACATAGTCTTCAAAGCTGACTGCACCATGCGATGAGGTTTGCGAAACAGTTGAAGGAAATTTAGCTCTATACGCTACAAAAGGTGGTTGTTGTTGTTGTTGTTGTTGTTGTTGTTGTTGTTGTTGTTGACCCGGAGGTTGAGTATTACTCGAATGGTCAGAGAGTGATCCAGGATCACTGTTTCTAGTTCTGTCTCTCATCCAGTTACGTGTATTTGTGTGTGGGGGGGGGAGGTAAGGGAGATGGGGGATGGCGATGGTGATGAAGTAAAGCAAAGCGTAAAAAAAAAATAAGGGGAGAAGGTCTATTGTAATCAACAAATAGCGTGTTAGTGCATTCTAATACAGTTTTACCTGTACTTTCGTGGGGAGGGGGGTGAAGATGAGTTTTAACTAGAGCAGATTTGATCCACTACTGATGTATATAAGGAGGACGCTGCAGGCAAGTTTGCTAGTAGTAGCAGTAAGAATGTATTATTAGTGTTTGTGTGTCACAGTAAAGTTACTAGCAATAGCACATAGCACTAAAAAGAAAAATTAAAAATAAAAAATAAATATAAAAATAAAAATAAAAATAAATATAAAAATGTGACATAAAGCAAAAAAAAAAAAAAGAATCACACACAAAAGTTTGTGGGCAACTTTAAAAAATAAAATAAAATAAAGAAAAAAACAGAGGGAGGAAAAGAAACAACACAAAAACAACCTTAATGACAGATCGAATAGGGATAAATGAGGGTGGAAGTTCCTGATAAAAAATATTCAAAAAAATAAAAAAAAAACAAAGCTAAAGAAAGTAAAATCATAGATCGTATCTAGTGTATGAGAATGAGAGATAGAGATAGAGAGAGAGAGAGAGAGTTAAGAAATGTTCATTTATGATGCTTGTTCCAACATACTTCTATGGTCGTAGAGAACAAGAGTTGGTAATGATAAAAAAAAAAAGAAGGATTGGGTTCGAATATATGGATGGCTCCTATTATTGAGGCGTCGTGTGTGCGCCTTACTGCATTAGGAAGAATTGTAACCCTTTTCAGTTCAAATTCTAATATTCTCTCTCGCTCTCTATTCTTCTTTAGTATGTATATATATATATATACTTTAATCCCTTGTACATTATACCTATATATCAATCAACAACATTGTGTTAACTATGGCAATTCAATAAAGTTAGCACACAGCACTCAATAGTGTAAAAGAACGAAAGAAAGAAATAGACAGAGAGAGAGAGAGAGAGAGCAAAAGTAAAAAAAGTAAAAAAAGTAAAAAAACAAAACAAGTCAACAACTCCTTATTGTGTTTATTGCTGGATGATAAGCAAATTATTGGAGCTAACACTGGCAGTAGTAGCAGTAGTAGCAGTAGTAGCAGTAGTAGCAGTAGTAGCAGTAGTAGCAGTAGTAGCAGTAGTAGCAGTAGTAGCAGTAGTAGCAGTAGTAGCAGTAGCAGTAGCAGTAACAGTAACAGTAACAAGAATTGTGGTAGCAACTTTAACTTAACCTTGGCTTACCTCACGCGGCACACACGCACACACGCACACACTAATTTCTTCGTCATTCCACATTATACTAGGAATTTCAATTGAGCCTCGCAATTTCACCTTATTTCCCCTTCAAAATTCCCTTCTTCGACTTCCAATCCAACATTTCTCTCTCCTCTACTCCTGCCCCCCCTTTTTTTCCCCTTTCCTTTTCTTCAATTGTAAACATCCTTATTTTTCCAAATCCGAATTTACTTTTAACCCTTTTATATCTCAACTCACAAGTGGCAAGTAGCAAGTAGCAAGTACCAAATTTGCATTCTGGCATTAACATCCGACAATATCCATATATCTTAAACACACCATAATGTCTGATACGTCGATTGAGACAAAACCTTCCAAACAGCAGCCCCAGAGCAGGTTGAAGCAATTGACTTCTGGCTCGAGCTGGGTGTCTCCCTTTAGGGGCCAACCAGACGACGAACAAAACAGCTCGAAAAAGAAGACCAATTTGCACAAGCAATTGAGAGAGGACAACAAATTAGACCATATTAGAGTCCCTGCCAAGTTTGCACACCATCCAACATTGGAGGCAGAAGCAAAGAAGAATAAGAAACAGCAACAATCTACTGCAAAGAAAACCACTCCAAAAACAACCACTACCAAGACTGCCGAAAAAAAACCAGCAGCTAAAGAAGTGAAAGCTACCGACGAAACCAAAGAATCCGCAGATGCTGTAGAAAAGAAACTCGACGACGAGTCTAAACAGTTGAAGATAACCGATGGTGATGCCGAAAATGTAACCGGTACAACTGAGACCAATAATACTGACACTACAAAAGACGTTATAGATGCTGAAGATGCTGAAGATGAAAGCAAGGATGTCGAAGAACCATTACAGGGCGAAGCAGCACTCATCAAAGATACAGAAGCCAACAACGAAACCAACAACGAAACCAGCAACGAAACCAGTGCCGTGAAACAGGCTGAAGCCGCAGCCGAAGAACACCACGAGAAGTTTGAAAAAGACATTGAAGAAGCAAAAGACGAAATCAAAAAAACCGAAGAAGCCAAACAGGAAGTCTTGCAAGGAGATGACGATATCGAAAAGTTGGCAAAACAAGACTCTCAGGAAATAGCTGCACCACCACAGACCAAGTATGAACCTGTAGAAGCCCCAAACAAGGCAACAGTAGAGAAACTCAAGGATAAGCCTGTTCTTTTGAAACACTACCAAGAACTTAACGCCGTTGCCTTGGGGTCACTTGCACACGACATTGATGACCCTAAAAAGGTTATTGAGTTGGGCTCTGGTTTGAGAATGACCCAAGAACAATTGATGGAAATGGCAGCAAAGAGAGTTGCGCCCGTCATCACCTCTATCAACAGTGAAGTTTCGAAAACAAGACAAGAAGACGAGATCAAGAGACAACAGCAATTGGACCAAAAAGTCAAGAAACACGAGGGCAAGTTGAAAGGCGAGTTTGACAAGTACTTGGGCAAACTCAACAAGAAGAAGGAAGCTTTTAACCAAGAAATTGAAAAGAAGTTGGCCAACATTGAAAACTTGAAAAAGACCTCGATCAAGACCGCTGAGGATTTCGACAAAAAGACCAAAAAGGAGATTGCTACTGCAAAGAAGGAGTTTACAGAACGTGAAGAAAAAGCAGTTACCCAACATGGCACCGATAAGGAAACCCTTGAAAAGAACCACGAGGAACTCCTTGCTACCAAAAAGCAAGAACTCGAGGATGCAAAGACAGGCCAAGACAAGGCTACCGAGGAAATCGAGGCTCTTCAAGAAAAGAAAACCAAGTTGGACAATAGCAACACAGAGTTGGCTGATGAGATTGAAAAACTTTCTGCTATTGTTAATGAAAAGAATGTCAAATTGGACGACTTGGTTTCCCAATACGAGACTCACGAGAAAGCCATTGACTCAAACTTGAATCAAACCAAGGACTTGAACGACAAAATTGATGTTATCAACAAGGACTTGGATGAGAAAAAGTCAACTCATAAAGGGTTGACTGCGGAAGTTGCAGCTTTGGGTGCAGCTATTGGTGCTTACACTGCTAAATTATCCGACTTGGACTCTGACAAGCAAGACAGAACCAAGAGGTTGGCAGACGCTAAGGAAAAGATGACAACTTGGCAAGCAGACAAGGATAAGTTGGCTGAGGAGGCTGCAAGAGAGCACGAGCGTCAAAGAGTACAAGCTACCCAGGAGTACGAGACAAGAAAGCACCAAGAGGAATTGGAGAGACAAAGACAAAAAGAAGAAGAAGAGAGACTTGCAAAAGAAGAAGAGGAGAGACAAGCTAAATTGAAGGCAGAAGAGGAAAAGAGACAAGCCGAGGAAGAAGAAAGACAAGCCAAGTTGAGAGCTGAAGAAGAGGAACGCAAGAGACAAGAAGAGCTCAAGGCCAAAGAGTTGAAAGAGAAGGAAAAGAAAAGCGCGTCAGTGACTGCAGCTATCAAAGAAAAAGAAGCAACTCAAAAAGACCTTGAGAAAGAACGTAACCAACATGATGCACTTTTCCAAAAAGGATCATACGAAGGTGAGGAGACAAACTACCAAGCTGCACAAAAGAATAGATTGAGAGATGAGATTACCAATTTGCAGAAAATCAAGGACTTGAGAGAAGAGAGAGCCACATACACTGGAGAAGACCCTAAATCTTCAGAACTCGATACATTGATTGACGAGAGGAAAAAGGCGATTGAGAAGTTAAACACCAAGCAAGCTGAAACTAAATCGACCCCGAAAGTTTCCAAGAGCGCTGAAGCTCCAGTTGGAGCAAGCATTGTGGGAGCTGGAGCTGTAGGTGCAGGTGCTATTGGAGCCGGTGCAGTGGGAGCTGGTGGTAGTGGCAATGCCAATGTAGCCAATGCATCATCTGGTTTCAACCTGGCATCTGTTCCTCAAATTCCTACTGCTCACTCGGAAACAGCTAAGGACTACAACCAAAAAGAGATCAAGTCAAACTATGCTGACCCAAAAGCTTCAATCCCAGAGTTTCCACAGCAAAAAGATAAAAGCAACAACACCAACAACACCAACACCACTACTACTGGAGGTAATGTTGCAGCATTAGAAGCTCCGGTATCTAAGGATATTACCAACGAGTACAACCCTAAAGCGCAAGAATCCAACTATTCTGACCCAAAAGCTTCCATTCCAGAATTTAAGCAGGGTAACAATAAGAGCAACAACACGACCACCACTACCACCACCAACGTTGCTGCTTTGGAAGCTCCAGTATCAAAAGACATTGCCGACAACTACAATTCCAAGGCTATCAATTCCAACTACGCTGACCCAAAAGCATCTATTCCAACCTATGAGGAATCAGAAAACGTCAATGACAAAAACAGCGGTAAAAGCGGTAGTGGTGCCAAGACCGCTATTGGCGCTCTCACAGGAGGTGCAATTGGAGCTGGTGCAGCCAGTGCAGCCAGTGGTAGTAACTCTGCCCAACAGCAATCAGAGCCTCACAAGTCCAATAGTTTGACCGATAGATTCAAGAATTGGGGACGTAGACGTTCATCAAAGGACAGCTCTTCTTCATCCACCAACAAGGATGTTGAAAAAGCCGGAAAAGCCGGAAAAGCTGGAAAAGCTGAACAAACCGAAAAGAATAAGAATGCAGGAATAGTCTCTTCTTCCGCAGCTTCTAAGAATGCTGAGAAAACTCCAGCTACTGCTGCTATTGTTCCAAAAGGTGACCAGACTGTAGGAGGTGTCAACGCCAGAGATGTTGAAAGCAGTTCCCAACAACCACCACAAAGCAAGGAGGCACAAAAAGCGCCATCTATCCGTGATGACTCTTCCTACGAAGTCCAATCTGTTTACGAGGTTGTTACAGAAGCCGAGTATGAAGCACACAAGAACAATCCAGACTATTTGGAAGTGAGTGAAGAGGAGTACAGAAGACACAAGCAATTGGAGAAGCAAGTGAACCTCGTTGAAAAGTTGTCTTAATTTTGACTTTGAATTTTGAATTTTGGATTTTTTTATCTTTCTTTCTTCCCTTTAAACTCTCCCGTTTAAGAGAGAGACATTGCGTCAAAAATAAAATAAAATATTCAATTTCTAGGATGTTCTTTTTTATAACCTTTGTCATTTTTTTTTATATATATTTAAATCTTTATATCTATATTAATAGTATTATTACCAGTATTTTTTCAAATCAAACTTTCAGTTTAATCGAATGTAATTTTCTTACCAGAAGACGGCACAATAGCTGCACTTGCTCTTTGAGCAGTTGCCAATGCAATTGAAGACTTTTGACGTTTATTCTGTCTATCCTGTGGTTTATCGCGTGGTCTTTCTTGGCGTCTGTCGTAAGATCTCTCATGTTGGTTTTCGTAACTTCTGTCTTGGCCCCTGTCTTGACCCCTGTCTTGACCTCTGTCTTGACCCCTCTCTCTATACTGAGGTTTGCTAATCCGTGGCGCCAGGAGGTCACCTCTTGCCGCTTCCTCTCCTTCTCCACCGGTAAACTCTGAAGGTCTTCCGTTTGTATGACTCTTTGGTCTCTTTTTCGATCTATCCTCACCATACTCCAATCTAAGCTTTCTATTCAACATCATCTTGGTCAATTTCGAGTTCATTGCGGCAACAGCACCTTCCTCCTTTTTGAAATCAATAAATGCAAACCCTTTACATTTTCCAGTATCTTGGAAAGTCGCCATTCTGATTCTGGCAATATCCCCACAGTGTCTAAAGTGCTCTTCAAGATTATCTTCGGTAGTGTCAAACCCAAGATTCCCAACGAAAAGAATCCTACTTGGTGGTAATTTACTTTCTGTCTTTTCTGGTCTGCCTTCAAACGATTTGGCATTCTTGATAAGCAATTTACGTCCGTTAAGAAAAGATTCGCTTAGTTCAACAAGAGAGGTGACTTGCTCTTCATTCTTTACATCAACATAAGAAAAACCTTTGATCTGGTTTCCCTTTTTGGGCAAATTCACTCGAGTGATGTCCTCTTCGTTAACCGAACTTTTCGCAGTCAAGAACCGCACCAAGTCTTCTTTCGTAGTATCAAAAGACAAATTCCCAATCCAAACACCGTATTGTGACTTCTCCTGTCTCTCGTTCTGCTTAGATGCTTCGTCATCTGAAACTGGCTCTTTGATCTCGAGCTTACCCTTTTTCACCAACCGCTTTTGTTTCTTCGAAAGCGGCACTGAGGCTTTCAAGTCTATTTCAAGCTCCTCAATATCATCTGCATTACGCTTATTACGCTCTGGTCTCGTATTTTCCTGCTCCATCCTTTTGCTATTCTTTTATTATTCTATTCTTTCTAACTATTCTTTTTTGTTTGATCTGATTTGTTATTTACTGAGTTGTAAATGCAATAAAGGATGGAATTGTTGTTAGGCTTATCACAAATGTAGACCTCATCACACTTGTAATTTGGAAACTACTGAAGGGAGAAAAAAAGGAAAAGATACAAAACGGTACGGCGTGCGGCTCAAAGCATTATCTACATTTTCTGGTTTTTTTTTTTTTCCTTCGCTTTAATAAATTTTTAAACAAAATATTCCATACAATATACATATAGACATACATACATGCACACACACACCCACCCATACACACTAACACACATACATGTATACATACATGTACACATACATGTATACATACATGTACACATACATGTATACATACATGTACACATACATGTACACATACATGTACACATACATGTACAAATACATATATACATATTCGTAGACTAACTCTCGCTTACCCATCATCAACAAATTCGGTCCATAGCCATTTGCGCCACTCTTCGCCCGCTTCATTAATGATACTATCGATGAAATTGATCTTATGCTTGTTGTCCTGTGCATCATTCGAGATTATAATCGTGTTAAGGGTTTTCTCTTCCGACGGCAGCGATGGCTTACTACTACGCACTGAGCTTGGGTCATTTCCATTATTGTTCAAACGTTTCCTCTGTTTGTGGTTGTATTCGTACGACTTTGATGGAAGTCGTGATAGGAACTGTCGTATTTCATGCTGGTCCAACTCTACTAATGTGTTCTCTTTGGACTTTAGCAACGAAATCGAGATGAAAATGAGTGCAACATGCGGATCAATGGTGGAGAATGGGATAGTTAAGGCAGGGGCATCAGAGGCGGGACTAACAATCTTTGATTTAGAGCTGTCTGATTGTAGTTGCTGATTGAAATCGGCTCTTGATATATGGAAATTGCAGTTCAACTCATGCACCAAATCCCTAAAGGAATTATTTCTTGGATTCATCTTGGGTCTCTCAGTTTTCTCAGAGTTGAGTGTCCAGAAAATGTCTGGTCCAAGTTTCTCCAACGTGTCTCTATTGACGTAATTGAGCTTTTCATAATAGTAGTTGAAATTCTTTTTCGGATTTTTTAATCTCCACCCTAACATGAAATCCCAGATCCGGCCTCTATCAAATTTAGACCACGCCTTAGTGCCACAGAATTTGAGCCACCATATCAACCACTCATCATCCAGACATCCAAATTTGCTCAAAATTTGCTCTTCATGGAAATACTGAGAAAGTTCAGGAAGCAACTTTCGCAAACAAAAGATGAAGAATGACACTCTTTCTTCAATGGTGCCACCAGTCACTGGGAGTCTCGTCTTGTTGAGTTGATCTTGTTGATGATGATGATGATAATGATGGTGGTTATGATGGTTGTGGTGATCATTGCTAGCCACGTCTCCTTTACCTCCCGTTGAACCATTTTGACTGGTTTGTTTCCTCGAATCAGGTTCAGGACAATGGAGCAACACCAAAACAAGTCTTTCATAAACCTCGTGGAAAGCCAATGACGAAATGTGCTCGTCGTTGTAAATCAATTCCTCAAGGTAGTTTCCCAAACCTGGGATATTGTCTATGTAATGCGTGTAGTCGTCCAAAACATTATGTGTAAGTTTTGGGTGGGAGTTTTGGTCTCTTCCCACCAATACCCATGGCGTCTTTGGAAGCGGTGGGATCCACTCTGCCAAGTTAAGCGCCATCCATAGCAAAGAAAGGTCGTATTTGATAATTTTGCCCCACTTTAATGTAAACTTCTTTACTGCATTTTCAATAACATCGAGAATTTCCCGGTCTAAAGATGGCAATTCAGTCGACAGCGAGCCAAATATTCTTTGCACATACCTTGAAATGTCCTTCTTGATCCTATTTTCAGTATCGGATCGCGCATTATAACTGGCTTGTTCGTGCAGACGCTGTGTACCGTTTGAGGAGCTATTCCTTGAACCACTATCTTTCGAAAAAGATGAGTAAGAAGATGAAGAAGAAGAAGAAGAAGTCGACGACGAGGAGTCCAGTTCGTTACCTTCATTTATGACTTCGTTATCTGGTTGAATAAATGGGTCAAGGACAAATGGATGGTATTTGAGTAATACTGGCCATGCTTTGAAGCGTAGAAATGGTGGGATACCTTTCTGTCTAGCAATCAAGGCTAGACCATGATGGTTCTTGTTATTTAGATATTGTTTGCATAAATTGAATATCTCGAGGTCGTAATTGAAAGAAGGTTTTGGACCTTCTGACGGCAGACTGCTGTAACCTAGAGCACCATTATGAGTATGCTGTGGATGCAGAGAAGTTTGCTGATGATGATTGTGATGTTGTAGCTGTTGTAGCTGTTGTTGCTGTTGTTGCTGTTGTTGCTGTTGTTGCTGTTGTTGCTGTTGTTGCTGTTGTTGCTGTTGCTGCTGTTGGTGGTGACTATTTTGTGATGGAATGTTGATGTTGGCACTACTTTCTGGAACATTAACTGTATTAAACTGCTCCAGTTCTGCCAAATGTGGGCTGATTGTACTTGCTTGCATTTTGAGGGTTTTTATTTCTTTAAAGTCAAAAAAAAATCAGCGTTTATCAACTTGAGTAATTGTAATAGATACTGGACTGTGTAATGATATAACCAAGGTTTAGTTTATTTTTTTTAAAACTTTTCTATTTCCTTAATGTTTCTTCTTCTTTTTTTTTTCTGTAAATAAAAAGTGAATATGCTTAATCGACCGATAAAACCAATGATTGTTCTTTAATCTTGGTTAATTTGATTTTTCCTTCTTCTTGCTAATTTTGTATTATAAAGTTATTCTAGACAAGTGTTTGACAGTGTCAAAGGCAGGGGTGGTTGTTTCAATACATATTTGTAAAGTATTGGTTGAGAATGCTAGGAAAATGAAATAAATAAGTAAAAAAAAATGGAAATGATGATGTGGCTCGTTTCCTTCTTTGCTACTACTGGTGTGAATACTAGCAATATATTTCTATTAATCAAAAGCTCTATCTTTCAGCTAGTTATGTTATGTTCTGTTCTGTTCTGTTCTATTCTGATTTGCCTTGTCTAGGTTCTGTTGATTAAAGGAGAAAAAAGAAAGACTCTTGGGCTAAGTAAGCAAGAAGTGAAAGTATAGCTTGGAAATCGACTTTAAAGTCTAGTTGTCAATCCTACCAACCAACAAAATTTTGGTGGGTTTCAAAAAAAAAAAAAAAACAAGTATATACACATAAAAAAAAATTAAATTAAATAAAATAAAATTAAAAAAGAAGAATTAAAACTTAACAAGAAGAAGAAAAAGAAGAAAGAGCTCGCAATACTTACATCACACTGCTGACATTTTATTTTATTTTTTTTTTTTTTAATACAGGCATAGTTCTAGCCAATTGCAGGGAAAACTACATCCTTCACTTTTGTATAGAGACTGGATATTAAGTATTATTCACTACAATTAGACTACATTTTGATGAATAACAAATGCGTGCTTTTCGTAATTACAATGGCAACAGGATGAAGAAGATGTGTGAATTAAGGAAAACTATAGGTTGTGTGCGTCTTAAATATAAATAAGTTATAAACTATGCACGTGACCTCTCCTCATTGCACACGACCACAATGTTTCAGTAGCTGTTCCATTTTCCTTTGTTTTTTATTCTTTTTTTGTTATAATTTTCATTTTTATCCTTCCATAGTGAAGTATGGATGCAATAGATCCATTGCCTGTAATCACCAACAAAGGCATAAAGACAATAAGAATACCTACACCCCCCACACATACACACACACATATATATATATATAAAGATGTATATAGATAGTATGGTATAAAGGTAGTTTTTTTTTTTGTAGAATAGCTCGTCTTCTTACCTTCTAATTTTGTAAAGAGAGATTAGTAAAGAAAAAAAAACAAGCAAGTGAACATAACTTTACGACTTTGAAAGCACGAAACAATGTGACGATGAAGCATTCTACACCATTTTGACAAAACAATACTAGACAAAATAATCTTCCAAACTTATCAAGAGAAAAAAAAAAGAATAAAAAAGATTCGGAGAGTTCATCTACTTTACAAGATACTATCCCGGTGCTAAACTCTCTCCACTCCGATTGCTTTGTCGCTAGCAAGTTGTAATAATTCTAGAACCGTAGACTTTCCTTTCATACATCTCATAACTATAGTATTTCAGACGAACACAACAATCATCAACATTTTGTTGTCAATTGGATCAACTTTTTACTTTTTTTTTATACATCCATATCGATTTGTTTGATGACCTTATTTCTGGGCCGATTTATCAACTGACGCAACCTTCCATCGTAAGTTACCACATAATCTTTGATAAACTTTTTCTATCTGTTCCTGCTGTTCGTGGCACGTGAAGATAATAAATAATATATATTAAAAAAAATAAAAAAAAAATAATAAATAAAAAATAAAAAATAAAATTGAATAAAAAGAAATAAATAAAAATTTTGCGCTTTTAAATTTCTTTTTTTTTTCTTTTCTCCTTTATTTATTTAACACCTTCCTCTACTACTCTCTGTTTTTCGTATTGGTTCTTTTAACTCTTACCCTTTTTGGCAAGGCTGGTTGAGTATAGGAGAATGTTTAATACCACAACACATGTAAACAAAACTACAAGCCATTGACAACGACATAAACAGTAGAAGTAAAAAAAAAAGAACACATACACATACACAACCATATCTGGAGTTGAGTGATTTAACAGAATAGGCCGTTCACCTTCCGATAAGTTTCAAATGTAATCCCAAAAGTGAGAGATAATCGTAATACCCAACTCGATTTGTAGTCCGTGGCTGGCATTGAAGATGTTGTGTTAGGGGCGATTGAAACCACCCCCTCAATGTTTACTAGTGAGTCCTAGCAAAGATATGGCCGATAGAATCCATTATCCAACATTATAGCAGTATTTTTTTGTTTTGTTTTGTTTTGTTTTGTTTTCCATTTTTTCTCTTCTCTTCTCTTCTCTTTTCTTCTCTTTTCTTTTCTTTTCGTTAAGTTTCATTTTCTTACCTCCACTGTTGTCGATTTGTTTCTTGCACGGCTTAGCTATCCCGGAGTGTTTACTATACTATTACTCGGTGAGCCTAATACCTTCCGAGATAAGTCGAGACATGGAAAGTGAGAGCTTCAGTGTTTGTGCGGTTTTTTTTTATTGTGTGTGCTTAGTCATACAATCATCAAGAATTTTAGACACGACACATGAAATAGGGGCAAGTGGGGGAAAAGAGAGAGAGAGAGAGAGAGGCAAAGAGAGACAGAGAGAGAGAAAAAAAAAGAAATTCACAAGTTGGCAAAAGTCGTGTACTTTTGATCAAGACACATGATAAGGAGTCGTCTATGTGTTTTGTGTGTGCTTGTGTGAGGCTTGCTGCTGATTAGTATATAAGGAGACAGCAATTGCCACCAGGTCGATATTAACGTCGAACTCTTTTCTACAATACTTTTTTACAACACTTTTTTTTTCACAACACTATCTTTTTACTCATCAACACTTAGTGGACAATAACAACAACAACTACAACTACAGCACTTTCTTGAATAATATACATACACAATGCAAATTTTTGTCAAGACATTAACAGGAAAAACAATTACATTGGAAGTGGAGTCGTCGGACACCATTGACAATGTCAAGTCCAAGATTCAAGACAAGGAAGGTATTCCACCAGACCAACAAAGATTGATCTTTGCCGGTAAACAATTGGAAGATGGCAGAACCTTGTCGGACTACAATATCCAAAAGGAATCCACATTGCACTTGGTGTTGAGATTGAGAGGTGGTATGCAAATCTTTGTCAAGACATTAACAGGAAAAACAATCACATTGGAAGTGGAGTCGTCTGACACCATTGACAATGTCAAGTCCAAGATTCAAGACAAGGAAGGTATTCCACCAGACCAACAAAGATTGATCTTTGCCGGTAAACAATTGGAAGATGGCAGAACCTTGTCAGACTACAATATCCAAAAGGAATCTACATTGCACTTGGTGTTGAGATTGAGAGGTGGTATGCAAATCTTTGTCAAGACATTGACAGGAAAAACAATCACATTGGAAGTGGAGTCGTCGGACACCATTGACAATGTCAAGTCCAAGATCCAAGACAAGGAAGGTATTCCACCAGACCAACAGAGATTGATCTTTGCCGGTAAACAATTGGAAGATGGCAGAACCTTGTCAGACTACAATATCCAAAAGGAATCTACATTGCACTTGGTGTTGAGATTGAGAGGTGGTATGCAAATCTTTGTCAAGACATTGACAGGAAAAACAATCACATTGGAAGTGGAGTCGTCGGACACCATTGACAATGTCAAGTCCAAGATCCAAGACAAGGAAGGTATTCCACCAGACCAACAGAGATTGATCTTTGCCGGTAAACAATTGGAAGATGGCAGAACCTTGTCGGACTACAATATCCAAAAAGAGTCTACATTGCACTTGGTGTTGAGATTGAGAGGTGGTAATTAGTAAAAGTAATATTATATATACTTGTATGTATGTATCTAATAATTGAATAATTGTGCAATGAACTAAACACATTTTGAAAACAAAGAAAAAAAAATATATAAAAACTTTATTTCTTTATTCCTTTTCTACCTCTACTTTGACAACACTCGAGGTCTCTTTTGCTCTAAACTCTGACAACTTGGAAACAATCAAATTCTTGATGGCTTCCGACTCTACAAACTTGATAATGCTCTTTGAGAGTCGAATCATTTCAATCTTGACTGATTCGAGTTCTGAAACATGCAAACACTGGTCACAAATAATGATCCACGTTTCACCCAACGACGTTTCGGTATCCACTTCTTTTGGTAAATCTTGCAATACACCTCTCAATAGTTTACAGACTCTCACTTTTGTCCTCCATGTAGGGAAAAGCCCCGGGTTGAGCGATTTTTTAATAGCCCACCAGAGTAAATCCAATTGTACTTTTAAAGTTGAACCGGGAGAGAACGAATCACCAAGAATATCCAAAAGTTCCAACCTTCTTTCTTCTTGCGCAATTGCCCCTGGTCCTTTTTCGCCATTAGCATCAGCCATCTCAACATCACTATCACTATCACCATCACTTGCACCACCGCCATTACCATTTCTAACTTTATATTCGCGCTGCAAAAACTCTCTCATTATATCAAAAAAGACATCATTAACTGTGGAAACCGGAGTGTTTTGGACAAATTTGGATGCGGCACGAAGCGCCAATCGCAGGTATACCTTATTCTTCCGCTTAATTTCTGTGCTCACGGTTTTCTCAATTCCATTTTTCAAATCCAGATCGTGCAATAACCAAAAAGACTTGGACAAGATAGAAAAATCAACCAACGCTTGAAACACATATTCCTTTCCGTCCCATGACTTGCCTCTGTTTGCCTCTACTAAAGAGTTTAAAACTTTTGTCACTGTTTGTGACGAAAACAGATCAAAGGTTGTATAAACTGCACACAAATTAGACAAGGCTTTGGCAAGCGTGACACGAACAGCAAATTCGTTTGATTGCAAATAAGTTGTGAAAAATTCCAAGATATCTGTTGCATACAATTTCACTGCAGAGCTTCCACTAGCATGTTCTGTCCACACTTTATCAAAATTTGTATGCACACGTTCATTTCCATCAAACCTGCCCACATAAGCAAATGGTAGAAATGCAGATGCCAACACGTCGAATTTGTCACCGCCATATCGAGAAAAACATTCACTAGCAACGGAGGACAAGTAGCGTGCTTTTGACCAATCTTTGGGGTCAAAGTACATGGAACAAAGTTTCTGCGAATAATTAACAATGGTATCAGTTGTGCAAACCCTGCAGATGTAGCCAGCAGCAGCAGCATAACAACTTGCAACTGTTTCATTTCGATCTGAAAATTGACTCACTGCCAAGTTTAGTAAAAATTGTCCCTGCAGACGCTGCTGTATCAACTCCCTATGATTTGTCACTAAAGTTATCAACACCTTTGAGCCACTCACTTTTGAGGGCAAGCCAACGCTTCGCTTGACGGCATGGGAAAGTTTGCTCATAAATTGCTCAATATGCGACTCGTCCAATTGCAGTAGCAAGAAATCTATCGAATCCATCAACAGCGAGTTACCAACACTTTTCAATCTTTTGGAATCAAGCTCATTATTGTCAATGTTGTATTTTCCAGCATTCAAAGCAAGATAATTAACAACCTCGGGCTCCATCGTTGAGAATTGAAGGATAAAGTTCTCAACCAACTCACCTACATATGGTTTCAACATCTTGCTCTTGGATTTACACAATTTCAAAAGTGTACTAATGGAAAACTCCTTGATCTCAGCAGACTCTGATCCCAAACCTTTGTTTCCCAAAAGAAATTCAATCAATTCGCCCAACAAGTTGCCGTTCTCGTCATCACTATTTGACTTCTTCTTCTTCTTGCCAAGTTCTCTGGTCAATGTAGCAACGAGTGTCTTGGCCAACTTTTCTCCTTCCTTACGAACGCTATCCTTGATATCATCCATAACACGGAAAGTCATATTCCAAATCGATTTGAGACGGTCCACATACAGATTGAAATCAATCACATGGAAAAGATCATTTAACGCAGTGGCACTAGCTTGACGAATACGCCATTCTTTATTTCCCATTCCTTTCAATAAATCATCCAAAATAATCAAAGAATAGTCCTTAACAACTTGCAGTGAATTTTTAACCAAAGTAGTCCATAAAGTCTCCATCGACAGTGAGACTTGTGGGTATGGATCGAATCTATACCTGTATAAACGCGGGATTAGCCTTTTGGCCAAATTTTTATCTTTTAGTAACAAATCATCCATCGACGTTTGCGCAAGTATCGATCCTAAACCATAAGCAATTCCTCTTCTTGACGACCACAAGGCAGATGATTTGGCTATCGACATGAATTTGTACACTAGACTCGGGTCTCCTGCCTCTTGTGCTAGATTAAGAACGTCCTTGTACGTGGAAATGGATCCGTCATTGGATTTCAAAGTTTCTGGTTCAAAAAGCGTAGTATTTTGTTCAACACTACCAGCTGTATAGGTGTTTGTATCTGTTTGAGTAAACGATTTAAACAATGATTTGACAAGTGTTTCACGCAAATTTTTGTCACCTAGCTCGTACAAGAGGGATAACCCTCTGGATGCAGCATCTTGTATGAGCTCATCTCTGTCTGCTAAAAACTTCATAAAAACGGCCTGTATCTCAATGGACTTGTCTTTGATTATGTTAAGGTGTCCACAGTTTTGTACAAACAGAAGAAGCCAAATACAACCAGCTCTTCTAAGTAAAGGTTTCGTATTCTTACATGCATCAAAAACAGTATCAAGCAAGATGGGCAATCGAGTTGTTTCACTGGTAAGAGAGTCCAACTCGATACTTCCAATCGTGTCACGCTGGAGCAAAATTTGTTTGGATTTGAATCCAGCAGCTGCCAAAGTCAATGCTTCTCCAGAGGCAAAAATCACTTCAATATCTTTTGAATTGTGATAGTTGTAAATAGCTTGCTCATCTTGAGTGAGTAAACCCTCAGCTGAGTCAGAAGATGGACGGTTAGTATCACTATTGCTCATTGCTAAAGCTCCCAAGAGTAAAACTGCTTTTTCATCAAACTTTTTCAAACTCTCCTTTACGCCTAACCTGATTGTATCAGCAAAAGTTGGTTTCGTTAAAAGAATTTGGCGCAACAACCCGTAAATGGCCATCTCGTAGATCCCTTCAATTACAGTGTCGCGTGATTGCCTCGATGCTAACGAGTTTTCCAAATCGACAAGCAACTTATCAAGAAACTTATCAAGAAAATTGAGGTTTTGAAGTTGAACACCTTTGCTAAATATTCGTGCATACAAATAACATCTCATTAACATCGATGTTTCAGAGTATTTACATGCACTCATCTGTTGCACAATAGTTTCAAGCTCTGGTTGATCAATTGCAGAATAGCTGCTAACAATGATGCTGATGATTTTACTCACACGCAGCAATGTCTTTGGCTCAAGTCTTTTGTCCAATGTTTCGTGCATTAATGAGGGCAACAATGGTATCAAAGTTTGAACTGATTCAAAAGAGGCAAATGTCAAAAGCTGGACTGTATGGAATGAAGTTTCTTGAGCCAGGGTCTGTCTAAAAATGGCGCCTTCTTTCAAACTTTCTGTTAACACGTCGATGCAACACCTCAATAAAATCGACATGTTTTCCACCAATAAACCCAGTCTGATTTTTAGTAATTTGCGTACTTCCAAATCTGATTCTATCGACTTTTCTACTCTTAATGACCATTCTTCGTCTACATAAATCACAGTTTTGGAATCACGAGTAGCCTCCATAACCAAAAGTTGTTTTGCAAACTCAATAATTTTAGGAACAACCGAGTAAATACTCAGGTCTGGTAATGATTGTGCTTTCGAGAACTCTTCAACAAAAAGATTGACAAATGTACTAAAATCGGGGAACTGGACACGGCGATTATTGGCATAGTCTGATGTGTGTAAATTGAAATAGTAAGGATGTAAGCCGCGCTTGGACTCTTCATTGGTCTCGGCTCCAAATTCGTTGTTGGTTCCCAATAAACAAATAAACCTTGCAAATGCATCTTCAAATGGAAATGCCGCATTGACATACTTTATTATAACGTGTGATGTTTTCCTAGTATTGACTTGTGAAAGCTCGTGCCAGGCTAATAAACGCAACTCATTCTTGTTGCCCTCACTGAGTTGTCCAAAATAGACTGCCAAACCAGACAAGACACCCTGAATCACAACTCGTGTTTCAGGAGGCTCGATACTCAAGGCGTCAAAGAGGAAAGAAATATACTCCCATTGCGAAAGGAAAAGCGACGGTGAAGCCAATAAGAGGCTCCCTAAAGTCTCATATTTCTTTTGTCGTTCCAAATTAGCCAGTGAATCGTTTGTTATTTGGCTTTTATCAGACAATTGAGTTTTTAAAGTTTGCGCAACTTCATTTGCAAATGCATTGGATTGACTTGAACCTTTGTGTGTATTTGCATACAGATACACAATATCCAATATCGAATACCGAATCTTACGTTGCTCTGAGTTGAGAGCATTCAATGCCACACGGGGCAAACCTGGATGGACAAAAAATCTATCGGTCTTGACTAGCAAGTGCAAGATGTTAGTTTTCAAGTTGACACTTGTTGTGCTCTTTTCAGTTTCCACGAAAAACATGTCTATCAAATAATCCATCAAGTTCCGAGAATCCAGTATTTGTACCAGCGCAATATTTGACAGTGATTGCAGTTGCAGTTGCAGTTGCAGTTGCAACTGCAGTTGTTGTTGCTTTAAAGTTTTGCTGTAAACATCATTGATATTCAAAGCTGGATCAGCAGCAGCAATCAAATATGGTAATATACACTGATCCAAGGAGAAAGCCGACTTTAAAAACTCAAGTAAATTCACCTTAACATCAAGTAGATCTCTATTGTCGTAATAAACCATACCTGCATCGGTAGTAAAGAACTTCACTTCTTGTTCAGTCAAGCCTGAGGTCGAGTCAACTCCAATTGCTGTGGGCTTGAGTCTTAGAAACTGACTGATTTTAAACGCCAAGTATTTTTCGTTCGTCGGATTTGACGTGAAACCAAAGCTTTGCCTGAATGCATGATACTCCAATGAGTCCCAAACAGGAGCTTTCCAGCCAACCAAAAGCTTGCACAACACACTAAACATTCGAGCAGCAATGGAATATGGAAGATTGGACATCCCTTGTACAACCAATGGCACCAACGACTTTTTCTCCTCGAAACTTAGTCTGTCGACTCCTCGTGCCAAAAACAATGCCGAGTATAACCTCACAGATGTCGTGTCTAAACCTGCTTGGACATTCGGTGTATAAACTTGTTCTATCAACGACCTTACGGGCAATTGGATAGTCTTACTTGTGATTCGAGGCATGACATGTTGAATGATCTTGAGAACCAGCTTGCGTACTTCGGCGTGGGGACTGGATAGTTTTAGTAAAGTGGGGGCGAGGTATAAACCAAGTGTTTTCTCCAATTGTTGGTCATCTTCGGCAAGTGCAAACTTCAATTCAACCCTGTTCAACAAGGCTAATTCCTGTTCTGCCATACTTGCATTGACGTGTAAGGGACAGAAATAGTAGAGATAGTGATGGTTGTGGTTGTGTAGGAGGTGGTGGCAAAACGTATTGAAAAGTTGTTTTCAATTGGAATTTGCAACTTTCGCACCTAGTCCTACCAAACACTATACCACACACGCCAACGCAAAATAGATACACAGAAAAAGATGAAAAAGATGAAAATTAAAAAACAAAAAACAAAAAATAAAAAATAAAAAAAAGAAAAAGAAAAAGAAAAGGGATATTAGCCAAAATAAAATAACAAGAGAGGAATATGAAAACAAAAGCATAAACTTTTTTTCTTTATATATTTATTTATCAAAAAAATGATTCTATTGTATCTAAACTACGTGCTTTTATACTCTCTCAATATAACAGGAACCGATGATGGAGGTAACGAGCCCACCTCGGTAACTACTTTGTTTATATACTCTGGAGGTGTCAAATCGTACATGATGTTCAACACATTCAATGAAGGTATACTCTTCCAATCCTTCAATGGCTCATCTTCTCGTTCTTCTGCTTCACTTCCATCCTTACGATCACCAGTAGACTTGCCCTTTGACAGAAAAGCACCTTTCTTGTCATTCTGCTCTTGTTTAATTTGTTTCAAGAATTGCTCAACTGCAAACGACTTTTTGCGAGGAGCCTCCATGCTGCTGGTGTCGACAACCAAATCATCGGGATCTGCGAGCTCATTGTTTGTCACCGAGTCTAACTGCACCTTATCTGAAAACTTGATTGACTCACAGCATGTAAGGACAGGAATATTTCTAGTATGACACATCATTGCAATCAAGGCAGTACCAACACGTGCAAACAAACGACCATTGGATAACATTGCGTGTGCACCCAAAAACACACAGTCAACATCCTCCAATAATGTAGATGATAACGAGTTGAGCAATACATAATGGACTTTGATACGACTTTGGGTAATTGGAACCGATTTAGTGCCATCATTGTTTGTTGTGACATGTTTTTTCGCCAAATTTCGCAAAAGCTTTTTACCTTCAAAAAGAGGTCTGCTGTCCACAATGATCAAGTTAAACTCCTTGCCTTGTTCAACTGCACAGTACTCGAAAAGCTCTTCCAAGACTTGCGAGTGGCCATAAGTCAAAATCGTCGAACCGGCATTGATGTGGCTTGAAGCATACTCAACAATGATTTGATCAGACAACTCAATCTTCTCCCTGATGAAATCGTCAATCTTCTGGCACAAGATCTCCTTTGCCTTTCTTTCGGACGTGTCAATCGAAATGTGTGAGATTTCCTGTTTAAGCCACCTGATGGCATTACCCATAGACACAGATAAAGGACGTCCCGATTTCAAATACTCAATTTGGTGCGAAAGGTGCCCTGTAAGGTGCCTGGTCAAAGTGGTGTTCTCAGGAGTCTTGTAATCCTGGATAACTTGCTTGAATACAAGAAGCATATTGGTCAACCTTGCCACAGACCCAACAATACTATAACTTGAGTATTTCAATGTCAAAGTAAGGATCGCAGGGTGCACAATGTGCGACACGGCAGGAGATGAGGCATTCCTCTGTTCTCTTGTCTCCAAATGTCCAAATAGATGTGGGATCTTGCGATCATCCTTGATCTTTGTTTGATTCAACTGCTTCTTCAAATTCGAGGCAGTAGCAGTGCCAGAACCGGCTTGCTTCAGTTTCTTCTTTTCAATTTTTTGTTCAGTCAACTGTTGTTGTTGTTCTGCTGTTATTCCGCTAGCCTCCTTCTGCGCAGCCCGTTTGGCAGCTTTCTCTTTCTTTTTCAATTCTTTCAACTCCTTGTTAGACAATTTCTTGTTTTCGTTATCATTTACTGGCTCAGTGGCTGGTGTCGGTGCCGAGTCCGCTGGCTTGGGTGTGTCAGCCATTATTTGATGTATCGCCTTGTCGTTTAGTAGTGATGTAGCTTACTCATTAGATCTTCATTTGAATTTTGAAATTTTATATTTTTTGAATTTAATACTTTTTTTTTATTTTTTTTTATTGTTTCTTCCCTTCATTTTTTTTTTACGACTCCGCGAACCTTACTAATACTCTACATTACTAAACCAACTTACACTTAATAATAGTTGGGTATGTATGCATACATTTCTATACAAATATGTAAAAATATGTGAAAATGTGTAAATGTTTGTATAAATTTATGTACACACACATATATATATATATAAATATATATATACATACATACATACTCTAGGTACCTCTTCCACGCTTTGTTGTGTCATACAACCTGACAATCTTATCTTGGTCTTGGCCCTCTGCTTGCGAAAAGGCAAAACCTTTTTGCTTTTTAATCCTCTGCACTTGCCTCACTTTTCTAATGGCCTTTTGGAACTGCTCCATTCTGGGTCTATGGTCTTGGATATTATACTTTTGAATCTCTTGCACATAGTGATACGTCTCGGGACTATAGCTTCTCTTGAAATACTTCCAAGCAAAGTCACGCAACAAGCACAATACGGGAACTGCAAAGATCATACCCCAAAATGTAAGCAATGGGTATGTTGCGGCTAAAACTCCTCTGTATTCATCGGACACGTTAATCAATGGTGCAATAGTAGCATATGCAGGGAACCAGCACAACCACAAGATGAATGACCCAGGAATGGCAATCACGGTAAACTTCGTCCACATTGTGACTATTAACGCAGCTTTGCCCAAGGCTGTCAAAGTACACGTGGTATACACAGCAACACCCCATGCCCAATTATCGGTAGTCTTGCCATTAGACATCACATTACCATATCTGTAGATGAAGAACGAGCATAAAAAGATGACTGCCGAATGGTAAAAACCATTGATGATCCAGCCCCAGAATACCGCCACATTGAAGAACTTTCTTTGCTGTCCAAGCTGATATAGCATTGGGTAACGATCGAGCAATCGAGCACTAACAAATTGATCAAAAACACCAAGCACAATTGGCGGCAACACAGTGAAGAGCACGTTATAAAAAGTCAAAGTCCAAGATTCGGCAATTGATTGCCCCGAAAACCCATTAACAAAAACAAACCAAAACTGAGTCATGTATAGCGTTATGTTTTTGTAGAAAGAATACAAGATTGCATTTGATATTCTTTGGTACGACCACGAACCGTGCACAAGAAGCAATTTCTTCAAATACTTGAATTGTCCAATTGAAATATCAGCACTTCGAGCTGCTTGCATACCTTCCATTCCACTAATACCAACACCAACATGTGCAGCCTGAATCATGGAGACATCGTTGGCACCATCACCAATGGCCAAAAGCAATGATTGTTTTTTCTTTCTTTTGACCATCTTAACGACAAGTGCTTTTTGTAGAGGAGAAACTCGACAACAAATCACTGCACGGCATCGCGAACCCAATTCAATAAACAAGTCTTCCAAGTCAGGCTCAAGTGCAAATCCCAACGAATACCCATCAATGATCAAGGCCAAAGAGGACTCCAATGATCCATCATCAACGTCAAACTGGTGCTCTTGAATTGCAGTTAATTTCTCTTGCAAGTTGGCTTTTGTGTCACTTTTTGTTTCCTCATTGATGACAAGGAGATTCATATCCTCACTCAAAAGCTTACATGACATTCCGATATTTATTGCCGTTTCTTGTCTGTCACCAGTCAAGACCCAGATCTTGATACCTGCGCTTTGCAAAGTGTGAATAGTTTCTGGAACGCCATCTTGCAACTTGTCTTCAATTGCTGTGGCTCCGAGTAAGAACAAATCTTTTTCAATCAACTCTGCTACTTCGTCCAACTTTTCACTTCTATCTTGCAATGCAGTAGAAGCTTCATAGTGCTTCTTAGACCAACTTTCGTATTCTTGCTTTGAAATTATACGTGACGCAATACACAATGTCCTCAATCCTTCAGCTGCAAAATCCTCCAAATGTCTCAAAGTTGACTGCACAAAAGGTTGTGGCTCATTTTGTGAAAGACGTTCAGTGATTACAGTATCGGCACCTTTACAAAACAACCGAATCTCTCCATCTGGGCATTTGAAAATGGCAGACATTCTTTTTCTTGTCGAGTTGAACTCACAAATATTGAGAAGCTCATACTCCGATTGCGTCTTGGTTAACACATTCTCAATAGTCACTGTTTTGGGCCGACGGATTATAAACTTGTAACCCAAATCGGCAGCACCTTGAACTAATGCACCTTCATCCGGCGATGCAGCTTGATATTTAACATTCTGACCATTCACTTCAGGTATAACAGTATGGCAAGTACTGAGCAATGTCAAAAACTCATTGATGATTGCCGATTGTTGCGTTGAAGTATTAGATAAGACTGTGTGAAGTTCATCAAATGTGTGGTATCCAATCTCTATGCCATCTATATATTGAGCATGTCCATCTTCGGGAATCTCATCGATATAACAGTGGCCCCCTATTGAGCATGCCTTAAACTCCATCACATTTCTCGTTAATGTACCTGTTTTATCACTAAAAATGTAATTGATCTGTCCTAGCTCCTCCACTAGTGAGGATGTCCTTACACCCGTGGGTGTGTCTGTCTCTTCATAGTACATGTCAAGGTCACTTCCAATCATAAATGCCTGGTAGTACTTGATCAACTCAACGGTAACAAACAAAGAAATGGGCACCAAGTTGGAAAACAAAATCCAGTATGTCAATAAATCTTGGAAAAAGAGCTTCGCCATTGATGTACCTTCCAAATGCAAATACCCCAATTCGCCTTTATCGGCTGTTGACTTGATAACATTACCAATGGATGATACTAAGGAAAGCACAATCAAGACACAGAAAAGGGCAATGATTTGAAGGTTGATGATTCTTTCGACATCTGTCCTTTTGATGGGAGTTGCAGTGGCATTTCTCATAAGCTTGGTCTCGTGCCCTGTGAATATAACTATTCCATTGATCCATTGGGTATTTCTCAATGTAGCGCCTCGCAATAATAGTTGCTCGGGTGCCAACGGTATATCCTGGCCACCAGCAAAATTTTTCAAATTACCTTCATATGTGTAAAGTGATGAGTTTGGTTGTTCCGAGATGATATCTGTTTCCGAAAGACCCCGCATCAATTCACTAGCAGTTTTGAGCTTTGACGTTTCAGTCTTTGCCTGCTTGATCTTCAAGTTTGTCTCACCGTCCAAGTTAGCAGTCTCAATGTAACACAATCCTTCTGGCTCAGATGAACTTATCAACACCAAATCTGCCGGAAACGGCTCTTCATTCAAAACTTGAACAACATCTCCAACTTGTACCTTAACCCACTTTCGAAGCACAAACTCTCCAGTGTTTGGGTCCAAGACCAAGACTCTTGTGTTGTTCAACTCCTTATCGGCATTGGCTCGCTTTATATCTTCAGAAATTTCCTTGACTGCAGAGACAAACAACACAACAATCAAGGTACCAATAGTGGTATACCTATTTGTGGGAGAAACGTGCGGCACCTGTTGAATAATGGATGTAAAAAGGAAAAACAAGTTGGCGTATTTGCTAAACTGCTCAAATAAAAATTTGGGAAGAAACGTGGCAAAATTGTATTTTGTGGTAGAAATGTGGTTACCATAGTATTTATAGCCCAGATTAGCAGCATGATTCATAACATGTATTTCACGGGGGACTGCTGGTGACAATGCATTATCAGCTCTATTCAGACTTGCACCCGAAAACATGTTTTTTATTTTTTGGAAAAAATGAGTCAAGTCAAAATCTCGGGGTTTATCCTCGTTCATATTGACATATGCATCGCCCGAGTTTCCAAAGAGTCTTCGGCTACTCGATCCAAACTCAACTTCCAGACTCGGTACAGAGTTTTGTCTAAACTTTGTGCCGTTGGGAGCCGATGCTGATCCCGTCCTCCGTGTTTTCTTGTTTTCTCCATATGCTGGTGCAAATCTTTGTCCATAACGCCCCTCGTAATCTTCCCCCTCCATCTCATCACGAATACTTCCTTTCCTTCCTTTCCCTCCTCTTTCTTCTTCGTAATCGTCATCGTCATCGTCATCATCATCATCAGAAATTACAAATTGATCATTGAATGGGTTGGCTGCAGTATGCGTCGCTCGAGAAGAGCCAACTCTAGGGTATTCACGTTGTGGGTCGTAATTGGAGTAGGGAGTATTGGAATTGAAATCTAGATCAATCAAATCATTTTCTTCTCCTGCAAAAGGATCTTCCAGGGGACCATTGTGTAAATTTCTATTCTTTCCCAGCATTATAACCCTAAAGATGTTTTATGGGATAATTACTTTGGAAATAACTCAATACGTCAATAATCAAATGTCTCGCTTTACTAAAAAAAAGAAAACAAAAATAAAATTATAAGCAGGTAAGAGCAAATACAATGAAATTGGTTGAGATATGTAATTGTGAGTAAAGGTGGTGGTAATGGGGTGGGTAGATTGAAGAAAATGACTTGCGTGGTGTCAATTGTTTTCAAAATTGTCAAAGCCTTCTTGGAATACACACACACTCACACATATATATATATATATATAAATACGTGTATACATACAAACTCTCTCTCTTTCCTGTCTTGTTTCTCGTTTCTCGTTTCTTGTAGTCTCAGCTTCTTTCCTTTTTTTTTGCGTATTTTACATGTGGGTCCGCAGTTTTCCAAAATTAACAATTTTTTTTAAAAAATAAAAAATTGAAATAAAAATAAAAATAAAAATAAAAAATAAAAAATAAAAAATAAGTGATAAAAATTATATGTATGCGCTTACATAATTAGCTTTGTACTCTAAACTAAAGTTTGTATTGAAAATTAAATTTCAAAAGAATGATTCATACTTTGAATCGCCCACACTCAGACAAACATACATATATTATTTATCTATATCTAATATTCGTCTATTCAAGGTAAATACACTCTAACCATCATTCAGAGTAGCTTCATTATCCCACACCAGACAAAAACAATCAAAATATGTCTGGAGAACAAATTGCCAAAGATGCAAGCGCTGCATTTTCTTCATTAAAAGTCTTATCCAACGAGCAAAGATCAAAAGCGCTTGAAGAAATTCACGATTCACTCAGGGCAAATAAGGACGCCATCTTAAAAGCTAACCAAGTCGACCTTGAAAATGCCAGAAAAGACAACCTTTCTTCCTCATTAATCAAAAGACTAGACCTCTCCAACCCTGGTAAATTTGATACTATGCTTCAAGGTGTTTTGGATGTTTCTAATTTGCCAGACCCTTTGGGTAAAATCACCATTGCAAAGAAATTGGATGAGGGACTCAACTTGTACCGAGTAACAGCACCCATCGGTGTTTTGTTGATTATTTTTGAAAGTAGACCAGAAGTTATTGCCAACATTACTGCTTTGGCCATCAAATCTGGTAACTCAGCAATCCTCAAAGGTGGTAAGGAATCGTATCAAACATTCAAGATTATGAGTGAAATCGTTAACCAGACTTTGGCTGAAAAGACCCAAGTCCCCGCAAAAGCCATTCAGCTCATTCAGAGTCGAGAAGATGTTGCTGACTTATTGGACCAGGACAAATACATTGATTTAGTTATCCCAAGAGGATCGAATGAACTCGTGCGCAATATCAAAGCAAACACAAAGATCCCAGTCTTGGGACACGCCGATGGTATTTGTTCCATATACGTTGACTTTGAGTTTGACTTGGGTAAAGCCAAAAAAATTGTTGTTGATTCAAAAACCAACTATCCTGCTGGCTGCAATGCTGTGGAGCAATTGCTTATCAATAAAGATGTTGCAGAGGACAAGGTGAAAGAATTGTTGAGCACATTGATTGAAGCTAAAGTCACGCTACACATTGCGCCTGAATTGAAGTCAGTTGTTAAAGACTTGGACCAAGATTACATTGTTGATGCTGATAAGGATTCGTTCGACATGGAGTATTTGTCATTTGACATTGCCGTGAAATATGTCGACAACGTCGATGAAGCTATTAAACACATCAACACCCACTCATCAAAACACACCGAGTCTATTATTACTGAGAACAAGGAGACTGCAACAAAGTTTATGAAGAGTATCGACTCTGCTGGAGTCTATTGGAATGCATCTACAAGGTTTGCGGACGGTTTCAGGTACGGATTTGGTACTGAAGTGGGTATAAGTACAAACAAGATCCATGCCAGGGGCCCTGTTGGCTTGGAAGGATTAACCAGTTATCAATATAACTTGATTGGCGATGGCCATATTGTTGGAGAATATGTTGGAGGAGGTGGTGAAAAACAATTTATTCACGAGGACTTGAACATGTAATTATGTAATATATCAAATACGATCTAAGAGCTATAGCATTAACCTACATCTCTATGTGGAGTATCTCAAAAAAAAAAAACGAAAAATAAGAAGAGAAGAAAAAAGTGTGGGAGAGATTGAACACCACTTGACGCTTGTATCAAACTTCTTTATTCTATACTTAGGTTCTCCAAACTAGTCTCTACTTCTTTTACCTGTCCTTCTTTATCATCATCTTCATCATCTTCTTTATCTTCTTCTATTTCACTTTCGAAGATTGTACTTTTAAATGTCTCGTAGTTTTGAGGTGGGTAATCTGGGAAATACTTTATTATTCGATCAACATACATGAACCTATTATCGTGTGGTGGCTCCAGTAAAGTTTCAGGAACCAACTGTAGCTCAGACCATTGCTTTAACGTGAAAAAATCAGTCAATGTTTTGATCCAATTCATCCTCGTATCGATCGTTACCAAGTCGTCGTCTATCAAGATCAACTGTCTCAACCGTGACCTTATCATGCCCAAATTCTCAATTGCATTGTTCAAGTCGACGCCATCAAACTCCTTTGCGATATTATCTTTGATCATTTTGGATAGCCTTGGCGACTTGCCATTAGTACTAATCATGATCTGCAAATTGTCTCTGTTAAACATTGAGCCGAAATAGAAATCACACAAGGGTGGCTTGTCGGCAATGTTTACTGGTAGTCGAAGCAATTTGCACTGGTAGTAAATCTTTGTGCTCAATTCGTAATCATCAATGCAGCAACAGACACATGCAAATGTCTCATTGCTCAAGGATGATATTTCGGAAAAGTCTTTGGGTGTGATGTTGCGGAAGTTCACTGTTGGTTTTGTTGATTCGTACATGATCAAATCATTGTTTTCATAGTTTCTTTGCACGAAATTGTGTATCCGTCCTTCTGAATTGAGTTTGAGGATTGAAGGGTGGGGCTCTTTGGTCTCGCCAGTGACAACAGTTATCTTGGCCTGTGCTAGAATTAAATGATTAATTCGTGATAATGCCACGTCTCCTGCTCCAATTACTAGACAGTGTTTGTCGCGTACTTGCCATGCAAGAAGTAATGATCCTTTCACTCCATTGGGGGTATCAGTCATTAGAAAGTCGGATTTGAAATAAGAAAGAAACAAACAAAAAAAAAGAAACAGAATGAAACAAAAAAGCTTGTTTGCTATAGAGCAGAGAAAGAGAAAGGGGGCAAGGCAAGAAAGGAATGTAGGGGCGTGGAAATTTTATTCTTAATTACGTAAATGTCATATATCTTTCTATACCTTTATCTAAGTATTAGTTTAAATACTCGTGGACAAAAAAAAAATAAAAGAAACAAAAACAAAAACAAAAGCAAAAGCAAAGGTCTTGTTTCAAAGGACGTTATATCACGTGATCAAGGGTCTTGAAACATTTCTAATTATATAGCCAGTAAGCTGCATACATTGCTAGATTGATTTTTGCTTAGCACTACATGTGAATCCTTCAAATTATTTAAAGTAATGTTTAACATAACAAACACGAACCGAAAAGAAAAAATGATAGAGTATAAGAATATTAAATTTTTAAAATGAAAAAAAGAGGATATAGTAAATACTTTGAAACATTTATGTTTCTTTTATTTTTGCCTTCCTTTCTTTCTTTCTCCCCCTCCCTTCCCCCCGGAGTTGTATAATAAATGAACTTTTTCAATTTTACTTGAAAAAGATGCAAAAAAGAGAGAAAAAAAGGAAGAGAAAAAAAAAAGAAGAGGAAGATTTTTTACAATACACACCTTTTTTTTTTATATTTCTCTTATCTTTTGTTTTTTGAAAGGAAAAAGAATTTAGGTCATACAACTTTTATTCAACAACATCTGGTACTGGTTCGTTGAACAGACTAGCAATCAATTGTAAAAACAAACATTTCATCCAAAAAGCCTTTTCAGTTACTCAGCAAGTACTTCTTTTCTAGCTTGCAAGTGATTGGACAAAGATTGCTTACTGCGGGGGTAAAGAAATACTTGCGCGTTCGGCTCATTTCGGATAAATTTCTTTTTTGGTAGTGATAATAAAAAAAAAAAAATAAAAAAATGAAAAAAAATATAAATAATTTAAAAGCTACCAAACGTGTCTTTTTTTTCCCTCTTGATTTTTGATAACACAATTTGGATAAGTGCGTGGAAGGATCCACACACCACCCTCTTTTTTTGTTTCCCTATATACAAATGCAAAGTTTTAATTCCCACGAGCGATCACCCACTCAAAAAGTTCAATTAGAAGACAGTAATCATATGTGGCCCAAATGAAAAAAAGGAATACATGTATGTTCAGCGTCAGCAGTAAAAAGAAATGATTATGTTGGGGGTTTAAACATACTCTTTAGATTACTTGCTATGCCCTCCTGCCCCCACTATTAATGATTGTGTTCAAATTTTTTTTTCTTAAATTTTTTTTTCCTTCGTTCGACGCTCCAACAGTAATCTATTGATTAAGATTGGATTGGGTAAGTGGATACTCCAAAAAAAATTTTTTATTTTTTTTTAATTTTTTTTTTTAATTTAATTTTAATTTTTAATTTAAAGAAAATTTTTATTTCCTCTTTGTGACTCCAATTTCAATTATACGTTTTTGTGTTTTGCAGTTAAAATTTTTTTTTTTTTTTTTTTTTTTTTTTTTTTTTTGTTTTCGCTTTTTGTATTACAAGTTGACTCTCAAAGAGAAAAGTAATTAAGAAAGAAAGGGACCTCCGCCAACAACGACCCTGGAGGATAACTTATACACTAGAACAATTTTACAACCCAAACTTCCCCATTCCTTTTCTTCCCATCAACATTGAACAATTCTTTACTCCACACACCAACTGTGAAAGTTTATACTGTCCTCCGAGAATTTGGAAACTCTTTCGGAGATTTAAACTGGTCTTTTACTCAGTAAATTGCTGCAAAGAAGCGAAACAACAGTTTAGTGAACAAGTAAACAAGTGAACAAGTGAACAAGTGAATATTTCTGTGTGCCACCCCCACCCCCACCCATTCTCAGCAAGTTTCGAACACTCCCCTAGTCATAGCCCAAAAGCAGTCACAAGAGGACATTGTCCAATAGCTTGGAAACAAAAACGGCCCAATAGCCATATAGTCAAAAAAGCTAGAAAAAAGAAAAAAAAAAAGCTAGAAAAAGCTAGAAAAAGCTCAAAAAACCGAAAAAGCCAATATAAAACTTAGGACCTCAAAACGACCTACTGACCATGAACTACTCGAGAACAGAAAGAAGAAAGTCAATGGCTGAGCGGAGGACAAGCACCTCATACACACCACCCGTTATTCCTCATTTGGCCGGTTTAGAGAAACCACAGGACCAATACTTGAAGATGGACAATTGCGATGTATTAATTATAGGAACCAGTTTACAAGAAAGTATCTTGGCTGCTGCCTTGTCATGGCAAAACACCTCGGTCTTGCACATTGATAGTAGACCCTACTATGGTGACTCTACCTCGACCTTGACCATTGAACAGTTGAAAAAATGGTGTGCCGAAGTCAACCAGGGCAAAATCCCACATTTCCAAGATGCCCAGATCTACATCCCTGGAGGCAAACTCAACAATCAATTCCGCTCAAAGGATTATGGTATTGACTTGACCCCAAAAATCATGTTTTGTCAATCGGACTTGTTGAGTTTATTGGTCAAGTCGCGTGTTTACCGATACTTGGAATTCCAATCTCTTTCCAATTTCCATGTTTTCGAAAACGATGATTTCCAGCAAAAGATCAATTCAACCTCGAAGGAGGACATCTTTATTGATAAGTCTTTGTCGTTGTTGACCAAGAGGTACTTGATGAAATTCTTGAAATTTATCTTGTTGGATTCCAAAGCAGAGTATAAGCAAAAAGTCAAACCATACAAGGACAAGCCAATCCAAATCTTCTTGAGAGAGCAATTCAAATTAGAGGATCCTCAAATTAATGAGTTGGTATACTCGATTGGCTTAAGCTACAAGGAGCAAATTAGCACAAAGGAAGCTCTCATAAAGATCAAGAGGTTTCTTTCTTCCTTTGACGTTTATGGAAAATTCCCATGTATGGTTTCAAAATATGGTGGCCCAGGAGAGTTGGCACAAGGTTTTTGTAGAAGTGCTGCAGTTGCTGGTACAACTTACAAATTGAACACCACGTTGGTGGACTTTGACCCAGTTACAAAGATTGCGCATTTCGATGACAATTCGCAGATCAAGATTAATGAAAAGGTTGTTATTGCTCCTACGCAATTACCCAAATTTCTTCAATCTAGCTATAACCAAGCAGTGGAAAATTTGCAACCACACTATGTTACAAGACTTGTTACCATTGTGAGGCGGGATTGTAAAGAGTGGATGTCAGCAAACGAGTCACTGGCAATTGTTGTGTTTCCACCCCACTCATTACCAACAAACAATGAATACTCAGTGCAGGTGGTCATTCAGAATGGAGGAACAGGATTATGTCCTGAAGGCCAATCAATTTGGTTCAGTCAAACTGTTGAACAGGATTTGAACAGAGCCAAAAGTGACTTGGAATCAGCCTACTCCAAGATGGAAGAATCATTGTTGCGAGAGTCTTCAGACAATATCGATGAAATATTAGATGAGACGGATTTCGTTGTTAACGCGCAAGGAACACCAGTGCTTGCAAACTCTTTCAAGTTGGGATCACATTTGCAATCATTTGTACCTAAAGAAACGGTTGAAGTTGTGTGCAAATTGGGTTACGTTGAAAAGACATATGTCGCCAGCGACTTGTCAAACGTATTCAAGCCAACCAGTGACAACAACATAGTCCTCAAAGACATACCAGATGCCAAAAACCAAATCATATTTACAAACTCACCAAGCTCAGAACTTTCGTATGATGGTATAATCACCGATGTCAAGTCCATCTATCAAAAGATTACCGGCACAGCCGATGATTTTTTTGATGTTGATTTTGAGGACGAAGAAGACGAGTACGATATCAATAACCAGCCACCAATCCCTCCAAAACGAGCCTCAGTTATTGGTGGTATCGTTGGCGGTGGATCAGGTACAAGCTTGGCAGCATTGCGTGAGCAACATAATGATAATGATCAAGTGCATGAAAATGTAATTGATAGCGATGACGAGATGGATGACGTGCAAAATAGTGGTGACAGCAACGAGTCCAGTGACGAACCTTTTGGTGCCGAGACAATGGAACTATAATGTAAAACTTTGTTTTTTATTGTTGTTTCTTGTTTTCTGGTTACTTTGTTTGCTTTCATTGTTTTTGTTTTTGTTTATTTTTTTTTCTTTTTGTCGTTCAGTCGTTTCCGTTAATGATTCGTTTATAGATTTTTTGTCTTTGAGAGCGTTGACATCATCAGGTATGTTGACTTTCCTGTTTCCTGATTCCGATTACTACCTTTTGCTTCTCCCTCTACCCCCACCTTTCTCTTTCTTCATTCCATTCTGTTTAATACTTAATCATCCCACTTCATTTCTTCATGTAATTTTATTTTAACAATAATAGAGTTCCATGTTATTAACTTTTGTTTTATTTTTTGAAAAAAAAACTTATCAATTTATTTATGTATTTTGCTCTTCAATTTATTATTTTACAAAAATCAAGAAAAAAGAAAAAAGTAGAGTATACACACACATATGTAAACGTACATCTTTCTACACATTTCTTTACTCAATGGAAGTTACTATTGAAACTTTTCTATTTTATTCAATTTATTATCAAAATGAGGTATCCAACTAATTAAAGTATGAAATTAAAGATTATGCAACCACGTAAATGGCGCTCATTAGGCAAACAAAAATGACGTTGAGAAGTGAATTGCTTGACGCATAATTGGCATTATTGACGGAAGCTACACTCGTTGTGGTAGATTCGCTGGTGGCAACGGCAGTTGCAGTTGCAGTTGTTGAACTTACACTTGTGGATCCAGTCACACTTTGTGCTGCAACAGTTGCACCATTGGTTCTTTGCGTGGTTGTGCTTACACTGATTGTGCCGGCGCCACCATCACTAGAGGTACTCTCATCTGAGTGGGTCCGTGTCGAATTCGAGGCCAATGATGACGAAGATGAGCTACTGCTGGTAGTTGAATGAGACGAGCTATTTTTCTTATTTGATTGCAATCCTTCAGCATCAATTTCTGGACCGTCATCCAAAGTTCCTTGCCAGCAATAGTCACGGAAACATTTTTTACATTCATCGCTTTGCTCCTTACCTAATCTCTCTTGTTGTCTTCTAATAATAGCACAACCAACACAAGTAGCCCAGTCACTGTCATCAGTCAAGTTCTTACTTGTCATAACTTCGTATCCGTTCTGAATCGTTCCAGTCTTTTCGGCATTATCGTAAGCAAGCTTGAAAGTTGAAAAGTTTGACAAGTAGGATTGATGATTATTCGACATATATACAATCAAAGGAATATCAGTGGTGTTCAAGTCATCTTCATCATGCCAATCCACCAAAGGTGACAAGTCAGAAGCATTGCATCCAAAAAAGATTGGTCTTTCGCCAAGATTGTCTTCGAGGAAAGTATCCACATCTGGAACAAAGGGGAAAGGCGTTCCCCTTCCTTGATTGGTAAATTGCCATTTATAAGTCTCAACAAAGGATGTACCATTGGGCCAATTGAGCTCAGTATCGGCACTATTGTCAAATGCAAAAATAACATCAACATTACGATCTTTCTGAATAAGGGGGTAGAATGGCACGTTTTGTCCATCTTCGCCTCCATCAACAAGGCTTAGCGTATGGTTATTTTCAACACTTTTGATACTTCCATATGTCGATTCGTAAAAAGGATTTGGTTCGTAAACAGCAACATCGTTTTTGTCATCGCTCAAATCCTGGAAAACCATCTCCAACACGGGCTGGATAATAGTACTGGTATCATAGTCGTCCAAGTGTAAAAGCACCTGATTGAAAACCGAGGATGAGGTACCCATAATGAAACCCGCATTATCAAAATTACGCACACATTGGTCGGCATCGCCACCTTGTATACTCGAGCCCAAATACTCAGTGTCAACAAAAGCTTTCAAAGAGTTGTCAAAATTTCCAAATTCATATGCGGAAATTTCCACAACAAAAGTGGAGTTTTGATCAATAACAGTTTCGTCAGTAACTTTACCGTTGGCAACTGCAAAGAAATACGGCATACTATGGTCTTTGAAAGTGGTGAAATTACGAACACTGGACCACGTCACATTGCTGCCACCACTGGAACTCTCAAAGAATTGATGACTAATAGCTCTTCCCCAAACATCAGTAACAGAAGTTTGGAAGCCGGCTTTGTTTTTTGATAATATAGCAGTGCCAATACCGGTATAATATTTAGCCAAAGAAGCAAGGTTCAAGCTCGATGGGTTTAAAAGTGAATCCTCCAATTGCCATATCTCAGTCGAGCCATTGAGAATCTCTTGCACCGAGATCCAATTGTTGAGCACCAAACTTCCAACGAGCCACGAGCCTCCAGATAATCCGGAGATGTATGTTGTAGATTGCAAAAGACCACCAAGGCCGTTTGTGTTGGAGTCTTCAAAGCGGTTGTCAAGCGCCAATATAGAGCCTGCACCAGCAAGCATGGCTCTATAACCACCACCAGAGAATGCCAAGCCAATAGTGATGTTGTGTTCGTCGGCATTGTCGTTAATGAAAGATGCGGCATCGAAATCACTCAAGTTGGCTCTATTTGCCAAAAAGTCAATCAAGTGCTCATTGGTAAGAGCTTGCTTGGATAATACATATTCCTTTTCGTTATCCGAGAGTCCATCTGCTGCACGCACGATATCATGATCAGGGCACGTGATATTTGTGGGACTGTAAGGATTTGCCACGCCATTTCCATCGTCATTCAACTCGGTCTCGTCAGTAGTTTCAGCAGTAGAGTCCGCCGAGTCACCCAGTGAAGATGTTGAGCCACTTGAGCCACCAGATTGTGTGTTAGTAGCAGTACTACCGGACGAGCTTTTACCAAGGCCAAAGTCGTTTGCAACACTTTGGAACCAGTTCTGGGAACTTGTTGTTTTTGTACTCGTCGCAGATGCAGAAACTTGTGACTGTTGTGTATTTGATACAGCCAAAGAGGTTGTAGGTGTGGCTGTACTGGCTGTGGTTGTTTTGAAAAATCCAGCATACCACGGTTGAGTAGAAGTTGACGATGTAGTTGAGACGTCCGAGGTAATACTGGCCTCGACTTGAGTTTGAGTTTGACTTTGAGCTTGTGTTTTGGACAGCGTCTCAGACTGAGTCGTTGAGGAACTCGAGGTTGATCCACCACCAAGTATCTGTGCCCACCATGGCAGAGATGTTGGAGTTGCACCTACTGTGTTCTCTTCTTCAAATGGGAATGCTGCTAGAGTTGTGGTTGCGAGACCAAACAGTAAAACAACCGAAATTTTCATTCTGAATGGTTATGTGAATAGCTTTGTCTTGAGAAGAATGTGTTTGAGAGCCATCGTGAACACGAACATGTCCGTACCATTGCAGTTATATATACCCATAGATATATATATATATTTATGTATATATATATCACATATATGCATAGAAATATTTGGAATCACAATGCTGTTCATACTTTACTCCACACATATGTCAATTTGGTGGTAACTATTAACTGAAATCGCAAGGTACAAAAAAGCTCGTTTTTAGCGTCCACGCACACAATTTCCTGATTCGGTAATGAAATGGAAGGTTGCTACTTGCACAATAAGTAAATCACCAAAAGGGTTCCACTTCCTTTGTTTTCTCTTTGTCGTTATTCTTTTGTTTCGTCTGTAAAGCATTTTGTTTCCAACTCGTAAGTAGGAGGATCCCCAAGCTAGTAGTCTTTAATAGAATAGCAATTCCATTTGTCATATACGTATATTATTTTCAACAAAGATCCGAGTTCATAACACAATAAAGATGAGAGGCAATAATAAACGGCGGGAACACTAAACGCAAACCCATTAGCTATGGCCCTTTTGCAGAGCCAAACATATCCAAAAAAGAAAAAAAAAAACAAAGGTGAGCAACTTTGGCTTTTTAGCTTAAACAGATGCAAACCATCAGCCGAAGCTAAAGCATGTAAATTAACAGAATACAAAATTTAATAAAATCAAATCAAATAAAACCAAAAAAGATTAAGAGGGGTCAGGCACTGACGCTGACGCCAGAATGAACTTGAACTTGAACGTCAACGTTAACGTCAATGCAGACGTTTATGAAGGCTAGGACGGTAGAGTATGATAGAGTTGACCTAGAAGTAACCTAGAGATTTATTAGATATGTTTTGTTTCAGTAAGATATATAGCCGTCATAGCTTCTTTTCCTATTCTGGAGCGAAACTAAAAAAGAAACATTTATTATTTTCAGTTGTAATTCTAAATCAAAATCTTAGCTTCCATCATACCTGCGCAAATTAATAAACATAATAGAGATACACAAGCCTTTAAAAAAAGATTTGTTAAAACAAAGTCTAGAACCTTGTTATTCTATTGTTGACATGTTAAATTGTTTGCGGAAATGGCAGAAAACAATAGTAGTAATGATCATAATAATGAAACAAACTAATAAACATTCTTCCTCGGCTAGTAAGAAAGAGCAAGGACCTGTTACATTTTTATGAATATTGGCAATGCGAGTAGTAATGGAGTATCTCACGTGAGCTCAGTACTGTAAAACAGCATTTCTAGATTTGAATCTCGAAGTACTAGTCACGTGCAAATATTCCATCAAGGGTTTCTAGCGCGCACCACTTTTTGTTTTAGTTCTTTCGCTACCAAACGACAGTGGGTAGAGGATAGTCTATTTGAAAATTTCACATCGCCATGTTTCCCACAAGGGGAGCCACTTTCTCTTGAAATTTTAGAGGGTACTGAGCAGTAAATACATTTACTTGACGAAGAAGTCCATACATATTTATAGACAACTCACAAACTACTAATATCCGCCATGTCCGACGTTGAACAAGATCAAATTGTTGAAGAAGTTGCTGTTGAGCAAGAATCATCCGTCTCCATCGAAGATGCTTTGAAAGTCGTCTTGAGAACCTCATTGGTCCACGATGGTTTAGCTAGAGGTTTGAGAGAAGCTTCAAAGGCTTTGTCCAAGAGAGAAGCTCAATTGTGTGTCTTGTGTGACGCTGTTACCGAAGAGTCAATCATCAAATTGGTTGAAGCTCTCTGTAACGAGCCAGAAGAGAAGATCCCATTGATCAAGGTCTCAGACGCCAAGTTGTTGGGTGAATGGGCTGGTTTGTGCCAATTGGACAGAGAAGGTAACGCCAGAAAAGTTGTTGGTGCTTCATGTGTCGTTGTCAAGAACTGGGGTGCTGACTCTGACGAGAGAAACATGTTGTTGGAACACTTTTCTCAACAATAAATCTAGTGAGTTATATATGTGTGTAATATATTATAAGCCATTAATTTGTTGATTATTGATAAATTCTCTATTTTTTTTCAATTCATTTGTTACTCTGTAAATGTGTGTGTGTGTCATTATGAATGTAGCTGTTGTTGCTTTTGAAGCAGTTGGAGTTGGAGCAGTTGATCATGATGATCAAGACTATATCGACTTTATTGTCTCTAAAGGTTTTGCAGAGGTATCCGATTATCACTGCGCTTTGTCACAAAAGCGCGAATCTACTCTTTATGTACATCTAGCTCTTCCTCAGTAAATGGATACAATCAATCGCGACGCCAAAAGGAAAGCACGGATACGCGGACTAGGGTATGTGGTGAAGGTCTTGTTGCCTTTGATTGTTCTTCTTCTTCTTCTCCTTCTAAAAAAAAAAAAAGAAAGAAAGTGATTAAATATACTAACTGAATGGTTGTTGTAGGACCCGTGTGGTGAAGGCAAGCGATCTTAATCTTCTGTCAACTTTAGTTTCTCCAAATGCGGCTAGTTCAAGAGAAGAATCAGAACCACCATTACCACCTCCACCACCGCAAAAACAACATCAACAACATCAACATCAACATCAACAGCGAAAACCCCAGGAAAATCTAAACCAACATGAGAGGTCTTCCAAAGAACATCTTCTTGACAGTACAGCTGGCCAACCCAGTAACCAATTGATCATACTGGCGGATGCCTCAGGTAATCAAGCACTTAATTCAGCTAATAATCTTCTGAATACCGACAAATGTACAATTGATGAAGTAAAGGAATCGAACTCCAACAAGCATTTCCATGACCCTATTGATTTAACCAATTCAAAAGTTACCAAGCCAAATCGAGATAAAAACGAAAACAAAAACAAAAACCAGCGACGCGGTAAAGGACGACCGAAAAAATTTAAACCACCGGGACGTCCAAAAGTTGGCGAAGTACTGAAAAAGCAAAATGATCCGAGCTTGACGCGATCTCAATCTGAAGATCATCAACATGCTACGGCAGGTGAATCTCCAGCTGTTGAGGTTAGAGTCGGAACTGAAAGTGAACCCACCAAGCCAATTGCTGACTTGGCCAAATTGAATGTGGTTTCTACATCCCATGGCTTGACCACCTCAACCACCAACCAAACAGAAGTTCTTCAAGATAAAAAGCAACAGGTCGAGCTTGATGATTCCTGTGGCAATGCATCAACTGCAGAATTAAGGATGGAAGTTTTAAATGCTTTACGCCGATTTTTTGAATATTTCACTCCCAAATCTTCACAGGATGGTGTTAATCATCATAAAAGTTTTACTTTGATTACTGAAGCAATTGCAGAACTATGCGACTCTTCTTTTGAAAATGAAAGCTATGCTACGGATCTCTCAAGAATAGAAAATAAAATTGTTGCCATTAGGAAAGAGATTGCTCTGACTAAAAGTAAAATCGAGAACGTAAAAGAAGATGTGATGAAACTAAATGAAATATTATTGGGTAAAGGTGATGCAGCGTCGAGTTTGACCAACTTGAATAACAAGGGCGAAGTAACTGCATATTTTCGCGCAAAACTAGAAGAACAAAAAATTCTTGTCGATCATGTAAAGACATTAGTGGACAGAATTAAACAATTACGAGCCGATGCATTGGAACTTGAAAGTAAACTACGAGATGTTTCAAAGATCTAGAAAGTCTTGATTTTTTTTTTTTATGTTCTTTCCAGAAAGGGCAAAGTAACAAAGAAGTAATGGGGAAGGAAAAGAAAGAGAGGTTCAAAGACAATTTTTGACGCTATAAGAAACAAAACAAATTGAAACTAACAGCCACTCGGCATAAACGGAATTTGCTACGTTCAGCGACTGTAATTGTAGCTTATCATTCAACAAATAAGTAAGAACTACGGAAATCCTGAATACATAAATACTTAAAAGCTGATCTTCGAAGTATCATCTAAAAACCCTATTATAACCCCTTCGAGAAATGCTGTTCAAACCGTGTGGCAGTATTAAAAATATTTCTGGATTTCAATTGTACGACAGGTAAGGAAACCCTTTCCAAAAAAATTTGGATAATCAATGCCAATTCGAAAACTAAGCAGATCCATATGCTCATATATATATGTATGTATATATGTATGACCAAGAGATTAGAATCTAGATAGTAAATAATTCAATTAAAGTGATTATACAAAATATTCTGCTAGCTTGTTAGTCTAGCCTACTTCCATATAGAATTAGTGTTCTGTAAACTCTATTCAAAAACACACCGCACTCTGCGCCTCACCAATCTGAATGCTTCAGCTCGACAACTTTGGTCCACCTCCTCTTCTTTCTCTTTGTCACACTCTTTCACCTTAAACTCATCCTCACAAGTATCACCTCTCTTGCCACTTTTTGTATTTTTATTCAATGTTCGTCATTAACCAATGCCATGATCATTCTGTACAAGTAAAAGAAGAACATCAACAAATGGAAACCCAACTTGAGGAAACTTTCCTTCTTGTGCTTGGACAAAGTTCTGAAAATCTCTGTGGCATCCAACAAGTGGTTCTTTGTGTAAAACTTGTTGACATTGTATGCAAGCAATGGCAAGTTGAGCAAGAAGCAGAACCAGTATCCATTGACCAAGAACAATGCGGTGATGAACGCATGCAAACCAGCTTCCGGCATGAACCATGGGTTCAACTTATTACACAACTCAATAGGGTTGATGTAGTCGCACTCCAAATCGGAATACATGATGGTGAAAAACACCTGCGAGAATAAGTTGACAGCATTGGCAACAACTGCTAGAATAAATAACCTATTGAACAAAGCAAAAAAAAAATAGTTAGTATCAAGTTTATTCGGACAATCAAAATAGGATAATAGTGGGGAACTATGCAGCTTTTCACCGCAGATCGCAAGCCAAATCAAATCAAATCAAATCAAAGCAAAGGCGGATAGAGAAAGGGGAAAGGAAAGGGGAAGAAGGGAAGCAAAAGAAGAGGAAGAACAACCGAAATGAAAATTAAGGGTGCAATCCACTTCCATAATTGCCATCAAGTAAGTTGAATACCTTTGCCGCTTTATACTCCTTTGATTTTTGAAGGAAAAAACGTCTGTTAAAATCCATTAGTTTGTGTGTTTGCATACCATCCTTCGCCGTTCATCTTTTTATTATTCTTATTTCTTTTGGATTCAAGGGAAATAAAAACAACTCCTTCTTTATAAATTGAAGTAGATATAAGAATACAAATAAATATAAATAGATATATTTATATAATATATATGTGTGTGTAGGAAGATGATTTGCAAGACTGATAAGATTAGAGTTGTTTCTGATCGAGTTTCATATTTTCTCGCCTCATCAATGTCGCCAACTATTTTTCTTAGACTCGTCCAAATGACAAAAGAATTTAGAACGCGAGAAAGAGAGAGAGAGAGAGAGAGAGAGAGAGAGAGAGAGAGATCACCAAAGGAGAACAAGCAACGAAATTGAAAAAAAAAAAAATTAAGTCAAAACAAAGAGAGCGATATAGGAGATTCGCTGTGGTTGAAAAATGAAAAAAAAGACCTATAAAGTCCAGTCTAGCATTTTGAGAAGGAAAAATAATATAATCCACAAACCTATTAAATGCTAATGATTATCGCATTTGAGTCTACAATAGTACTATAGTATGTGAAAAAAAAAACATTACTTCAACTATGTGACATTATAATCTTCTTGATGTCCAACAATCATTTGCTCAACTTTTCTCTATACATATCCATGAAAGTTCGTTATTGGTCGTCTTCACAACATTGCCAACAACAAGATCATGAACATCTGTCTCAAGATTTGGAAATAACTCGCACTCACCGTATTCAATTAGATTTACCCATTTTTCGCCATCAAACCACTTGCGAGTAACAACAATTGTACTCTCAAGCTGTATAATACCTTGTGCCCAATTCTCAATCTTGACAAATTTCCCTTTACATTTGTTTTTCATAGTGTTTTCGACTAATTCAAATGCCAAGCAGTCCTTATCGGTATTGCCCTCAACTGACTCGCGAACTTCGTTTTGCGGCGTATGTCTCCATGGATCTAAAGACCGCCAAATTTCCACATACAGCTTTCTAACACCATCCTCTGGCGACTTCATCTCGCCTATTTCCTTACGATCTAAACCGAATTCTGAAAATGTTCCGACATCCTCATCAGCTTCTACCTCTTGTCCCGAGTCAATAGATTCTTGCAATGCTTGACTATTGATAGTGTTTACAAACTTGATTTTAGTTTCACTCAATGGAACTTCTGTGCCAGCTAAACATAGCTCAAAAACATCACGAAACGGAAGCTCTTTTGTTTTGTCATTTAAAGTTTCATTTTGTTTCTTGTTTTCGTTTGCTTTCAGGTGGTACGGATATTGCGACTTAAAGATACGTATATCAACATAATTGTTGTTTGCCGTGGTCATTGCCAAAACATTTGCTTCTTCTTTGGGCTCGCTAGGGGGCCATTGTATTGAAATTCTAGTTGAAAGGACCATTGGAGCATCAAACTTGATCTAATATTTGGATTTTATCTAATACATTGCCTCGAGTCGGTGCCTGATAAAGATTCTTAATCAACAACTTTTTCAAATTACAATTCCGCTCTTACTCACTCACTCTCGCTCATTCATTTAATCTCTTTCTCGCTCTCTCTCCCTATCTCTCTCTCTTTCTCTATTCTTCATTTGCGCGCACGCGGAATTTTGCAACCATACATTAATTACAAAGCTGGTTATGTTTTCTATAGCCAGCGGAGAGAATTTATATGTGAGGTACAAGGACTACAAAATTCAATGGTCATCTTAAGTTGTTCGTGAAAATCCGTATTTAACTTGCCTATCTTAATTTCTTTCTTCTTTTTGTTTTTTTTTTCCCTCTTTTTTTTTTTTACTTCCTTTAACTCCTTCAAGCAAAATAATCAACTAGCTTTGTATAGAAACTCAGGATCCTCATTTATCTTGTCTTGGATGCAATTTTCTGTAGTACCGGTAAGCAATGTTCTTGAATTTATTCTTTATCCGGATCCCATCGAGAACATTGATATTCTTGAACAAAACAAGCGGATAACATGTATAGTTGAGCACATCGACAAACCTAGCGTGATTGGTTTCATGCATTACCAGCAGGATATACTCATGATTCCTCTCCTTCCATTCGTTAGCATCGATTTCTTCAAGGCGACTGGTGAAAATGTTGATGTCTTCTGAAGTTTCCAAATTTATTGCACCGTTTTCCAATTCATCTTCAACAAAAACATATGGATACAAGTTTTTTGTGAGTGGATTCAATCTCAAGTCCAATTCCAATAAAGTCTTGTTGCTAAACCTAAGGTGTTTAACCACTGTTGAAACGGTTGCAATGTGATTTCCCACCAAGTACAATTTCTTCAACGATAGTCCCGAGAGTGGTTCAAGTGACTTTATCGTATTGAAATTCAAGTTTAATTCTTGCACATTTGGAAAAATTTGACTAAATTCATCCGGTAACTTTGAAAAATTCATGGCCATCATCGACACGCTCTTGACAAAGCGGAATGGCTGATCAAAATTGGGGAATGTGTTTCCTGAAATATCCAACTTAGTTATCTCCAAAACATTTTGAAAGACATTTTCTTCGTCACTAACACGAACACGAACACCCCCAGTACCACGTTTCCGGTTCATATCGAATAGACGTGGTTGGGTTTTCAACGACAACTGCTCTATAACGTTATTATGCGAAACATTTATCGACTTCAAATTATTGCCATCGAGTGTTATACTTCGTAAATTTGGCATACCTTTTAAATCTGCTTTAACTAAAATGTTGCGGCTCGCGCTTAATTTGCAAAGTGTTGAGTTCAGCCAGTCGAGAGTTTTTAATAAATTGTCACTGACGTTTAGTACCCTCAAATTTTGGAAACTATCAAGACCAACAATCGAAGCAATTTTATTTTTAGACAAGTCTAACACTTCCAATTTCTCAAGATGCCACGATGTAAAATCCAATACTCCCTGTATTTGGTTATTTGCAATATTTAATGTAGTGAGATATTTCAACTGCAGCAAGCAAGATATATCTCGAATTGCATTGTTCGATAGGGTTAAAGTTGTCAAAGTCATATTGTTGAACAAGTTATCACAACTGGTTAAGAAGTTTGAGTCTAGGTTTAAATGGAGCAATCGAACAAACTTATCAAAAGAAGTACGATTCTCAATTTCATTTGATACCAAATTCAATTCTAATATACCTCGTGGCACACCTGCTAAATATTTAATCTCATTATGAGACAAATCCAATTTGACCAAATTCGGAAACATTTTATCAAGATCTTTAACATTCCTGAGCCCAAAGCTGGATAAATCAAGGTTTTGGAGATCAATCCAATGGGTATTTACATTTTGTTCTTGTAAGGCATCATTTATGACGGAAACTAATTGCATTTTCGACTCAGAATATGAAGTATCTTTCACTTGAGAGAGTGCAGTCACTTCTCCTAGTGGGATCCCGCTCATTTCCTCATCATCATCTTCTTCTTCTTCTTCTTCTTCTTCTTCTTCTTCTTCTTCTTCTTCTTCATCATCATCATCTTCTACTTCTGCGTTATCATTCTTTACCTCTTCCTGCATCGAGTTTCTCTTCATGTCTAGCTTCTCTATCGATGCTTCATCAATAAAAGAGACTTCCAAATTATCCTGTCGCTTCCTGACCTTATCCTTTTTCAAAACACTTAGTGGTATTTGAAGCCCTCCACCGGCATCATCAGCATCCACCAAGTCGTCATCATCATCTACCAAGTCGTCAATTTTATCCAAAGTATTTTCTCGGAGTCCACCTATGGCTTCCCACCTATTGTTTTTCTCATCATAGACCATGTCTCCATATTTCTCAGGTTGATAATTTGTAGGAGAGATATGATTAGGCAATTGAGGAACTGGTCCATTCAACTTGAGACGTGATAATGACTTCCAAACTGGTTTTGCAGGAGTATGCTCAGGTAGACTTGGCAGATCTTTGCCAAGAATCGAAGAGGCCTTGGGGCTGCTTCTATCAAGGTAATCGATCACTCCAATATTATCTTGGTAGTGTTGTTCGCGCCTCTTTTGTTTACGTTTTGGCGAATCTTGTGGCAAGTGTAGTTCAACTGTCCGAAGCGACTCATCCATGAGATCTGTAGAGCTTTCTAGTGTATATTCAGAGTCGTTATCACCATCATTTCTGTGTTTTAGTTCTTCATCTCGTGCATGGAGTGGATTACTCTTCAAGCCCCCACCCGCTACCTGATGTCGCTGTTGCTGTTGTTGCTGTTGTTGTTGTTGTTGTTGTTGTTGTTGTTGTTGCAACAGACTGTCTTCAGAGGAGTCCAAACTAGGATCAAAGGTATTTCTTGTAGCAGAAGTATACGTCATTGCATTTTCACTATCATTCTCTTCCTTTGAGTCAATATTGCTACTCTGCTCTCCCGAGCTGTAGCCAGTAGTAAACGAGGCATAATCGTCTTCGTTATCACCAATTTCGCCAAAATTTATAGAGCTTCTAGGTTTTAATGGCGTTGAGGTTGCCGTACTTTGTGAAACTGCCTTGACATTTGATAGCTCGTGTAGGTTGAATCCTCGTTGCTTGACTTTGGAATATATATTGTTGGCATTATCATGATATGCTTTATCGGTATATGATCCTGTTTTGGTAAATTCCTTAATTCTCTTTACCTCAGAAGTGTTTTGCAAGTGAAAATTGGGAGCTAATGGTGCTTTCAAAGCTCCAACTTCGTGGCGCTTTTTATTTGACGCAGGCGTGTTTTTATTGGATTTCACATTGACTAAAAGTCCGTTTAATGCATTCTTTGTATAGGTATCGTATGTAGCACCAAATAACTTGACCGGTGAACCCCCTCTTGTTGGAGCAGCCGGAGTTTTCTGCTCTTTTACTAGCGTGATTGGCTCTTGTTTGTTATCATTTTGGGAATTGTTCTCGTCAATGACATTATGGGCAGTAGTGGGAGCAACAACGGCTGCGGTGGTAGTCTCATCCACTTTTTTGATTGATTCCACAGGTGTGGATACCACTGATGAGATTGAGGCATTTCCGTTGCCGTTGCTGTTGCCGTTGCTGTTGCCGTTGCTGTTGCCATTGTCGTTGGTGCTTTCGTCAGTAGTATCTTGAAATATCTGCTGCAAGCTTTTCGATGCAAGCTTGGATCGGGCTTGCCAGGGCTGGGTTTCGATTGTTTGGATATTGGAGTTATGCAAAATAGTATTTGATGGATTAAATTCTACCGAATTTTGAGGATCTTCATGTAGAAAGTTGGCGTGAGTATTGTTAATATGTATATTATTGGTGTTGTTGTTGGTGTTATTAAACAATGCACCATTGTAGTGATTGGCTTCAAGAGATGATGGCCATTTATCTTCTAAGACCTTGGGCATCCAATCGGGTGTATTATTATTATTATCATTATTATTGTTATTTTGATATACGTCACCCAGGTTCTCATGGGCATGACCATGCTCAAGCTCATGCTCATTCTCAACATGGGACTCTTCTTCAGTAAAAAAGCTCGCTTTCAAGTCCTTAGATTTCGCATTAGGGTGTTTCTTGTATTGGAATGTATTTGGTACCGACGACTGAGGCGAAGGCTGCTTAAAAGGCTGCTTGGAAGACACTTTTGTCGTTTGTTGTTGTTGTTGTTGTTGCTGCTGCTGGCTATTATGGTCGATATATGAGGCTGAAGTTGAGCTCTTATTATATATAAAGCTGTCATTTGGTCTATACCGAAGTTGTTTTTGGTATACAGACTGTTGTCGAGGAGCAAGGTATGGTTGTGACGACGTTTTCTTCACTACATGATTAAGAGTATTTCCATTCTCCATTTTTTCTGATTTCTGACTAAAGTTTTTTAGAGAATTCACTTGTTTTGGTTCTTCTTTTTCTTTGCCTCTTTCTTCTTCTTCTTCTTCCGCTTTCTTCTCTTTGTGCCTCTTAATTTGTTGGTCGTTCAGATTTAGATCAAGTTGTGAAAGTCCTTGGCTAATACCCGCCGTTATTATTTCATCTGATCTGTTCTGTTCTAGAATGTCTTCTCTCTCTGTATAGTCCTTACTGATACCTGCAATTGAATCCATATTATGTAAGATCCGAGTTTCAAGTATTTCTGTCCTCTTTAAATTAGTGAAACAAGAGTCGGTTAAGTGGCTAGCAGCTATATGTTTTTCTTGTTGTAGAATGTTTGTGATGATAATGTGAATGTAAACAAAGATACTTGATCCCTCACAAAAAAAAAAAAAAAAACAAAAGAAAACAACAAAAAGCGAGAAAGGAAAAACAAACAAAAAAAAAAATATAATATAATATAATATAATATAATATAATATAATATAATATGGAAAGCGGTACAGAAAACATACGCGTTCCTCACCGCTTACCACCGCACTTAACATTCTCTTTCAACGATAGACTATGCCAAAGTGCCATCCAAACTCTTTACTCTTTGTACTAAACTTACTTCAAAATCACTTTTAAAGGTTACTTTAACTAGTTTAGAAATATTAATCTAAAGAGAGTTTAGTAGTTAAAAAAACTTACTATTAAAGTGAAGGAAATATAATATATTTAAATCAATTTTCGTATATGAATATCTTCAAGCCCTTTAAACGTGATCCATATATAGCTAGCAAGTTAGCAAACACGTTGACTATTCCGATTGCCAGTCCATTTTAACAAGCCAGGATAAGATTCGAGTGACATGTATTGTTATGGAGATTATGAAAAAAAACTTCAAAAAAAAAAAAAAAAAAAGAAACGCACATTATTCACATTTATTGAATCAGATGGTTTATCAAGCCACTAGTTGTTGTTTTAACCAATGATAAGTAAAACAAACTAATAAGTCATCACTAATCCCATAAGAAGAAAGGAGTCTTTGACTTTATTGTTATATCACATACACTTTACTTTTCTGTGTCAAAATCAATAACGGAGAGTGGTTTTTGCAACCAATCATTTTTGGTACCCATCCTTTAAGCAGTCTGTTTAACACCATAGTTGACTAAGATCCAATTTGAGTTGGTTTCACAGATTTAGCTTCTATGGTCCGTAATATGATATAGTAAAGAGCAAAAAAAAAAAAGAAAATATAGAACAAAAAAAAAATAAATGAATTGAAGCTTCGTACCCTTTGTTTCTTATATATATGTACATGTGAATTTGTCAGTGGCATAGTTGAGTTCTGTACCTTGTTTCCACATCTGAACAAATTCATTACCGGGTATTGCACAAAGCCGGAAATACGATATCCAGTCGCTCCATATTTCTTTTCTCTTTTTGTGTGTGTATGTGTGGATGTAAGTATGCGTCGTCCAGTAGATAGCACTCCAGAAAAAAAAATAAAACTGATAAAGGAGTAAGAGAGAGAGAGAGAGAGAGAAAGAGAGAGAAAGAGAAAGAGAGAGAAAGAGAGACACTGTGTGAAAGCTAAGGGGAAAAAAACAATAAAACAAAGTGCGACACAAATGTGAGTGAGTGCGCACTACAGAACAACAATAGAACACAATATATATACATGTATACATATATACATGTATACAGATATAAACCTTCTAATCCACACACCAACAATTGTGCTGTGTAATTTGTAACCGGAAACACCAACCAATTTGCTTTTTTCTCTCTCTCTCTCTCTCTCTTCCATACAAAAAAATAAGAAAAGAAAGCAGTACATCTATTTCATTTTCATCTTCAATTGGAGTCAAGACCAGAGCCTAGTTAAGCTTTAGTTTGTATTTGTTTGTTATTGCCATTTTGGCCAAGTTCTAACTCAAATATCCGGTATCGATATCACATCAGAACAAGATTATCTACATAGAAAAGTCCACAGCCCCCCTCACTTTCCCCCCTTTTTCTTCCTCCCGCCCCCTCCCTTTTTCACCCATTTTCACCTGATTTTGCCCTTCAATTTTTCCCATTTCTCTTGCATCCACGTTACTCTTGGCAACACGAAACTCTCCCAATTGATTGAGAAATGGATCCAAATACTACTACAAGTACTGCAAGTCACCAGCATCAACAAGAGCAGGAGCTTTTACTGGACTATACAGTACCCAACCCCCCTGTATCCACCCAACAATCCAATGCCGTAATCTCCGAACAACAACAACAGCAACAAAAAGACCAGCAAAACAAAAATCAAAATGAAGATGAACAACAGCAGCAGCAACAGCAACAGCAGCAACAGCAGCAACAACAACACTCTACTTCGTCTTCAGCATCTACGCCCACTGCTACGCCAAAAAGGGAAAGCTTGGAAATCTCACCACCAATGCCTCGGACATTATGGATGGGCGATTTGGACTCGTGGTTGGACGAAGAACAAATCACGCAGCTTTGGTGGAACATTTTACAAAAGAAAGTTATGGTAAAGTTGATCAGACCAAAAACCATAAAGATAGATGCCAATTACAAAGGAATGACCAATTCGGGATATTGTTTTGTTGAGTTTGAAACTTTTGAAGACGCGCAACAAGCTTTGAGTTTGAATGGCCAATTGTTACCCGATGTTGCCATGCCCTCACAACAACAATTTCCCAACAATCCAGATAACCAAAAGAAATACTTTCGCCTCAATTGGGCTAGTGGAGCCACATTGAGTGCGCCGATTGTGCAATTGCCTGAATACTCATTGTTTGTTGGTGATTTGTCTGCCTCGACTACCGAGGCACATTTGTTGGCGTTCTTTCAAAAGCAATTTCCCGACTCTATAAAAACCGTGAGGGTCATGACAGACCCCATTTCAGGAAAATCTAGATGTTTTGGATTTGTTCGGTTTACGGATGAGCTGGAGAGACAAAGGGCATTGGACGAAATGAATGGTGCGTGGTTTGCTGGTCGTCCACTAAGAGTTGCTTTGGCAACACCAAGAAGCAACAACTTCAACCGAAGATTCAATCATAACAATAATAACAATAACAACAACAACAACAATAACATTCACATCAACGGTATTAATCATAATGACAATTATCAAAACATTGGTTTAGGGCCCGGTCCTTTTTTGCAAAGACCGCCGAATCAGCTCCGAACTCCTCTGTCTGGACACCTCCCACCAGAGATGATGTTTGTGCCTCCTCCGCCTATGGGCCCCCCAATAGTCCCGCCTTCTATGGGCGCAATTGGTGCAGTTGGACCACCTCATGGTGCTGGACAGCACCCACCAGCTACTGCACTAGGACCACCTCCTCCCTCACTGCAGCAGCAGCAGCAGCAACAACAACAACAGTCGCAACAGTCACAGCAGTCGCAAGCTCCAATCAGTGGAAGTCCTATATTCGGCTATTATCAGCAGCCAGGTATTTACCACTCGCCAAACCTGTCGTTACTGCAAGATATTCCAGATTCTGGATACCCCAACTATTTTTCTCCTGAGTACCAACAACAACAACAACAACAACAGCAACAACAACCACAGCAGCCTATTTATTCACAGTTGCAACGACATCCTTCTTTCACACCACAGATGCACCACCACCATCACCAACAACAACAATCGCAACAACAAAACTCACAATTTTCTGATACTAGCAACACTACAGTATTTGTTGGTGGTCTTTCTTCAGAAGTTACAGAGGCTACTTTATTTACTCTTTTTAAACCATTTGGTACCATTTTGCAAATCAAAATTCCACCAGGCAAAAACTGTGGATTTGTAAAGTATGCTACTAGGGAAGAAGCCGAAGAGACGATATCAGCAATGCAGGGTTTTATCATTGGCGGTAATAGGGTTAGATTGAGTTGGGGAAGAGTCTCAATGAATAATCGAAGATACAATCATCGTCAGGGTCACGGTCAGCATCAAAGCCAACAACAGCAACAGCAACAACAGCAAGCTGCCCAGATGCAAATTGCAGCTGCGATATCAATGGGAATGGATCCAGCAAGCGCTATAGCTGCCGTCAATGCTAATGCTGCTGCTGCTGCCGCTGCTGCTGCAGGTGGATATCCTGGTACAATACCACCACCTCGCCAACATAGTCAGCATCAGATTCCATTGGGGAACCTGCTTTCCGGAATACCACCGCCACCGCCACTGCTGCTGCAACAGCAACAACAACAACAAATGGGAATTCCTTTTGGTAGCAACGGTGGTAATCCTTATAATCTATATCCGGATTACCAAGAATACTACCAGCTGAACATGACCCATTTCCGCACACCATCAGCAGATGAGTTGGATTCTACAGATACTACTGGTTTATTGGGAATTTCCACCACCAATGATAGAGGCGATAGTGAGTATAATAATGGAAATGGAAACATCGAAGAAAGTAGAGGCCTGCTGTTTAATACTACTCCATTGAAGAGTTCATTTGACCCTTCTGTAGCTTATTTGTCTAAAGGGAAAGAAAATAGCAAGAATGATAAGGAAGATGAGAGGGAATATCCTAATGATGGAGATGATGATGAAGATGCTGGTGATGTTGGTGAAGGGGATGCTCCGGAGGATGAGTTGGTAAAGAAAATGAAAGAGGTAGGTATAAATGAAGCCGACAGAGGTGAACATGACAAAAATGGAAAAGAGGAAACTAGCAAGAGCAGTAAAGGATGATTCAAATATCTTAAAAGAAAGAAAAAAAAACGAAAGAAAGAAAAAAAACGAAAGAAAGAAAAAAAAAAAAGGTAAAAAGAAAATGAGAAGAAAACCACTCAAAACGCAAATAAAGGAGAGGTAGAGGCAAAAAAAATTGGTGTTTTGTTCAAGTTTTTTTTTCATATAATAGAAGTGGAAGATGTTGTGGTTGTGGTTGTGGTTGCAGCTCTGGCTGTGGTTTGCCCAATTGTTCATAAGAGGTCTGTTATACAATTTTGTGTAGAAAGTTGAGAAATATAATGGAGAAAAGACTATAAATTTAGAGGTAAAGTATAGAACTCTGTAACAAGTAATCTACTATTGAAGAACAATATCTCTTATTTACCTTGGTCCTTTTTGAACGATGTTTCGATTTGTGAATTTGGAGCAAATATGAAGTACTTGAACCGTATATAAAGCAAAAGGTTAAAGGTACAGAGTGCGCGAGCCTAGTGGGTGAGTCAAGTGGGTTGGTAAGCAGAGACTTGGTCCTTGCAATTACCGTATTTAGATACCGACACGGACACAGGATACTATTCAACTGCACACAAACACACTATAACTCTAGTCATTCTTTTATCGTCAACGCTAAAGGTTTACAAAACACCAAACCAAAGAGGGTTAGCCTTCAAGTAAAATATGATAGAATAGAAAGATATTAAAAAGAAAAAAAACATAATATAAGAAAAGAAAAAATTATATAAGAAAAAATTAAATAAGACAAAAAAAAAGAATGAAAAGAAAATACAAAATGATATAATATGATATGGTATGATCGAAAATAGAAAATTTGCTACTAAATAAAAAAATAAAAATACCTATGGTACAAACAAGCGTCAAAAACAAAAGTTGCACGAGCTTAAAAAGTCAAAACCTTGGAATAAAGGAGTAAAAGAACACTAAAACTAAAACTATAAGAAAAAGAAAAAAAAATTGGCAAAGAAGCAATGAACTGAATAGCACTCCAATGTAGAAACATCATGTTTTTTTTTGGACTTATCCAGTTTATGATCTTTCGCCTCTCAATCTTCTAGCCAATTGGATATCCTTCTTTTGGATAGTGACTCTCTTGGCGTGGATGGCACACAAGTTGGTGTCTTCGAATAAACCAACCAAGTAAGCTTCAACGGCTTCTTGCAAAGCACCAATAGCAGAGGACTGGAATCTCAAGTCACTCTTGAAGTCTTGTGCAATTTCTCTAACCAATCTTTGGAATGGCAACTTTCTAATCAACAACTCAGTAGATTTTTGGAATCTACGAATTTCTCTCAAAGCAACGGTACCTGGCTTGTATCTGTGTGGCTTCTTGACACCACCTGATACTGGTGCTGATTTTCTAGCAGCTTTGGAAGCTAACTGTTTTCTTGGTGCTTTACCACCAGTAGATTTTCTGGCTGTCTGTTTAGTTCTGGCCATTTTTTGATGTATACTTGTTTACTGATAAGATAAAGGAAAGAGGAAAAGAAAAGAGGGAAAGAAAGGAGGGAAAAAAAAAAGGATAATAGAGAAAGGGGGAGGCAAAAAAAAAAAAAAAGATTTAGTTTGAAATTTGGTGAAATGTGCGTCTATATAAGAGAAAAGGATGAATGAGGAGAAACGGAGAATAGGTTGGGAAGGAGCAAAGAATGATGAGTGTGTGTGTGTGGGTGGCTGAGACAGACTGAGGTCACAGAGAGGGAGACAAAAAGAGATAGATATAATAGTCTTTCTTTCTGTGTGTGTGTGTGTAAGAGATTGCGAATGTGAAAGATTGCACTAAGAAAAGAGTGTGGGCAATAGCTTTTGCTAAGCGAGAGTGCAATCTCATACATTTGTTCACAGTGGGCGCAGACAGATTGAGTGACTCGGTTTCTGTGGTTAAAGTTCGGCGTAAAATTTCTCTTTTTTGCTCTCCCTCCCCCCCTAGGTCCCCCACCCCTTTTTTTTCCCACTTTTTGTTTTTTATTTTTTCTGCTGCTACCGCTACTACTGCTACTACTGCTACTACTGCTACTACTGCTCCTACTGCCGTTATTATGAAATGCTACGGTAGCCAATACCACACTTCAAGCAAAAAATAAAACATCAAAGGTCGTGTGCATTTGGCAAACAAAGTACTATTGTACACAAATATATATATTTTTATCTAATTAATTTGGTGAAGCTAAATTATTCACGTGTAGTTTTCCACGTGACTGTGCTCATCAATTGTTTCTTGCCTCTAATTATTTTTTTTATTATATATATATATACAGACCTATAATCTGCTAACGAACTTATAGGTAGAGCTTTACCTAGTTTTTTTTTATTTTCACACATAAACCTAGACACATGTAAACACATAACCTCTTTCTGCTTCTACATTTGCCTCTGTTTCTGGATTATTAATTAGTCGTTTTTTTTATACCATACTACTCAACTGTAAGTAAAATTGTATCAACTTCTAATGACTAATGCTTTTGTTTACAACAGTAGCTACAACTAGAAAGAAGTATAATAATAAAAAACAATGTTGCTGTTGTTGTTGTTGTTGTTGTTATTTTTTTCTTCTTCCTTGTTTCCTTCATTCCTTTTTTCGTTTCAAATATCATGGTTTAAAATTGAAGAATAAATCTACACACGCTTCCTAACTTCTGTACCACAACCTGGTGATTCTGGTCTTCATCATCTTCTTTTGCAATTGAAAGACACCATACATCAAAGCTTCCGCTGTAGGTGGACATCCTGGAACATAGATATCGACTGGAACAACTCTGTCACAACCTCTCACAACTGAGTACGAATAATGGTAGTAACCACCACCATTGGCACATGAACCCATACTGATAACCCATTTAGGATCAGGCATTTGATCGTAGACTTGTCTCAATGCTGGCGCCATCTTGTTAGTTAATGTACCAGCAACAATCATAATATCCGATTGACGAGGTGAGGCTCTGAAAATAATACCCAATCTATCTTGATCGTATCTTGGTGCTGAGACATGCATCATCTCCACGGCACAACATGCCAAACCAAATGTCACGGGCCAAAAGGAAGACTTTCTAGCCCAGTTGGCAATTGTGTCTAATGATGTCAAGGCATAATCCACTGCACTAGAGGCAGTCTTTTGTGACATTAATGGAAAGTCGGTTGGCAACTCCTTCGGCGTTAATTCCTTAGAGGATACATAACGTTTGGATGCAACTGGTGTGTTATTGCTTTGTTGTGGAATGTGTGAAATCGATGATACGAGGTACGAAGACGATCTAGTCTGTTGCTTCAACAGCCTGTAAGCAATGTTCCTTGTCAATGAATTCATTTTTGTAGTAAATTATAGTTGTTCTGATTAGTATTTGTGATGATGCACTAATGATGTCTTTGATATGTTGCGATTATCAGAAAAAAAGGTCTATAATGGAAAAATTTCTTTGAATTTGAATGACCAAAGTAAAGAATCAAAAATGAATGGGGAGGAAAAAAAAATTTTGATAACAAGTGCAAAGTCGATTTAGATTTTAAACTTTGTTTAATATAATATGTGATATATAAAAATGTGTCAGCTCAAAAAACGTATTTGCGAAAATGAGTCTGACCTTAAACTTGAGCTTGAACTTGAGCTTGAACTTGAGTTTGAACAGTGGTTGATATTTGTAAAACCAATAGATTGATTAAAAACTCTGTTGTGCTGTTGAAGGTTTCGTGAAGCAGAAGTGTTTTCAAAAAGTTAGAGAGAAAGAAAGGAGAAAGAAAAAAAAAAAGCTCCACTGTAGCTCTACCCTCTCTCGTGGATTTGTATATAATCAGCAAAAAATATCTGTTGATTGGCTCGATTTTTTTTATTTTTATTACTACTTTTATTATTTATTTTTTTTTCTTTCAGTGTCGCATACATCAAATGACGTATAAAGCACGGCTGCGACATAGTGTGTGACACCTCTACTATGGTAAGCACCTTAAACATCTTAATCAATAGTAGCACACACACACACAACATAATACAACATAACACTATTAACTTTGACTTTGACTGTAATTAAAAATAAGTAAACTGTTTCAAATTGGTTCTTGCTTTTATTTTGCTTTTATTGTTTCTTTACTTGGGTTCATTTGTTTGTCTTCTTGTTCAGTAACAACCGCTTCACCTTTCCTTGAAAGCATTAAAAGGAAACAATGAATGTTGATAACAAAATTTCATCTAATTAAATACTACTCTATAAGGTCATCAAGATACAGCTCGATTCGTTTCAACATATTCTCCCGCACTTCATTTGGTACTAAACCCTCGGCCTTGGGTTTTACAACTGTGTACAAGTCGCTTAAGCTCTTTGTCGTATATGCTCTACCTCCATCTTTGGTATCCTTGCTCGAGGAATTATTGAGTTCATCCATTGCAATTTGTGCAACTTTATCATACCAACCACTTTCAATAAGCTGAAGCTTTAGTTGCTTACTTATAAGTTCGTAGTTCCCCGAGGAGACTAGGTGCTCTTGTATCTTAGATTTGATCTGGTTAAGTTCGCTATTATCTCCGTCTCGTGTCATTATAAATAGTTATTATGAGCAAGAAAGAAAGAAAGGAGGAAAGGAGGAAATAGCTGAAAAAAAAAACAAAAGAAAAGCTAAATCAGATGGGTTCCGATGTTTGTTGATATGGTGGTATACTAAAACAGGTTGGATTCTTTTTTAAGTTAAAATGAAAAAAAAAAAAAAAATCACCAAATAACTTTCAAGTCAAAAGGAAAATTGGACAAATGAATAAGTAAATAAGTGGATAACGAAATGAGTGAATGAGTGATTAAATAAACAAAGTCTTTGTATAGTCAAATCTTTTTAAGTGTCAATTACAAACAACTGTATATTTGCTCGTGTTGAATCTACCGATGCAATTGTAACGTCTTTTCGTTCGCAGCAAAGAGCTCAAACCATCGATTTTGTGCAAACTGACTTCCACTCCCATTCCCATATCATTTTCGCACTCCCGCAACTGAGCCATTCAATGGGAAAGATAATACACATAAAAATATACAAAGAAAAAGGAGAGAGAGAGAGAGAAAAATCCGGACGTCTGAATACACTTTTTTCAACCTGAAAATAGCAAACATCAATTATAATTTGCTACTATTTTCCCCATCTATCAATCCTTTATTCTTATTCTACTTTTTTCTTGTTCTCCTCTTATTTCTTCCTTTTTTTTATTTGGTCTTTTCTATACTTCATCTTACCTTTCTCTGACTATCGCTCCACACATCAGTTCAATTATATGTTAAGATCGGTGATCAAGAGAACAATGTCAACCAAACCATCCCCATATAAGGCCAAAGTAACCTCAGTCTCACCACTACCAGAGGGTGGAAAATGGATCCAAACTCGCAAGATCGAATACACCGATCCCAATGGCTCCGATAGACAATGGGAAATGGCAGTGCGTACCACTAGATCAGATACAACAAACATCGATGCAGTGTCTATTGTTTCAATTCTCCACCATATCGATAAACCTAAGGAATTAGTATTGGTGCAACAGTTTCGTCCACCAACTGAACATGTTGTGATTGAGCTACCAGCAGGATTAATCGATCCGAAAGAATCGGTTGAAACCACAGCAGTTAGGGAGTTGCATGAAGAGACTGGCTATATTGGGAAATTTCGTAATAGCTCGCCTATAGTGTATAGTGATCCCGGATTAACCAATGCAAATATGGTGTTGGCCTACGTTGATGTTGACTTAAAAGACGAAAGAAATCAAAACCCCAAGCCAAAGTTAGAAGACGGCGAATTTATCATTACTTTTACATTGCCATTGGATAATTTGCGACAAGAGTTGGACAAAGTTTGTGAGAAAGAAGGATGTACTGTTGATGCAAGGTTGTACCATTTTGCAATGGGATTAGAATTAGCCAAGACCCAATTGACGTAGAACTTAGAAATACAGAAACACTTGTTTGATGCAACAACACCTCTTTTCTAGTTTGAAATTCTGACTCAAATTGCAACATTCTGGCCTATTTTGTACTTTTATTTTATTTTTTATTTTATTATCATTATTGTATATCTGATCTTCAGCCATGGTTTGAAATAACTGTTCAGATCAAATCAAATCAAATCAAATCAAATCAATATGAAGACACCCTTGGTTAAGTAAATTGATATTGAGTGTCAATTTTTTTCCTTACTTGATTATCATTATTCGTAAAAGTGTCGTGAACTTGCCTTGATTTGGCACAAGCTAGTAAATAAAGAAATGTGGGCTATTTATTATTCTCTTGTTTTGTGAAGAGGAAGTAGCTATAGAAGGAATATATGAAAAGCGTATATTTACGTCACGTACTAACGAGAGAGAACGGAAATACAGCGTGTAGGAAAAATGTTGGGGTATACAATTCAGTTTGAGCGGAGAAATAGACCCACTATGATTCTTTTCCTATGCCAAATAAAATTAAATTAAGAAAATAAAAATAAATAAAACAAAGAAAGAAAGAAAGAAATTTGAACAGAACAGAACAGAACAGAACAGAACAGAACAAAGCAGACAGTTAATTCGCCAAGTTTCACATCTCATAAGACCTTATCTTTTGGGATTTACATAAAGTAGTATCATTCAATAATCACGATGTCTAGTAGCCAAGGTTCTCCTAGCAACAGCGACCTTTGCTGCTTCTGCTTAGGTGATGATACTGAGATTCCGGCATTTGGCTCAATTGCAGATGCTAGAGATATGGTCAAGCCATGTACTACATGCTCAATCAGTTGTCACAAAAAATGTCTATTGGATTGGTTCAACACCATTCCGTCAAACCAACTACATGTGATCCACGCCAAGAGAGTTTTTAGTGCAGCTCCATTATCGAGGGAGAATTACGATCATATAGGTGGCGATATTGGAATCGGTTCGCCTCCTGTTGTACAATCAACTAACATCCATATAAACTTGTCGACTCGAGCTTTAAATGATTGGTTTGGCAATATCATTGGCATCATTAACGAAGATGAAGAGGATGGCGAAACTCAGGAACAAGCAAACAATGGTTCAAATGGTTTTGAGAATATAAATGAAAATAGAGATGCTGATCCCCACACTGATCCCGGAATGCAAACTTATCAACCGGATGGCGAAAGAGACACTGACATTTCAAGAACACGTTTGGATGCTGTGTCGCTGCTCCCATCAACATCATCAACATCTTCTTCTTCATCGTCACATTCGCCACATTTGCCAACTTCGTCACCGCAACATGTTGATGACCTGTCCGTTTACGTTTTAGCCAAATGTCCCCAATGCAAAAAAGATATTATCTTTTTTATGAAGCGATCAAAATTGGTGGCACTTCAAGCATCTTTCAAAACTGGTGTCTCCAGATTAGTGCAATATGGAGGTGTGTTTCTCGGTATAACTTCAGCGCTCACTGGGGTTGTATCGATGACCTATATTGGTCTTACTACAGCAGGATTGAAAATGATGGATAGTCTTGTTCCCGGTCCATTACTTGTGAGAATGTTAACGAGAAGATCATTACTTAGTTCCAATAACACGTATTCGACTTTATCCAGAATATTATTTGGCAATACACAAACTTATGCTGTTGATAATTTGGAGCAAGCGCTAGTACAGGGACTAATTGATCCATTGAAATTCTCCAGAATACCAGTATTGCCAATTGTATTGTTTAGACTGCGATCATCATCAATATTTGACGTGTTATTTGCTGCAAAAAATGATGATTTCTTTGCCTCGGCAATCACAGAACTCATGATTGCCAGTTATATTTCGTCTTTAGCTGATAATTCACTTGTACGTGCCATTTACAAAAACATCGTCACCCAAATTAAACAACTAATGAATGGATCAATGACATCCATCTTAAATCCCGTAAGGGGAATAGATTTTTTGACAACAAATAACATCATATCACTTTTGATCCCCATAAGATGGGGATATGACCTATTCCATCGCCTCACATTCAACAGAGCATATTTCAATCTCACCATGAAATCAAGACCACGGGCAATTGCAAATAGTTTGGGTGCATCAGAAGTTGAACGCTTGGAAGAGCTTAATGGTGAATTGAATGAATACAGGAGTCACCATAATAAAACTTACCAAGCCATCGACAAACAGGTTAGCGACGAATCAACATCAAAAATAGCATCCTGCAACATCCCTGTGATTTCAGCATTGTACAAGCACATCAAGAAAAATATTCGGTACATCTACGAGCTACGCAAATCATGGTGGCCCTATTATAGACTTTGTGTTAAAACAAATTTACAATTCACATTAGCCTCATTGAAACACGACTACTCATTCAGTCTTTCTTCGCCAAGTGTGATTTTCAAAACTATTACAACGATTCTTTGGCCTTTGGCATCATCAAAAGTTGGTCTCTTGGTCTTGCCACTTCTATCAAGAGTTTCCAAACTTGAGCATCTTTCGTTGGATCGTAAAGTATTGATTGCAAATATTGCTGGGTTAGTCATTGTTGCACTTGGAAAAGAGATTATTAATCTCTATATTGCACACAGAAGAGTACAACAGATGCAACAAATTGAGCCATTGAATTTGAACAAGGCAGAGGCAATTGTGCGATTGGTCAAAAGTTCCGGCGTTATGTATTCCTCTGATGCAGAGGACCTAGATGATGGAATCATCAATATTGGTGGTGCCGGTGAAACCGATGAAGAGCTACTTGGTAGGTTGACACAAGACATACCAACAGAGTTACCGGGAAATTTTCCTTCATGATTACTAGTATCCAAAGTTCGATATTGTTGCAATTCAAACTGAATCAAAATTAAAATTAACAAAAACAGAGACAAAAAGGTGAAAATAAAAAAAAGAAAAAGAAAATAAAATTAGTTATATATTGGTACAAATTTAAATAAAACATACACAAAAGTCTTTAGAAAGAATACAACAACTAGTATCTACAACTGCTACAGAAACCACTATTCTTCGTCGTAGTTTTCATCCTCTTCAACTTTCCTCATTGGTGGCTCAACACTTTCAGTTTGTTTGGAAGCTGGCTCTTCCTCATCATCATCCTCATCTTCATTTTTATCCTTGTTTTCGACTGTATCTACTGGCTTATCCTCTGGTTTATCCACTGCCTTAACTTCTGGTTTATCCACTACCTTGACTTCTGGTTTATTCTCTGGTTTATCCTCTGATTTATCCTCTGGTTTAATCTCTGGCTTATCTTCTGGTTTATCCTCTGGTTTGTCTTCTGGTTTATCCTCTGGTTTATCCTCTGGTTTATCTTCTGGTTTATCTTCTGGTTTATCTTCTGGTTTATCCTCTGGTTTACCTTCTGGTTTATCTTCTGGTTTATCTTCTGGCTTTTCCTCTGGCTTATCCTCTGACTTATCTTCCGGTTTATCTTCCGGTTTATCTTCCGGTCTATCTCCTGGCTTCTCTTCAGGTCTATCTTCTAACTTATTCTCAGCTTTCTTCTCGGCATCTGCCTCAATCTTGTCCTCAACTTGTATAGGTTCAGATATCGGATTTTCCGACTCTTCCCCCTTCAGCAGCTCCGCTTTAACCTCCGCAGCCTTTGCCTTCTCCTGCAATGCTTGTTCATCTTTATCATTACCGGCTTCTATAAGCTTGGAATCTTCTTGGGCTGGCTCTGCTTGTACTTTCTCGCCAGCAGTTTCATTACGCTTCATTTCCTCGTGCGAGTGCTGGTGCTCATGGTGGTCAGATGAACTCGCTTGGTTGGAATCATCACCGGATGGGATTGCAGCTGACTCAACATCATCAGGCGCATCAGTCATCTCTGTGTCCTCATCGTCCTTGTCAGCATTTCTAACGTTAGCAGAATATTGTGGTACAGCTGGCACATTAGCTGATGCAGGAACCCCAGCATCAGGTTGCTCTACTGGTTCGTTATCAGAAGAATTGGATGGCTGCTTCGATGAAACTTGAACTTCATGCTGAATGGCCTGTGGTTCCTCGGATTTCTTTAAACTATCTGCTTCTTTTGCTTCTTCTGCTTCATTAGATTTCTCTTCTACAGCTGCAGCCAGTTTCTTGACCTCTGGTTCATGCGATCCCGAAGTAGCTGGAGTTGACTCGTCAGCTCTCTTCTTCAATAATCTTTCGTTGTCATCTTTTTCTTCGAGATCGTGTTTACCATTGTTCTTTGTCTGCTGGTTAGCAGCATCAAATGCAGATGTTGACCCTTCGCTACTTTGGGCTATAGTGGCAGCAGATGATGGAGCTTGAGCATCAGTCTTTGTTCCTTGAAGATGTGGCATTGAATTGACATCAACTGGAGCATCTTTCTGTCCCTTATCCAATGAGTTCAACCGCGTTTGCTCTGTTTGTTGTGGAGGTTGTGAAAATTGTTGGGATTGTACTTGCTGTGGCTGTTGTGGAGGGTCTTGCCTTTCGCGCTTCTCGCGCTTCTCGCGCTTTTCGTGTTTTTCGTGTTTCTCCTGCTTCTCGTGCTTTTCATTTTTTTCTCTTGGTTTTGGAGTAGACTTTCCACCACGACCCTCTTGCTTAACTTCTTTTGCAGGATGCACGACACTTTCGATACGATTGCTCTGCTGAGCAGCTTGGTTATTGAAAGGAGGCAATGTTGAGGTTCCTTGCTCTGTCGTGTTTGCACCATAATGTTGCAAAGGTGGTGGAGATTGATGTGGTATGTGTGGTTGGGGTGGGGACTGGTGATGTTGTTGTTGTTGTTGTGATGGTGGTGGTTGCTGTGGTGGTTGTTGAGGTTGTTGAGGTTGAAGTTGAGGCTGATGCTGGAACTGAGGAGGAGCCTGGTTAGAACCTAAAGGGGGTTGCGATTGTATATTTGCGGGAGAACTTTGGTATTGTGAAAGTCCAGCTGAAACACCGGGAGGCGGTGGAGGAGGACCCTGTTGCTGTTGATATTGTGGTTGTGGTTGTTGTTGAGGAGCCAACTGCTGAATAGGTTGTACCAATTGTGGCTGCTGTTGCTGTTGCTGTTGTTGCTGTTGTTGTTGCTGGTACAGTTGAGGAGGAGCAGGTAATTGGGATTGTTGCTGTGGGTGATTTGGACCACCTGCATTATTCAATGAGCTTGGTATCAGTCCTACTGGCTGTTGTTGTTGTTGTTGATGTTGTTGTTGTGGATGTTGTTGCTGTTGTTGTTGGATACCACTTAGGGGATGATTGTGCATATGGGCTTGTGCTTGTGCCTGCTGCTGATGTTGCACATCTACTGGACCACCAGGAGCTCTACCAGGTTGTCCCAATTGTCCTGGTCCTTGTTGTCCTGTTTGTCCCTGAGGTCCTTGTGGTCCAGGCTGACCTGGCTGACCTGGCTGACCTGGCTGACCTGGTTGCTGGTTACTTTCCAACACCATTCCTTGAGGTAATCTTGGTTGCTGGATCGCTGGTGGTGGCTGAGGCGCATGAGTGTTTCCTTCATTTTGGTACTTGATCAACTGATCTAACCTTGCCTTTATATGGGGGTTTCCAGGATCTAATCTCTCGGCTTGTCTATATGCATCCAATGCATCACTGATTTGGTTGTTGCAAGTCTCGTACAATGTTCCCAAATCGTACCATACTTCGCTAATATATGGGTTTAAACGAATTGCTCTGGTGTATGCGTCTAAAGCATCGCGATATTGGCTAATCTGGTAGTATAATACACCAATGGAACACCAAAATGTTGGGTTTCTCGAATCTCTATTGACAGCTTGTTGGAATGCCTCATAAGCAGCATTGAAATCGCCTCTGATCATATGGACTCTACCCAAGTAATACCATGAATGTGCATCACTTTGGTCAATTTCCAAGGACTGGGTCAAGTACTTCAAAGCAATGTTCAAGTCCTGTTGGAAAGGTCGAATATCTTGATGATGACCATTTCTTTGACTTGGTGTTGGAGGGTTAGACTCTGCTTGAGAGTAGAGACAGCCCAATTGTTGCAACACTTTAGCATGTTGGGGATTTACTTGCAATACTTTCTCGTATGCCTCTTTTGCACCATTCCAATCCTTTTGCTGTTCCAATACTGAGCCAATTTGGAACCACACATCTGGCTGGGTTAAAGGCTGTGGAGGGTTATTCAAAATGTATTGAAAACATTCCAAAGCTGGTTGTAATTTACCTTGGTGCTTGTATATTATTCCCAATCTAAAGTAGATTTCATTTGCCTTGTCAAAGTTTGGTTCCAATTCCAACACACGGACAAATGCCTCTTCGGCGTACTCCAAAGATCCATAACGGTCATACAAGATACCGATTCCGTGCCATAATTTTGGTACATTTGGGTTTTCCAAATAGTACAAGGCACGTTGGTAAGCAGCATAAGCTCTTTGCAAGTCGTCCAACATCAAGTAGCAATGGCCCAATAAGCCCCAAGTCTCACCATTTTCAGAGTTGAAATTCAAGGCTTGTTCGTATAATTCAGCAGCTTTGAAAAAGACGTCTTTTGACCTATACACATTGGCCAATTTGGTTAAAATATCTGGATTGTTTGGCGAGTGTCTTAAAGCAGCATCGTATGAGGACAACGCACGTTCCAAGTCGCCCATACTTTCAGCCAAAGATCCCACTGCAATCCAAGTAGAGACAGTTGCTTCACTAAATGTGTTTGTAGCAGAATTTCGTGCTTGTACTTGACCAGGATTCTGACCTTGTTGTGGTTGAGGTTGTGATTGTGGTTGCCCCAGAGTCTGAGCCAGAGACTGAGACTGGGGAGGAGGAGGTTGTTGTTGTTGCTGTTGTTGTTGAGGGTTAGTTTGTGCACCAGTTCCTGGACCAGTTCCTGATGCTGCTGCTTGAGCTGCAGCAACAATGATTCCGGGTCCAGATGGGTGTTGCTGCGGCTGTCCCTGATTATTGATTTGTTGATGTTGTGGTGGTGGTGGTGGCTGTTGCGGTTGCGGTTGCGGTTGGCCTCCAGGGTGCATGCCCCCATTCAAGGCAGATGGTGGGGGTTGCTTGTTGCCCACCATAATGGAATGCGATGTATTATACATTGTGAGAGTGTCTAGTAATTTGATACTGTAGTGGTAATGGTGTAGGACAACGCTAGGGGTGGAGGAAGGAGAGAGGAGAGGTGTGTGTTTTCTTAACTAAGTTGGTTGTTAAAAATTGAGTTGGTTTATACCAAAAAAAGTTTGTTGGTTGTCTTAAAAGATTTGACAGTGGAAAAATATTGGAAAGAATCTGTGGTATATGCTAGCTAGCTCAATCACTCACTCACTTACTCACACACTCTCTAATACTGATAATGCACACTCTTTTTTTTCTTCTTACTATGAAAGACTGATTGAGGATGGAGTTATGCAATCTGTGTGGTGTGTACTGTGTTTATAGTTGTTGTTCTGGTGGTGGTGGGGGTGGTTGTTGTTGTTGTTGTTGTTGTAACAGGTTTTTTTTTTTCTCGTTCAGTCTCTTTCTCTATTTGTTTCTGTTTCTGTTTCTATTTCAGTTTCTGTTTTTTCTTGTTGTTTCTGTCGTCGTCGTCATTTTCAAAATTTCTGTCTTGTCTTAAATTATTTTTTTTTTATTTTTTATTTTTTATTTTTTATTTATTATTTATTATTTATTATTTTTTATTTTACTTTATTGTTCTATTGTTCATTTTTGTGTATGTTTGTTTTGTGTGTTTGCACTGGCAACTTGCACCTACACCTACACCTACACCTGCGACTGGCACTGGATGACTGCGCAGATCAAAATCTCAAAATTTTTTTTTTTTTATTTATTTAATTTTTTTTTGCTGTTCACCCCCTCCCTCCCCCTTCCTAGTATTCTCCCTTCTCCCACGACTAGTTCCACTTCTACTTCTACTTCCACTTTTTCTGCTGGCTATGTCTGTAAAATAAAATACATCGAGACATTCTACTATTATTGAATGTTGCACGTGACCATCTATTAACAAAGAAATACATCTGAAAAGCTCAAGGAAATGCGGGAATTAACTGAACAGTAACAGCAACAGCGTAATCTAAATTCCGTCACAGCCCGAATATTTAATTATTTGTTTTTTTTTTTTTGTTTTTCCCCGTTCGCCTCTTCCCTCCTTTTACTTTCACATTAAAAAAAATGTTTAACATAAGCACAACAGGACACAAACAAATTACTTAAAACAAATAAGGAATTAAGGGGAGGAAGGAAGAGAGAGAAAAAAAAAAGACAAAGGAGAAAATCCTTATCCATGCTTTGTTAAACTGACCAATAATATTTCTCCAAATTTTTTCTTTTTTTTTTTTCGCAATATACATTAACAGAAAAAAAAAAAGAGTTTTTACAAACAACTACTTTAACATTGGGACCCTCTATTGACAAAATCTTTTACGAAGCAACACTCACCTTTCACTCTCTTTTCGTTTTTCAATAACACATTTTCTAGTTATAATGAAGAAAAAATTATTTGAAAAGAAAAAATAGAAAATTTCAACTGGTGTGTCCAAACTCAACCGTAAAACAATGTGGGACAATCTTCAATGTTGATTTTTTGTATGATATACACGACTTTGGTATATAGGAATCAAACTAACTTTGGGGGGTGCAAAATTGTAATTTATAAAAATTCTGATTGATTTTTATTTTACTTTATTTTGTTTTATTTTATTTTATTTTATGTATTTTCCATCTCTTATTCATTAAAAGCATTAAAAAACAAAAGGCGGAATGGGTGGGTAGCGACTGGTAAAAAACTAGACCAAACTTCTTAAAGAAAAAGAAGAAAAAACAAAATGTCAAATTACCAAAGTTAAAAAAAAATGTACTACATATTATAGTCACGTGATAAATTACCGTGTGGACTATACATTTACTATAATTCTTTCTCATTTGTTCTCAATTGTCAAAACTCAATTCATCTTTCAACCTTTACCTAAATTGGTGAGCCATTTTTATTTTTATTTTTATTTTACTTCTATTGTTTTACTTCTATTCACTTAAAGATGCAATTTCTTGCCCTTTTGATCTCTAAACGAACTATTGAATCCTAATAAGCTATTCAAGTCTTTGGCCCACTGGTTGGGATTAGTAGCAACACACCAGATACCATTCTTGTCATTATACACAACATCTTGCCCATTGACATATACCTCCTCTGGCTCTTCCTCCTTAATCTTTTGTATACCACCACTAACACTACTGCTGCTGCAAACACCCCCTACTCCTTTTCCACCTACTCCTCCTCCAACTCCTACTCCTCCCAGCATAATCTTGCCATTACTCACAATTGTCTCTGAGGTTATATGCAATTCATCACCGGGGTGCAAGTCTTCCTGACTTATACCATCAATCGTCAATTCAATAAAACTATTACGGTTATTCTCAGACAACTTAATCATTATATCCGACGTGCTGGGAAGAATTAACGGTCTAAAAGATAACGACCTCGGACATATAGGTGTCAACAAGATGCACGGCACGGCAGGATGCGTGATCGATCCACCCGCCGATAAAGAATACGCAGTTGACCCTGTTGGTGTCGAGAAAATCAACCCATCCGAATACGTTGTAGTGAAAAACTCACCATCGATATAAATGTCCACCGCTGTGAGATTTGGAGAGCTGGCTCTATGGATCGTAATATCATTCATAGCATGAACCATTTGTCTCTTACCCTTGACACTCTGCACATCGTACTTAGAACCAAACCCGGAAGCAACCATCAGCACCTTCAGTCTAGTGTCAACAACATCCTCTTCCCTCGCCTCCGTCTCATTTTTGTAGTCCTCGACATCTTGTTCAACAAATTTCCTAATCACATGACACTCTAATCTATTCCGATGCAACGCTTTTGCTCTTCCTTCATAAACACTCTTGAAACACTCCATACTATTCTTGAAATCAAAGGGCAACAAAAACCCCAATGTACCCATTGCAAACGACAAAACCGGCGGCACTTTGACATTTGAAAACAACGAAACGCCCCTCAATATAGTTCCATCACCTCCCAAAGTAATCATCAAATCAATCTTATCGATTATGTCCTTGGTCTCCCCAGTATAAATCACATGCTGAATTGACTTGTCCATAATCTTATTCACCGTAGTCACCTCATTGACCAACTCATCTGCCACATCTTCATTAACAACTATATTACACAGTGGATACTCAACATGCAAATGATTAATTAATTGAATCATTGCCTCGCGCACAGTGGCATCCCATGGCTTCTTAACCATCAAAACATTCTTTGGCGGTGAAGTACGCCATATAATGTTAAAGAGACGATGCTGTTGGGACTTGACGTAGTCAGGTAGCCGAGCCTTGGGTAGATTTTCACAAGATTCAATTGTAAGTATAGAGTGATTCGCACCTGACCCTGAACTTGAACTAGAACTAGAACTAGAACTTAGATTCAGAGGGTTTGGAGATAGTGATTGTGACTGTACTTGTAGATACGACTTTGACAGGGTCGTCATCGACCTTGAAGACGAGGACTTGTCACCCATTGGCTTGTTAGACTGAGCAGAGTAGTGTGATGTCGGACTATGTCGCTGGAATATTTTATTGAAAAATGAAGGGTTATTTCGTATTGTTCTAAACATTCGTGTCTATCTGTTCGGTGTGTCCAATGTGTATTTAAACCTATTTATATATACCTATTCTATGAAGGATTTTTGTTTTTTTTTTTAGCAACTTTTTGATAACCTAGGTGGGGAGGGGAAAGGGAAAGTCTGGTGATTTTGTGGGGAGGAGAAATCCACTAGTGGTGTATATATATATAGATGACGCGGATTCACAGATTATAAGACGCAGAGATGCAACTAGACAAAGAGAGAAAGAGAAAGGTGAAGGGAGAAAAGCAAATGCAAACCAAATGGAAACCAAATGGAAACCAATAAACTATTGAGTATAACCACCAACTATTCTTTATGCATCTGTCCCGCCATGAATTCTGATAATTATGATCATACATATATATATGTTTTATTATTTTTTCTGATTTGGATAACATCTAATAATTTTACAATTTATTTTTTTTTTTAGTTGGGGCAAAAAGAAAAAAAGAAAAAGAAAAATTCAAAGAAATATTCAAAGAAAAGAAAAGAAGTAGAAAGATTCCCCGTTTTTTACACATTCATTACAAACTCTCATTCAACTCTTGAATTTCCTTCAACTCCTCTTCAGTCAATGTGGGAGCGCCATTGGCTTTATTTTCACCATTTGATACATTGGCCCCAGTCACTTCATTAGTGGTTACTGGAGCTGGTGTTGATCCCTGTGTTGATCCCTGTGTTGGTGCCAGGGTTGATGCTGGTGCACTATCCACCTCCATCGCATCTTCTGTTTCAAGTCCTGACGTTTCTGCATGCCCGCTTCCATTTCCAACAACCTTCTCTTTTTCTCCTTTCTCCTCTTCCTCCTTCTTCTTCTTCTTCTTCTTCTCATCATCATCATCATCTTCTTCTTCTTCCTTAGCTTCAATAGTGTCATTGTTATCAATTTGCATAGTGTCATCCTTATCAACTTCATTTAAATTCACATTTCTTTCTCCTTTGTCCTTATCATCTTCATCATAATACTCATTATCCGGCTGTATTTGTGCATCGCGAGCCATTTCAGAACCACCTTTCGTATCCAAAGCAATCGCCGTATCCTCCTCAACATCACCCAAGTCCTCGGGATCATTGGGCACCACATTCATCTGCACCGATGGTGCATGCTTTGTATTCTCCAAATTCGTCAATATACTGGTCATGATCTTATCCAAAAATTCGGGCGAGTTCTGGTTATACATGTTTGAGTTCCTCACTTCCAATGTATAGTTTGGAGCATAGTACTCGTAATACTCATTATACGGCAACTCTTGTGGCAACTTGACATTATTCAACAATCCAGACTCAAACGCCCAAGTTCTCGCCACATTTCTCATTGTGTATCCACCACCACCCAAAACCATCAATGGTATATTAAATGACTTGACAAAGTTGATACAGTTTGCATGCCCCTCCATTGACAAGTTAAAGCAACCTAAACGATCGCCACTCAAGGAATCACCACCACATTGCAAAACAATAGCTGAGGGTTGATACCACTCAACAATCTTGCTAATTAATGGCTCGAACACTGACTTATACGTAGCATCATCAATTCCATCTCGAAGTGGAACATTAACACTATGGTATTTCCCCTTACCAACACCAATATCTCTCAATTCACCAGTTCCAGGGAAAAACTCACCATATTTGTGAAACGAACAGGTCATGACTCTATCGGTTGTGTAGAAAGCTTCTTCAACACCATCACCATGATGCACGTCGATATCAATATACAAAACTCTCGGGTGATACCTCAACAACTCAATAATTCCCAATACAATATCATTCAAATAACAAAAGCCAGAAGCTTCACTCTTCTTGGCATGGTGCAACCCACCAGCATAGTTTATCGCGATATCACATTTGCCTCGGTTCAATCTGGCTGCACCCTCCATTGATCCACCACCGCTAATCCCACAATACTCAAATAATCCATCAAAAACTGGACAATCGTCACCAACATTGAACTTCACACTCTCCTTGGCAAACAAGTCAAGATTGTCGGGTGAGACACGACTTATAAAATCAATATATTCATCGGTGTGGAACTGACACATCTCCTGCTTTGTCGCGGGCTTGGCTCGATAGATCTCCATCTTTTTATAAAGGCCATAGTTCATGATCAAGGAATGGGCCATTCTAATACGATGCGGTTTCATAGGGTGACCGGCACCATAGGCATAATTACCAATATCGGCATCGTAGAAGTAGGCTATGCGTTTCTTCTGCGTGGGGTCAACCTTGAGCTCGTCAAACGGGAGTTGTTGGTACATGCGTATTTTTCTTTTCTTTTCTTTCTTTTCGTTTGTTTGTTTTCTTTTAAGTCTTTCTGTTTATTTATTTTTTCCAAAAAAAAAAAAAATCTCTTTATGCTTTCTTTTTTTTTATTTCCTTTCGTTTGGTTTCTGCTTTCTTATTCTCTGTAGAATTAATGTCTTGGTAAACTTGAGTGGCTGCCTCGATGTTTTTGTTTGGGTGAGGTGAAAGAAAGAAAAAAAAAAAAAGAAGTAAGCGTAAAAGTGAATTCAAGTTAATGGTGATGGTGAAGGATTTGTATGTGTACAAAGATAATCAAAACGAACAAATTGTGTAGTTGAACCGTTGGGCGCTTTATATTTACGCTGGACTGCGCCGCCGCACATGAAATAGTTTATAAATTTTCGTGAAAAGCACAAGATAGAAAACAATAGAGGCAATATGTGACACCATAAACTGGATTAGAATATACACGGTATGGAAGAGAGATTGCTGTGTAATTTGGATAACATGGAAGAGAATAAAGTTACATAGTGTCTTTTTTTTTTTTCAAAGTTTTCACAGTCTTATTACAATTCATTTTATTTGATTAGTGTAGATTTTATGTGTATGTTTGTATGCAAAAATTGCCATTTAAGAAGTTTGGCCCTGCCAAATTCTGTTCTATTCACTATACTCTAGCCTTGTTTCTAAACACTTGCCCCTACATTACTATTATTATCCACATCACCATCACTAACGTCAGCATAATCATAGTTTCTGGCGCTCCTCATTCGGCTGGAATACTCTCTCAATTGCTCATTCAACTGATTCTGTAGCTCGGCATTATTGCACCATTTGGCGTAAACTTCTTTGTTCACCTTAAAGTTGATTCCGTTATTGTATCCCAGATTTGCAATTCTACAATTGATGTCAATGGGTAACAACCACGACCACCACGATTCTCCTAATACCAGACGCATATTCTCCTTAACGCCCAAGTCAAAGATATTGGCCAATTTTTTTTGTTTCCCATTATTGTCAAACTCATAACTATACTGATCAGCACCTCTGTAATTCCATCTTCGCTCTTGAAACTCGATTGTAGTTAGGTTTCTTGACGTGAGATACATTGAAAACCCTGCAAAAACAGTTACCGTAAATGCAAACGTAAGTGCAATTACGCACAACAACACAACATTAATCGACAAGTATTGGTCCTCGTATCCGCCTTTAATAAGAAATTTATAAAGCAAAACACTCGTGATGGCAAATATTATCCAACAATAAATGGCAATATAGCATAGGAACTGAATGAAAAATTTGTAGTTGAAGAACCCAATGCAAATCGAAAACCATGGACAGTAATGATCCATTTTCAAAATACATTTCCCTGAACTTGAGCAATGATGTGTTCGATCTGGTTTCCAGCAATTGCATTTGCTGCAATATCGGAAACCCTGGTTTCCCCCGAGTTTCAACGTATGTACAGTCATAAATGCTGGAGGTTCTTCATTGGCAGGAAACTGTTTATACGGATTATCTGAATTGAAAAATCTAATCTTGAGTTGTGGGTAGTCCAATGGAGAACCTGGTCCAGTACGTATAATTTTAAAGTAAGTGTAAATGCATAGAATGTACATAAAGTTGGTAACAATGAAATGGAAATATTTTTGTAACCGGGACTCGACAAAGTCAGGGACAATAAAGATCATGACAAATTGAGCCCATGTGAGTGTTGCAGTGCAAAACACTTTGGGGAATAGTGTAGCAAGAAAGCAGCACCATTGCTCGCATAAAGCTAAGGTGCTCTTCCACATTACAAGGTGATGGAGTTTAAAGAAATTATTTGAAAATATTGTAAAACCCGTATTTGGTTTAGAGGTTTTCAAGGCTGGTTCAAACCCAAAAAAAAAAAAAAAAAAAAATGAAGAATAAGGAGAATAAGGAGAACAGGTTCTAGAGGTTACTCAAGGCGCAAGCTTCAGAAATCGGTTGTAAAAAAAAACGCGACTAAGCACTTTCTCTTGTTCTTGATTTTTTATTCTTTTTATTTTTCATTTTCATTTAATTTCAAATTTACAAAAAAACATTAAATTTTCGAGTTGTAGACCAAAAAAAAAAAAAAGGGAAAAGGAATCATTATAGAAAAATGTATGTATTGTTTGTTGTAAATCCTCCTCGACTCTAAATCTATAAATCTATAAATCTATAAATCTATACGCAAACATAATCAACTATGTCTACTCGTCTTTTGCTTTCGCTCTAAAATTAACTTTAACCTTCACTGTCTTGTCCTTCTCTACATCCTTCACTTTCTTTTGCTGAAACTTGACTAAAGCTTCATATCCAATGCCTCCAAATACCAAGCCTACGCCTGCCCATTGGTTCAAGTTCAAATGGTGTCCAAATAACACTACACTAAGGATCATACTTAGCATCTTCCTCGTCACTGTTGCAGTAATCAATACAATTGAGTCAAACTTCTCCAAGATGATAAAGATGAATACTTGACCCACAGCTCCGCACCCTGCAAAGAGAAGGATATCGTAAAACAACTCAGGAAACTTTTTAGAAAACTCCAATGTGTATGCAATCTCTTCATATTGGAAAATCACAGTATACGCCAAGGTCATCAAAAATATGCACAAGTTCAACGTACACATCAATATGGCTCCTGTGAATTTGGTCTTTAATGGAATCTTAAACATTTGGTCCTGCGTAGAATTAGTCAAGCCATCAAGCAACATACTTCCAACCAAGTAAACCATGCCCAACATTGTGTTCCCATCATTTACTTTAGTCGTCTCTTTTGAATGGGCCAAAGTAAACATTATGACCCCCAATGTTACCAGTCCGGCGACAGCGTACTTGTAGAATGGAAACCTCGTCTGGTATAACATGAAATGCACAAACATGACGGGTATAAGCTTGCATGACTTGGCTAGAAGGTATGCAAGATAATCCAAGTGATTTAACGATTTGTAGCCGATTGGTGAAGCTAAACTCGAGCAAAATGAAATGAGCAATAAAGATCTCAATACATAAAGACCATGTCTCCCATTTTTAGTAAACACGTCAAATGGAGAAGTGTGGGGTGTTGTGAACCTTGTATAGATGAAACCAACAATAGATGCAAGTAGTGCCTGAACGATATTGATGATTAATGGTGCTTGAAAATATTCATTATCTCCATAAGGTTTAGTGTTGATACGTTCTTGTAGTATAGACCATGTTAAGAAAGTACTATACAATCCTAAAACACAAATGGCTAGTGTAAGCGGCAGTCCAGACTTATTCATACTTCTTCTTCTTCTTCTTCTTCTTCACTTGTTTTTAAAGGCATGTCTGATTCAGAAAAGAAAAACAAGAACAAAAAATAAATAAAAAAAAAAGAAACAGAAACAGAAACAAAAGCAGAAAAAAATTACACCCTGGCTTCAATTAAGGCTCGTTTGATTGTTTGTGTCCTGTTTGTTTTTTTGTCTGGCCCTTTTTTTCGGTCCTTTTTGGCCGAATTCAACCTGTCTCGAGTCGCATGCACCGACCCCCCCCCCCCCCCCCCGACCCACATACACAAACACCATACTTTTTGAACAAGACCTTAAAATTACATTTATATAGTAATATGTAGTAATATATACATATATATATATATATATATATATATATATATAAATATTTTTTATCTACTATTAACCACGAAAGATTCCAAAAAATCCACTCTTTTTTGGTGACGCATCTGTATTCTCTGTTTGCTGCTGCTTCTGTTGTTGCTGTTCTTGTTGCACTTGCTTCGCTGAATTTCCAACAGACGTTACAGGTTGCTTTGTGTATGAAATATAATTATAGGCAATATCAAATAGCACCGGTTTGCACAAGATTGGCTCGATAGTGCGTACGTTAAGGGCATTGAGTCCAGCGGGGTATTTGCTAAGGTTTTCCAAAGTATATTTAGTACATGCTGCTTCCTTGGTCTGCTCAAATTGCGCATTAATTTGACATTGGAGTATTCTTTTCTCCAAATCCACTTTGAAAAAAGCAACTTCTGTGTTTTTGCTAACGTCAAATGGGAAATCAACTTTAAAATATTGTTCACCAGGAGTGAAATTGAGACTCTTGTTGACATAATCAAAGATTTTCAATGCCTCAGCAAACCTGCTACTCAATTGATATGCCTCGGCAATCACCACATTCTTTTTGTATTCATAATACTGTTCCAAATGCTCAAGTGAATAATGCAAATCTTCATCGTTGTATACACCGGGCAAATCCTCCAACTCTTTTACTATCTGAATAATACCATTAAAAAGCCTTACGATATCTTTGCTATTCTCGGCCTTTCCTGCCAACAGACCAATTAATAACAAATCTCTCTTCAACTTTGTAAAAAGCAAATTGTAGTTAAGATAAGTCAGCAAAATTGCTCTGCTTTGCTTTTGCTCCAAATCGTCATCATCCTGGTTCTTCTCTGTGTCCCTTTTGTGTAAGTCCAATATTGAAATCCACGAAGCAATAACACCATCAAATTGGTTGGCATCATTGTATTTCAACCATTTCTTATCGTTTGTCAACTCTTGTATCTTGAATGCAACCTCGTCATTATAAATCTCTGCCGTATGTCCACGCCAGTCCACCTCTTTTTGCAATTGCATCGACGAAGCAATGTCCTTGGTGTACTTTTCGCCAATCAACCCTAAAACGGGGCTCAATTGTGGAAAGCATTGTTCATGGCAATACTTTCTCGATAAGGTTTTCAAGTCTCCTGAAATCTTCAACTGAGAAGACGCCAAGTTGATCGATGGGTCCACTGATGTTTCAATCAATTCAGTGCACAACGTCTTTATATACGACTCCTTATCTGAATCCTCGGTGTACAAGTAGTCCAAACAGCATTTTGCTATTGAAAACGCATTAAGCGCTTTTAACCACTGTTTTGTAGTAATCGACAACTGGCCCGCGATCAAAGCTGCAAAAATGTAGATTTCAACCTGTTTTCTAAGTCTTTTCTTGCTGTTGTCATTGCCATCACTTTGTGATGATGATGGTGATGATGATGATGGTGATGATGAAAGTTTAATTAATTTGTCAGCGTGGGTCAATGCACGCTTCATCTTTGTCTTCAACAAAGTTGCATGTGATGTAGACTTGATTTCAAGCATGCTCTTGATCTCTAAAGCGTAAAGCATATCCCTTTCTGCAAGTAATAAGATCACCAACCCAAATCTGTCATCTTCATCGTATTGCTCCTGGGTGATTCCTGATGTTTTCTCTTTGGCTTTGTAGTTTTTGGTGTCCTTGGTGACAATGTTTAATTCATGACGCAATTTAGAGATTCTCTTGTTGACTCTCTGTCTTTGTCTCTGAAAATCCTTTGCTGTGACCAAGTATGCACTCAACCTGGCACCCAAAGTGGTGTTCAAGGGACTTTCCATGGCGTTGGTTGGTTGGTTGGTTGGTTGTTGTTGTTGTTGTTGCTGCAGCTGCTGAATATGCTATTGTTCTTGTTGGTTGTTAAAGATGTTGTTGGTCGTTGTCGCCCAAACCACTTGGAAATTTTTTCGACACAGACAAAAATTATTACGCGCATGCGACATTTGGAAGAGCTATTGAGAAGAAACACTCACAAATTGCATTCTCAATTCAATTAAAAAGCAAAAGGCTCTTGTTTACAATGCACTTTTAATTTCGTAAGACAAAACACTTTTTGGTGTATGAATTATAACAACTAGCATTGCTATTAGAAAATCCAGATTGTCTAGTTTCTTGTACATGGTAGAGGGGGGCAAGGGAAGGCGAGGAGGCGAGGAGGCGAGGAGGCGAGGAGGCGAGGAAGGACAGTAAAGAATAAAAGACAAGCTGAAATACTTTATTAGCTAAAAAAAAAAGAATAAAGTATAGGACACTTCTGTGATATTCAGTATATAGACTTTCGGCTATATCCACAGAAACATTACAACGTTTATTACTTCAAATTCTCAAAAATTGTAAAGCAAAGAAAGTGGCATTTAAAAAATGAAAAGTGAAAAATGAAAAGTGAAAAGAGAGGAGTGAATAATGCTGTAATTCACTGTAATACGAAGAATCATTATTTGTTTCCACATAAACAAAAACATAACTTTAAGAAAAAGAAAAAAGACTAAAACTATACAAGCATATCTTCTATTATTTACATTCTTATTTGGTTGCTGCAATGGAAACTGCTGAAGATCCACAATTCAAAAATATAGTTCATTTGACTAAAGATAGGGTTGGTTGGTTATTTATATATTTGGTAGCGTATGAACATCCGTAGCAATCCACCTATTGTCTCGCCCGGAAATTTCCTTTATTCTTGATCCCCTCTCACCACCTTTTACCCCCTAAAACTCCTGCACATTCTTTTCTCTAGCAACTAAAGACAAAGTCAAAGTCAAGGAGGTAAAGCAAAAGCAATTACGCAATTACGCAATTAAGCAATTAGACAACTAAGTAATTAGACAATCAAGCAACTATATAATCACAACCACAATATGGAATTGCAAGTATGGAGTTCCAGATTCTAGAATAAATAGCTAAAAATTATTCGGATTTGAGTGTCTTAGTTCGTATATTAGTAAGCCCTCACCAAGTATATGATGTCATTCACAACATGTGGCGGTAGCAATCGAAACTAGTGGTGAATCTTCTTCCCATACTTGAAATAAACCGTAGACGGCATGGGGACAAGTAGTGAAATATAAAACGGTTGCAATTTATCCAATTTTCATAACCACTTTATTACTCTTTCGCTTTTTCTCTAAATTTTAATATTCATAGCATATACCCAAATTACTATACAAACACAAATACAAAAACAAACATAAATACAAATGTCTTCTCAATTATCAATCAATACAAAAACCTACACTTTAAACAATGGTCTCAAGATCCCTGCTATTGGTTTGGGAACTTGGTTGGCTGATGAAGAAGATGCAGCATACAAAGCTACATTGACAGCTTTGAAGAATGGATACAAGCACATTGACACTGCTGCTGCTTATGGAAACGAAGACCAAGTTGGTAGAGCCATTGCTGACTCTGGTGTTTCAAGAGACGAAATTTTTGTCACCACCAAATTGTGGAATGACCAACACAAGGACCCAGAAGGAGCCTTGGATGAGTCTTTGAAGAAATTGGGTCTTGAATATGTGGACTTGTACTTGATCCATTGGCCATTATCAGTTGATCCAAAGACTGAAAAGCCATACGACGACTATGACTTTGTTGACACATGGAGAAATTTGCAAAAGATTTATAAAGAAGGTAAAAAAGTCAAGGCAATTGGTGTTTCGAACTTTAACAAGAAGAAGCTCGATAAACTTTTAAACTCCGAAGGCGTTAATGTGGTGCCAGTAATCAACCAAATTGAGGCACACCCATTATTGACCCAGCCAGATTTGTTTGACTATTTGAAATCAAAGGACATTTACATCACAGCTTACTCGCCATTGGGTCATGCAGATGCCTCAACTTTGAAGAACAAGGTTGTCACAGACATTGCCAAGAAACACAATGCTAATGCTGGTCAAGTTTTGATTTCTTGGGGTGTACAAAGAGGCACTATTGTCATTCCAAAATCCACCACCGATGAAAGAATCATTGACAATATCAAGACATTTACCTTGTCGCAAGAAGATTTTGACGCTTTGAACAACCTTGAAAAGGAGGAAGGTGAAAAGAGAACTAACGACCCAGACTTTTTTGACTTTAATGCCTAATATATAATGATTGGAAACATGTTTAATTAATAGACAAATGAATGTGATTTGAAAAACTCGGTACAACTATGTACAAACTCGTAATATCGTGTAAAGTAGAATTTGAAAAAAAAAAAAAAAAGAAAATTTGTAGGCAAACAAAAAGCATATTTGTTTAATGTCAGTTCCAACACTCTAACTTGTCATCATACAAACAAGTCACAATTTGATGAATGGAGTCAGCAGCGGAAACGAAACCAAAATCAACCACCGTCGATAGATACCTTACTACGTCAATTGCTTTTCTACGCACGCCTATAACTCATGTTTTTTTAATTATTATTTTCACTCTCTATTCTTCCCTCCTTCTCCCGCTCCTCTGTATATAAATGCCTCTCTCTCTCTTCAAATCCTTTGTATGATTGATTACTTTCCGTATGATGCAAAGTCAATTGTAAATTTGGAAGCTTTCATTCTGACACTTTATTTATGTCATTTTCGTCATTCCTATCATTTCTGTCAATTTTTGTCAATTTTTGTCATTAATTTTATTTTTATGTTTATTTTTATATTTATATTTATATTTATTATTATTTTTTTAAAAAAAAAAAAAAAATTTTTGCTTTTCCTACAAATTTAGCCGAAAACGTCTTGATAAAACTTGAAATCTAAAATCTTTAATCTAGTATCTGAAATCCGATATCTACCCCACAAGGATCAAACTAAATCATCACATACAATTTTTCTCATATATATTCCTATATATATATATATATAGATATATGTATATGTATACATATTGATTTCATCTCTCACTTCAACAATGACGCTACGGTTAGATCTGACACCGATATTCTACTTGGAAATTCTACTAAGCTTGGTGTTTCTTGTCTCCGTGGTTCTTATTGGCGTGAATCTTAAAGCACAGCCGTCATTGTCCAACAACTTGATTGAGCATGAACGATTCAACTCGATTGAATTGAAAAACTTTAAGCCATCAGATATTCTCAAAGTGTATACCAATTCGAAATGTGCTATAGTTGTGTCTTTTGAGTTGAACCATACAATCACTGCGTGGTCACCAATGGACAAGAGGAAACATATCTTGGCAAAAGACCTTTGGCCTATCAACCATATAGCAATCAGCGATGATGGAATATACATTATTTTAGTCAGCTTCAGCAAACAAACGATATATTGCTTTGAGAACTACAAGTTGAAATGGACCAAGTCCGACTTGAACATGAATCGAGAGTCAAAAGTTTTGGAGTCTTTCTTTAGGGAGAAAACTGTTCCTGGTTACTTGACCAGAAAGATGATGAAACGGAATAGCACTGCTTCTTTGTCATCTATGAGTTCCCATTTTAATGGCAATTTCCCTCCGCCGCCACCAAACCCGTTTGTTCAACGACTTGATCAAACAGCAGCTTCGGATCCCACGGCATATGAGGATTTTGTGTTGATTCTCCAAGATGATATAGTAATCTTTTCATGCCATTCGGGCAATGTTAAGAGTGACAAATGTGGCTATTTAACGGCAGCTGCCAAGGTGAAAACACCAAGGGTGAATGACAAGATTGTGCTTCGAGACCAAAATGGAGACCTTACTGTTGGTGTAGCTGTCAACAACAAATTTGTTTACCGCAAACTTCCAATTAGAAACAGTTACATGGGTGGAGGAACTACTTCAGTGCATCCATTGGCTGGTACCCTGCATGACCTCAATCCTTCAGTGATTATCCCATTAGACTTTATTGGCATGATTGTACTTGTTCATGACCTTACCGCGAGCTTGGTCGATATTGGTACTGGAATACTAGTCAAGTCGTTTAACATTGGACATTTCAAAGCCGGGACATTTAGAGTTGCCCATTCAGAACCTACGCATTGTAAATTTTGCGGTTGTGTTTCAGTTAATTCATTCTCATTGGTTTATCAAGATGACACGAATATGCTCATTGTGCACACGTTCAAGATTGACAATCAACGATCTAAAAACAGTATATGTCTCCGAGTAGAAAGAGATGTAAGAGAGATTAGATGTCTTGGTTTCAACCATGTTTTGGAATCTCAATATTGGTATGAGGACATCAAGACATGGCAAGTTACTGATGTCAACACCATCATTGGTCTTGAAAGATTTACATCTGTCCCAACAGAGTCAGTAACAGGGTCGACAACAAGACGAAAAACGCAATGCTCCTCGGTTTATGGACTCACATCGTTACGACAACGTAATAACAAGAAGCAAACACAACAAAAAGACTCATATGAAGGGTTTATCATTTCCCTTGTCGATGGGGGCAAGGAAACTTACCCAATCACTGTTGATCTGAAGATTTTGTCATCTACAAAGTATGGATTTAAATCTATCCTAGTAAACTTTGGCGACTCGATGAAGATTTTTTATCAAGGTACAAATAAACTAATAGAGAATGACTTGTATTATAACAACTCTACAAATAACAAAGGCAATAGCTTGTTATTTATTAACAAGAGACGGAATAGAGTAAATTAGAAAGGACTAACCATATGCTTGTTTTTAGATTTAAAATTAGACTAGACTAGTGTGAAGAAGAAATGGATCGAAGCGTAGAAATGTAGATTATTGTAGACTAAGCAATCTTGAAAAAAATAAAAAAATTTAGTTGCTGCTTCTGTGTATGTGTTGTTTGAGTAAAAATTTTGCAACAAATTGAAGCAAAATAATTTGTTTACAAAAAAGAAAAACAAAAAAAAACAAAAAAAAAAAAATGGAAAAGAAAACCGATGATTCAACGAACCACTCACCTTGTTTGATAAGTTTTCATTTCCTTTGTTTGTTTCTTTTCTAACATGATATAGTCACTCAAACCATCAAAAGTATTTACCTAGAAGCTTACTAGTTTCAATTTCAATTTTTTTCTTTTTTTTTTTCAATCATGTTTGGTAGTGATGTAAATTATAGAGTGGAAAAGAAAATGTACAAGTAGTAGCGGATTAATTGCTAAACATAATTAGTATTGCTATTTGCTCACGCATTCTAGAGACAAGCCTCCCCTCTGGTAGCTCAGTTGGTTTAGAGCATGAGACTGTAATTAAGTTCCGCAATCTTGTGGTCGGGAGTTCAAATCTCCTCCGGAGGACATTTTTTTTACATTCTTAATTTTTTTTGGCGAGGCAAAAAGTATTTGTAAAATAGCTTCAAGATTTCTATTTTTTTTCTTTCGTGCTTTTTCTTTAAAAAATTTATGCTAAATCTCAGTATCACTACTACTATTATTAAAAATGGGAGGACATTGAGCAACAAAAGCTATAAAAAAGGTGACAGTTCCTTCTAATTAATCATATTTATTTGTTTATGCACATATATATATATATATATAATCGTTATTTCTATGTATGTAACAAACTCTTCTGTTCCAGACAGAGAATTCATACTACTGATAGATATTTGACCCGATTATCTAGCTTTAAGTTTTTACCTCCTTCTCCTACTTTTCTTTTTTCTTTTTCCCTACCCTTTTTTTTAAAGGTTTCCAATGAGTAAGGTGCAGCTCCAACAGATACCCATGCATGTAATGACAAGTCCACCCCATACAATCGAACTGTGCATCTGTGGTGCTTGTGTGAATCTGTAAAACAATAGATTGATTCCAATCAAATTGAAAAGCATACTGACAATCATTGCAAACACAAGTACCACCACTACACCCAAGTTGTCTCGAACAACAAATCTAGAGCTTGAGTCTGGTGACGTAGCTTTGAAAATGGAATAGAATATACCCAATTGTAAACCTGAAAGAAACAAAGAGACAATTGTTATTGAGAAATAAATGTAGGATAAGGTTTGGTCATAGTTGTACTCGTACTTGTGTTGGTAATCGTTTCTATGCAAGTATGAAACTGGCTCATCATTTATGGAGTCGTAACCAGTAGATTGGTTTTGGTAGACGGAAAGCAACCTTGTATATGGATCAATCTCGCTTGCTTCATGGAAAAATGGGTTTTCGTGGATCTTTTTATTGTAGGGGCTACTGCTTTTCGTGTTGATAGCATCTTCGTTGTTGAAGAATTTATTTTTCAAATTAAGCACCGATTGGACAAATGCACCAATTTGATTATCGTCATGAATATAAGCGGGCGAGACACTCAACGAGTCCTGCTCGGGAGATATATCAAAGACGCTCGAGTTGTAAGAATTCTGTCTTTCCTGTTGTTGTTGTTGTTGTTGTTGATCTTGATCCTGTACTTCTTCTTCTATTGCTTTCCGAGATTGAAGAGATAATTTGTGGTTCAAAATCGTGGTTGACTTGTGTCTGATAATGGCTTCTTCCTGGTTCGATTGTTGATGTGTTGACTCAACATTTTCAAATGTCTTGAGCAAATTGAGTTTCAACAAATTTGTATAGTGATTGTTTATATACTTTGCATTAGGAACAATATTGAAATAACATGATAGTTGGTATTGGTAATAGTCAAACCCCTTGTAAAGAGTTATCCCATTATTTCCCAATATCTGTTGTAATTTCTTGGGAAACCGTCTAAAGTTTGTTGTATGGAACTTGTTTTCAACGAGACCGGTCTTCATATCAACATCGGTTAGCAACGAGCTTTCAAAGTCGGCAAGGTTTGGCTGGTTTGAATAAACACCGAGATGATTATGTGGGAAAATATCCATCTCGTGATAATCTTCAGGAAAGTCAATAACACTAATAAATTGAATCTTGTCGGTGGTGGAAATATCGCGTTCAAAAGAGAGCAAGTACCCATCATCTTCAGAAGGTGCCATCTTCTTTTTCCTTTCGCTTCTTCTATCTTCATTATCTTCATCAACATTGTTATTGATATTGTTGTTCTCTTTACCATAATTGTTATTACTCTCACAATCACAATCATCGTCATCATCATCATCATCATCAACAATTGTATACCTTGCTCTTTTGTAAAAAACCTTCAGCTTTGGCGTGTAGTCATTGGCAACAATGAAATTGATGGTTTTTTTAGTTAACAGAGTTGCTGTTTGGAAATAATCAAAAAGCTGGTTTTTGTATTCTTCGTTAAATCTATCGTAAAGATGGTTTAGAAAAATTTGTACAATATTATTTGGTAAGATGCAGTACGAGTATTTTCGTAATCCTCCGATAGGTGCAATTATTAAGGAGTTGGGGTTTGAAGCATTGCTCACAATCATTGCTGGTTCTTCAAGCAAGTCATTGTTGAGGTATGTGGTCGACATCATATCCTCATTGAATGTTTTCAAGTTGAGATATATATTGAAGTTTAGGGTAACGTCATTGGTAATATCTGCAGGAACTAGACAATCGAGTTTAAAATTTTTCTTTAAAAGTGTGAGCAAGTCAAAGTACAGTTCCGGAGTCTGAGGAATTTGTTGGTAGTTGGAGCTATCAATGTTGGATGGTGTACATGTTCCTGTTCCTATACCTGTTCCTGTTCGAGACTCCGTCGCCATGGCTGTGGCGGTAGCTTTTTGGAGGATTGAATTTTGGTAATCTGAGGATGAATTCATGGTTGATGCTATACTGAATAGTGAGTTTTTCCTCTGTAATGCTGGCGTTTGACTATACTTTTCAATCATATTTCTTTCATACTTGATGACGTTGATAAAGTTTGTTAGCTCCAATGTTATTTTGGACAAGTCAAAGTTGATAAGTGATTTTGGATTTTGCAACATGAATGTTTTCAAATCGGACACAAACGTTACTGCTTCTTTTTTCGAGTGATGGTATTTGAGAAACTTTTTGAAAAGTTTCTTTAATGCAATTTTTTGCAAGAGGATATACTTTGACAAGTTCTTCAACACACTTGAGATTTCTAATGCTTGATAGAATAACTCATCAATTTCGATAAAGTATGCATTGGTGTTGGCATTGGTGTTGGCATTGGCGCTGGCATTGGTGTTGGCATTGGTGTTGGCATTGGTGGTGGTGTTGCCCTCTTCTCTAATCTTGTTGAGCAATGTTTCAAGATGTTGTAATTTCCTATTCAACTCTCCATACTTGGTAATGACAAACAAATTGGCATATTCGATATTCTCAATAAACGAATGCTGTAGTTTTGATAGTTGTTGCCTTGTAATTTTTGTTGAGGCTTCTTTGTTATTGGTAACAATTTTGATTTGGTATTTCAAGTCATTATAGTCAATGTTATAACTCTTCCATTGCGGGGTTGATAAATGCTGTAGATTACTGCCAAATTTCATCTATAAAGCTCCGTTCTTGTTGTTCTCTCTTCCCTTTGCAAGTGTAATGGTGTTTGATAAAGCAGTTTAAAGTTTTGGTCTGCAAAATTGAAAATTGAAAATTGAAAGATTGAGTATATTGCAATGATTGGTAAATGAGTGTAAGTAATGAAGGAAGGGAATAGTCGTTGACTGGGTACTGAATAGTATCTAGGATGTAGTGATGCCCACCTAGACCCCTTTGCGTTGCTCAAGTGAGTGAGTATATATATATATATATATATACGTATGTTTGTATTTAATAATTGTACAAGATGCTTGTAATGCGATGATGGAATTGGTCACAGCTTGTTAAGTAGTTTCAAGCAGTGTGGCTTTGCAGTTGGTCTTTCTTCTATTTGATTTTCTTTTATCTTATCAAGTGGAGGAGCGGAAAAAAAAAATATAGCGACGTTTGTGATCGTTTAGTAATTTTTTTTCCTTCTCTTTTCACACGTCTTTTTCTTTTTTCCGGCACAGAAGAAAGGTGGCTGACGAAGTGGAAGCACGAGGTGGCGGACGAGGGGGGGGGGAATTCGAAGGAATTTAAAGTCGGAAAAAAATAAAAAAAATAAAAAATTAAATAAAACGAATTTATGATAACGGCAAGGAAGAATAAGAACAACAGCAACAGCAACAACAATATGGACCAACGGAACTCACTTGAACTAATCTGAAATTTCCTATCAATGCTTTGTCGTTGACAGATGAGCTTTTTCTTTAATGTTTTCTCACAGCTTTGAAAAAAACCCACCAAAAAAAAAGAGAGAATTGTGTTTTGAGTCTGGTATAGTATGTAGATAATAATATATTATATATGACCTTTATAAAATTGTTTTCTAAGGTTGCAAGTTTGACAAAGTAGTCAGTACTGGAGTTTTGAAAAGACGAGTAGTGTATAGGTTGAAACAAAGAATGCTGTGAAACATGGAGGTTTTCAAAGACCAAAAAAAAAGAAGAAGAAGAACAAGAACAAGAAGGTGGTTCAAGAGGAAGAGGAATTTAGCTCTCTATATATATTTACTAAAAAATACATGGAAGGACCATCTATTAATTTTCGTAAGTGAAAATGGTTCTTTTATTCTTATACCATATGCATGAATGGGTGTTTATTTGTTTTTATTTTCTTTGTAATACTTTCTTTCCCTTAAATTCTTTTCCTTTTTTAAGAGTCTTCTGATGTATTACCAAAAACTAACAACAAACCAGGGTCAAATTCATGAACAAAAAGTTTCTGGTTGTTCTATTCCACCTAATTCTTTTATTTTCATTAATTTTCCAAAAACTCTAACCCAATTCCATAAACTTAATCTGCAACTATTGCAAAAAAAAATTAATCAATTATTTAATTAATTAATGTACATTTCTCACTTCTTGTATTGTATTGTATTGTATTGTATTGCAATAGTAGCACGAAGCACTGGGAACGCCTGAAATTGCACATGCAATAATAATATTCTCTTTGTTTGTTTGTTTGTTTGTTTTAGTCTTTTATTGTTCTTGAGTAAATTAATACACAATAAATACATAGTGAATAATAGATAAGCAGAGAGTAATGGAGGAGGCAGAGAGTAAGGGAAAGCGATGGCTTATGTAAGAGCGCAAAAGTTTTTACGCTATTGAAAATTTTTAACCAAACGGTTTTAACTACTTCTATTCCACTCCCTTTTCTTCATTTTGGTTTGAATTGATAACACTGTACAGTATGGTTAACAGCTGCTCGCCAATATTTGAACAGTTTGGAAGTGATCAACAGCACTGTACCATGAGTAGAAGTGTTTTTTTTTTTACTTTTAAATAATATAACCTTCAAACCCTAAAAAAATTAAAACTATTAAAAAACTACTCCTATTGAAAAAGAAAAAGAAAGGAAAAAAAATTATAAACAACAACAACAACAACTAACTCTGCAAACCTAGCCTAGCTCAGCCCAGTCATGGTAAACTTTAATCAATATTAAAGCACAAGTTCAAACTTTATAAAGTAGTTGGTAGAGTGCAATTCAGAAAAGAAAAGATATTCTTGTTCTTAGCAGGATTTATTATTATAATAATAAATCCGTCAATTAAAGAGACAGACAAGTAATTCTTTGTGTCTGTCTTTAAATTTTTTATTTTCAATTTTCAATTTTCTGTGTGTTGATTTTTTTCTTCTTTTCTTTTCGGCTAAAGGGGAAGGCTGAAGTTATTTAGTTAGTTAGTTAGTTAGTTTATCAGTAACTGAGTCACTGAGTCAAGAAGCAAAAGGTTTTTTAGATACTGTGTTTCAACTGATAAAGGTGTTTTGGGCAGAAATGGCAAAGGTTAAGAACACCAGCGCATCAACTAAAAAAGAAAAAAATTTTGGTGGTACATGGTTGTTGAACTAAGCAATCATTATCCTCTGTATAAAACACCAACCATAACCTCTAATATTATAATTGACTTCTTGTCATTCTACAATTTTTTTTAAACATTTTTGTTATTCTAACCTTTAGCAATTCTCTTCTGTATTGGTGTTGCTCTTTATCTTTTACAATATGTATGGTCTTGAGCACAAAGTTTCGTTCTTTTTGGTTCTTGAATTCAATCAGAAAACAATAGTAAATCTTGTTTTTTTTTTTTTTTTTCCTTTTTTTCATTTTGAAGGAGTCATTGAAGGAATACAAGTATATAAGAAGTAAAGAAGAGAGGAAGTTCGGAGTTAATGTACATGGTTCAGAAACAGGGAGTAGGACAAATATGTAGAGGGTCTACTACTTCTACAGCAGCAGCAGCAGCAGCAGCAGCAACAGAGCCATAATCACCTGTTCAAATAGAAACATTACATTTAGAATCTGTTGAAACACTTCTTCTTCTTCTTCAGCTTTTCAATCTTCTTCTGCTCTTCAACTTTTCAGTTCTTCTTATATTTATTTTCCCCTCACTTCATTTCTCCTCACCAATACTTTTGCCAGACTTTAGACTAAGCGTCTGTTTCTGGTGTCTGGTCTAAATAAAGGGTTAGGATACTTTTCGAGGGTAGACCAATGAATACTTACTAAACCATTTTTTTTTATAGAAATTTTTGTTGATCATGCTATAACCCAGTCCACAAGCTAAGATAAAGTTACATTCCCAAAACTCACGGAAAACAAGTTTTTACATTCCTTTTTTTTAAGGAAAAAGAGGGGTGAGGGGTGAGGGGAAAAATGGTAAACTTTCGATCTGTTTCTATGACGAAATGGTTTACTGAAACATTCACATCTTATTCTGCACAGTAGTAGATGTTATGTGCATTAAACCTATGTGTGTATTGTTATTGTTGGATTGCATCCAAGCACTAGAAGAAACACATTATCGGCTGATAGCAAATATCACTCATGAATGGTTAATCTCAACTTACAATTTTGTTTCTTTTCTTTTCCCCTTTTTTTTTTCAAAAACTCTATTCTTGCATCAGCAGTATCCTTAATCACTACTTGGTGTTATGAATTTATAAATTCACCAGGAATGCTCTTGCTACTACTACTACTACTACTAATAGTACTAGTGCATCCACCATTACCGACTTAGTTGGTGTCTATCTCTTACAAGTGGCTTAGCTAAGTTCTTCCAGTGTTCGGAGAAATTATCTACTTCCTCCACTCCTCCTCCTTTCTCTCCGTTCCGTTCCGTTCCTTTCCTTTCTTCCTTCCTTAAATGCAAAAGCGTGTTTCGGAATTGCAAATTGTGTAAACCCTGGGAAATTCTATAATTGTGGCTTTCCTATTTACAACGTGACCAAACAAAGAAACAAAACACTAGAATGCCGTTAAAACAGCATCAACTGGTCCTTAGTTGTAAACAATATGTCGCAGTTATTGGGTTGCATTGAATGAGCACTGGTATGTTTTTGCCAAAATAAAGGTTATATTATCTTGGTATATTCAAATTATCTTGGTATACTAAATATATATATATATATATGGAATATAGTAATTGGTTAAAAAGTATTATTTAATATCCCTTAACTTTATATAAAAAGACATGTTGAAGTTATGAAACTTCTAGTTTTGTCGTGTAGACTACTAGATACTCTCAAGACCAAAAAATCTAAACAAACAAGTATTTATGAGTTCTATTGTTGTTTAAATGCTTTACTTTTTTCTAGGATTCCGACACTCCCCTTTATTAATCATTTGTTCCCTTCTTTTTTTTCTTCATCCTAACTCTTTACTCCCCCTAAGTTTATCTTGGAGCTCACTCATATCCATTGCAATTACTAAGCTATTTCTTCATCAGCTTTATCAAGAGAATTAGAAGCATGCAAAACTCAGACAAACTTAGAGATACATTGAAGCAGTAAATTTTGCATTTGAGATTGTGTGTTTGACCAACGTAGATTGGCATATGCAACCAACCAGTTTGTACCTGACACTAGCTCCAGTTGTAATTCCAAACTCAAGATGTTGTAGTATAATTTTGTAATTTCCAGTTATAGCCAGAGCAACCGAGGTTACTTACCCCACCCAATCCAACAGCTGAATTAAAATAATAAGAACAGTAATAATAAGAACAGTAATAATAGTAATAACAGTTTTGGGAAATAAAATAAATGTGAAGACAAAAGCCGCATTTCATAACTCATAATCAGATTACACAAAAAGCCTGGTTGATGCAAATATATTCTTTCAATTTTTTTTGTTTATTTTTATTGTTTTTTGCAAATGAGATGCCCATTTGAACCAAGCAACAATGTGTTGAAGTCTACAATATCTACAAACTCATTTAACCTATTCGCTATATACGAGTAGTTGAGAGTTAACTTTCCCTTTTTACAATTCTTCTTCTTCTTCTTCTTCTTCTTTTTCTTTTGTTTTAAAAAACATTGTTCAATAGGAATGTTTTGTGTACACATTCATGTCCTTTAACGTTCACTCTTTATCTTCCTTCTCCATAAGCAATATAGTGTTTTGCACCATTGATGTATCGAGTGAAAACAACTAAAACTACTTATTATTTAACTAAAGAATTTTTCTATTAGTTTATCAATTTACCAAACTTATCATACTTACCATATTTATCAATTAGGCAAAGCGCAATTCCACGAATTTGATAGCTTTTGTGAAAATTAAATAAAAAAAAAATAAAAAAAATAAACAGCACCTGTTAATCCATTCACAAAATAAAAAGCCCTGAACACAAACCTATACTTAAAACACCGCAAAAACATCATACACCTCATAAATCTCATAAACCTCCCCCACTCACTCACTCTCTTCTTCTTCTTCTTCTTCTTCTTCTTCTTTTCTTTACACCCCACCCCACGTGGTACTCTTTGTTAGTTTCAACTCAAAGGAGTGCACTTAGCATTGTCTCGTATGTGATTATAATAGATTACTTCAACTTAAATAGCACCATCTTTATAGCAATATCGACCAGCTTCATCCACTTTGCGAATGCTGACATTGTGCCAGGAAGTCATAAATTTAACTTTTGCTTTTTCTTTTTTTTTAGTCTTTTTCTTATTTTCCCATTTTTATTTTTTTTTGGAAAAGTCAACATGAGCTTTAATTGCTGGTGAAATTATATATTGATATATCTATAAACGAAATTGACAGTTGCAGAAAAACTCAAAACCATGGTTGAAAATAGAGATAGTGCAAAAGGAGAAGAAAGCAAGGGGGGGTGAGGGTACAGAGTAAGGATGCAAGCAAGTTTTTTTGTGTTTGTGCCTTATAGTCACACGAGCTCATGTCAAATTGGTTCATTTATTTTTTTTCAACTACTCAACCATACACCCATCCACCTTCCGTGACACTCAAAATATTTTTTTTTCCTTTTCTTTTTCTCTTTTTATAAAATAGAAAGAAGAAAGTACATAACCCATGCATTTTGGAAATGAAGTTGAAAAGTTTTACCAATTAATCTTATATATAAACTGTTTTAATTGACAATTTTCAAAGCACACATTTGCACGTGACAGAATTGTTTTTGATCCGGATGTTAGTTTTCATTTTGTTTCTTAAAATTCATAAATTGTGTAAATAAAGAGCCAACAAGAGCTAACGAAAGAAGACAAGATGGAATAGGGGAAATAGTTTATGGAAGTACTTCTTGATTTTTGTTTATTATTTTTTTTTTTCCCCCCAACAATTACCCATGGCGTTTGCAACACTTGCACTTCTTACAAGGAAACAAAAGACCAAAAAAAAAATAAAAGCTCATGAAAAAGATGGCAATATTGTAAAACCCAGAGGACAATTGATGGTTGTAACCAATATTTGATTTTATCGTTTTGAGAGATTCAGAAATATATAGGTATGTATATTTATTCAGGAGCCCCCCTGCCCCCTTAAACCTCTAAAATATTGTTCTCAACTTTTCAATTTTTAATTCTTTTCTTCCTTTTTCTATTTTTTTGGATCATCTTTTTTTTCTTTAGTTTTCGTTTCTCACAGCTTTGACGAAAACGGGAATCATTCCACCGGTTTGCACTGCAAATGATCTGTGGCCCAATACCATCAACTGTGTCCGTATACTGCCGCTGTGACTTGTTATCGCAATAATCAGTTCATTTCTACCACATTCAGTAAACAATTGTTGCAACGCCGAGTTCATTCTCATTGCTTGTTCATCTACTGTTTCTCTATAATCATCTTGATATAGTTCATCTTCTTCAGTTAAACTCAGCTCAATTTGGAAACCCTTGTGTGTAAATCGCTCATCGATAATAGACCTAGAGGACCTTTTATCACAAGTATGCACACCCATCGTCTCCCTCCAGTTCTCTTGTATTCTTGGCTGGATCAGTTTGAGATCAAGAATTTCATTCCAAGTATAAAACAACGTGTCCACAGCACGAGACAATGGAGACACATACAACTTCTGTGGCGCAATAAGTGACGAGTCTCCATTTGCATTGTTTCTCAACTCCTTCGAGATTAACCGACTATTCAGTTTCGCCAACTCTACACTTTCAGTAGTCAAGTTGGCATCGGGACCCCATGTCATTTCACCATCGCCATTGATTTTGGACCAGTACTCATTCCAAGCATCGTTTCCGTATTTCAAATGTGCCAAATTGTGATACCCCGCATAATGTCGAAACAAGTAAAGGATCTTGTACTGTACATTTGGCTCAGCCTCAGCATTAAGAATATTTAGTTGGGAAACAATATCATCCCACGTGCCAATCTTGCCAAAGTGTTCATCCAAGTAGTTAAACAGCGACTCATCAGTTTCTGGGTCCGACTGCTTAAACATACCAGGAACAATACTAAACTCCCAATACGTTTGGCTCTCCTCACGAAACTGATTTAATTTCGTAAGATATGCATCTTTAAACTCCAGTTTGATTTGTGAATCAAGAATATCTAGCGAGTTGGGCGATGGGGCCATTATGTTGAGACCAAAAAGGCTAGTGGATAGAAGTTGCTGCAAATTGTAGACTATTTGTGGAAACATCGTTTCTTTATTTCTTGTATCCTTTGAGGGAATACATGTTTTTTAAATTTTCATATGAAGATTTTGTGTACTCAACAAAAGAGTGAGTTACCGAGTGTGGGTGTATGCGTGTGTGTCTATTTGTGTGAGTGAGTGAAGCATTATACAAAACTTGGAGTTGTAACTCATTCATCTGTTTAAAGTTTGTGTCACGTGCTATATCGTGTGCATTTTTCTTTTCACAACCTAGAGTGTGAAACTCCCCAAAATAAAAATTTACAAAAATTATTAAGAAATCTCATTATTTCTGAAGAGTAAAACTACAAAGGCATTCAAATTCAAATTTTGATTTGTCTAATAAATAAAATGGACAAAAAGAACACGAAAGGAATGGCACAGATTGCAAGGCTATCAATGCCCCTTGAAATAACCACATTGTATCGAGATTAATGGTTGCGGTTGGTAGCGACTCTGGTCAAACCTTATAAAAAAAGTAATCATTTTGGAAACATAATCCACAGTTACTTGCATTTGCTAAGACTTACAACCAGAGATGTTCAAACATACCATTCGTTTTCAAGTTTTCATGACTAGCCCGCTAATTACTATATAAGCTTACTGATAAAACTTTCAGACTTTAATAAAATATTGACTCTGTACAATTTAGTCCCCCACACAAACTCTCTCTCTCTAGCTCTCTCTAGCTCTCTCCCTTGCTCTCTCTATCGCTCTATCTTCTTTGCTTACTATACTCCCTCCTCTCTCTTTCCTCTCTTTCCACTCATTCCGCTCCTTCCTCCCCTTCCCTTCATTCAATAAAGGTATTTTGCTCATTCACTCCACCTCTACCTTTAATGAGCGAAGGAAAATTAACGTTTCACTCTTTGCATTGTCGCAATAAATTTCTCGTTCAGTGTGAGACAATATACAAGTTGTCAGTAAAAAGGAAAAAAAAAAAAAAAACCACAAAAAAAAAAAGACGTCAGAGACGAAAAAAACGTAGATTAAACCGAAGTTCAACAACAACGATAGACAAAAGATTATTCAATAATTAGCAAACAGCTGAAAAAGCGACATCTTTAACAACAACTACAACAACAACAACAACAGCTACAGCAACAAGTACAACAACAAAATAGTCAAAACCACGCTTTTACAAGTACACACAAAATTCAAAATTCTCAATCTCAAACAAACACTGTTTATTGCTCATTTACAACGCTGCATAGACTAAACCACCGACTTTTTTAGATTACTAAACACTATTAATATTATCAACTGCTTAGAACCAGCACCACCTACACCTCCTTTTTATTTGTTCTTTTTTTATTTTACTCCACCAGCATCAATCACAATAAAACTCAAAAGTAAATATGGACACATTTGGCGACGACTTGTATCCATTGGCTCTCCTTATGGATGAGTTGAAACATGACGATGTATCAAATAGAGTAGAAGCCATGCAGAAAGTAGACACAATTGCTATCGCCTTGGGACCCGAGAGGACTCGTAAAGAATTGTTACCATTCTTGAATGATGTTGCGCAAGACGACGAAGAAGAAGTGTTTACTGTATTGGGAACCAAATTGGGAGATTTTGTTCCCTTGATTGGTGGACATGAATATAGTGAACCATTGGTCTCGATCTTGACTATTTTGGCATCAATGGAGGAGCCATTGGTTAGGGACAAGGCCATAGACTCGTTAAACAAGATCAGTTTGGAGATGACACAAGAAGAGATCAACAAGATTTTCCTCAATTTGATTACAAACCTCACCCAGGGCAACTGGTTTCTGAAAAAGATTGCTTCTTGTGGGTTGTACAAGGCAGTTATCATTAGAGTCAATGCCGAAGTGAGAAAAGATTTATTGAAGATGTATCTCAAATTGGTGACCGATGATTATCCAATGGTGAGAAGAGCAGCAGCTACGAACTTACCCCATTTGATAGACTTGTTGACGGAGTTTACAGAAAAGTCTCCTAATGACGTCAACAAGGTAAACACAGAGGATTGGGAAATCATATCCAAGATGTTCCAGCACTTGATAAATGATGACCAAGACTCTGTCAAGTTCCTTAGTGTTGATGTATTGATTTCCATATTGGAGTTTTTCCAAAAAATCCAAGAATATAGTTTCAATTCAGATTTCTTATCCAGTGCATTAAAATTAATTAAAGATGATAGTTGGAGAGTGAGGTATACCGCTGCTGACAGGTTCAGCAAGATTGCGACAAATTTTGCTCATAACGAACAAGACTTGTTTCAACTAATTGATCCATTTATCACATTGATGAAGGACCACGAGGGAGAAGTAAGAAAGGCAATTGCAAAGCAATTACCAGCTTTTTGTAACTTGTTGACAAGATATCCACCTACAAAAGCTACAATCTTGAACAAGATTATCCCAGTAGTCAATGAGCTAAGTCAAGATCCACAAGAAAATGTTCGTGCTTCCTTGGCATCGTCGATAACAGAATTGTCTCCAATATTAGAGAAGCAAGCAACAATTGATAAATTATTACCAGTTTTCCTTGATATGTTGAAAGACGAGTTCCCCGATGTGAGGTTGAACATTATCTCAAACCTCTCGGTGGTGAATGAAACAATTGGCATCAATTTACTATCAACAAACTTGTTGCCTGCCATTACGGAATTGGCCCAAGACCACAAATGGAGGGTGAGGTTAGCAATCATTGAATATATTCCAAAGTTGGCTGACCAACTAGGCGAGTCATTCTTTAATAACGAATTGCTTTCACTTTGTATGTCGTGGTTGTGGGACCCCGTGTATGCAATTAGAGAAGCCGCTGTGAACAATTTGAAAAATTTGACTATAATTTTTGGATCACAATGGGCGACAAGAGAGATTCTCAGCAGGTTACTAAATCAAGATGACTCCATCGACGAGGATGACAAAATTGACTACACCAATTTCATCATTAGAATCACATGTCTCTTTACAATCACTAGCTTGATTCCAGTGATCAACCATGATGTGCTAGTTGAAAAAGCACTTCCGTTCATCAATAGTCTAATCACCGATTCGGTGCCAAACATTAGGTTCAACGTCGCCAAATCATACTTGACACTCGTTGAAGCATTGGCAAAGAATGAAGAGGCAAGAGCCAACCCTGAAGAGTTGAAGAAATTGATCAATTTGCAAATCTTGTCCAATTTGGAAAAATTGGAATCCGATGACGACATCGATGTGAGGTTCTATGCTGCAGAGAGCATAAAAGGTATAAACCAATTGATGGCATCATGAGTAAAGACAACTATTATTATCTAGAGTATTGTATGGTGGAAATGAATTACATATAAATAAATATATATATATATATATATATTGTTTTCTATTAGTCTCTTTCAATAACATCAACGGTTGAATTTAAATACATATAAACATTAAAAATGACATCTAAAATAAACAAGAAAATTTAAGAAATTGCCGTGTTTCAATTCCTTTACTTTACTTCACTTTACTTGACTTTACTTTCCTTCTTCGCTTTGCTTTTTTTCCAATTTTTCAAAATCGAAATCAAAAGAAGCACCACATCCACAAGACGTGCTGGTGTAGGGACTATCAACGACTTTAAATTGACTTCCAATCAACTCCTTTGTATAGTCAACTTTTGAGTCCTGCAAAATCGTCAAACTAGAATCGTCCAATACAAGTCTTCCCTTCAAGTTACCCTCCTCTCGCGCAAATACAAACACATCTTCGGGATCTTCTGTTTCTTTCAAAAACTGCTCTAAATCGATCAAGTGTAAGTTGTATTGGAAGCCATGACATCCGCCACTCTCTACTTGGATCTGTAATGCAGAATCTTTGGGATTGGATGTCCTTATATCGTTTAATTTGAGTAATGCTCGTTCTGTAATGGCAATCACTTTATTCGTTTCGCCATGCACTAGTTTTGTGGCTCTGAAATCATCGATATCTTCTCGAATTGTTTCTTCGTTTTGATTCGGGCGAGCTTGTGATTCTGTGGTCTTTGGTGCAATGGTGCTCGTGTTTGCACTTGTATTTGCACTTGCATTTGAATTTGAGTTTGCCACTTTAGGTTCTGATGGAAATGCAAATGCTGATGGTTTCAAAGTTTTCGGTTGCGATTTAATTGTATTATTATTGGTGGTTGCAGTAGCATTGAACCTTTTATGTAGCAGCACTGCACTTTGTGAGCACTTGTAAGATCTGATAGCAGATACAACACGCTGCTGCGATGTTGATGACTTGGTTAAAAGCTGCCTTGCAATTATCATTTTGTGAATGTGAGTGTGTATGTGTATGTATATGTATATATATCTAATAGTAATATGTATGTTCTATATGAGAAAGTTGTGGTACTGAAGGTGTGGTATTATTTAAAGAAAGGAGATATTCTTTTGCTTCTCCTCCTTGCTTACAAATTGGCAAAAGATTTATGGTAGCAGTGGCTGTCATACAATGACTTCTTTTTTTTTTTTTTGTCTTTTTTTTTTTTTTTTTTTTTGGCTATGTCCGTGCATATTCCGGCTGGCGGAACCGAATTAGAACTCACACGCAAACCAAGAGTCCAAAAAAAAAATACCAAATGTCAAACTAAGGCTGAAATCAAGAACCAACTATATTTAATGATTACCTCTTTATTTTATAAATCAATCTAGTGTAGTTTTACATTTTCCTCCCCTCAATTAAAGTTTCCACATAATATTATCAACAGTAACATGCTATACAATATCTAACTGTCCACTACTCTTTCCATGTCTGTATGTTTATTTTTTTTTTCTATTTCTTTCATTGAAAAAAAAAAAACAGAAATAAAGAACCTAAATACCTTCATTCCAACTCTTTTGCTCGCAACCTTCTCTCTCTTCTTTTTTATTTTTTTTGGCCCTTAAAACTTATATATAGTTATCATCTGAAACTCTCCATGAGTTGATCAATTGCAAATGCTTCCACTCCTTTTTGTCACCTTCCATACCCCATGAGAAATACCTCAAGTACCAGAAAGTTCCTGCAACAAGAGCATACAACGTCACATAAATTGCTGCATATACAATTTTACTGACAGCAGATGCACGTGGCCTATTGAAGATAGATGCAAATGCATCAACCTCATAACAAAACACAATCATGGCAAAATATAAGGCTGGCACATAGTGGTGGACATATGTAACTCTGCCCATAATGACAAAGGGCATAAAGTGCAAACCCCAGCCAAACATTGGATAGATTCCACCCATAATGAACTTTTGCAACTTTTGTGGATGGTTGGAAGGGAAATCAACAAATTGTCTTTGCCATCTAACAATGTAGTATAATGTGATAAATGCAAAAATAAAGACACCCACGGTGGAGGTCCATGTAGTTGCTGGGGAGCCAATCATAAAGTATTTGGCCTTATCGGGACTCCATCCACACATTCTAATACCAACATTCAAGGTTGGCCATTGCCAAAATGACGAGGCCAAGTCATCTTGCTTGTCTGGATCTGGCAATAACGCATTGTTAGTGGCCATCATTGCCAAATTGAGCTGAATGAAATCACGAATAAATCTAGTTTTGGGTAATTTAAAATTCTCTGGTGCTGGTGGCAAGATTTCATTTCTATTATTTTCAATGTTCCACCAAGTTCTCTTGTCCTTCTTGAATGGGTTCTTGTAGCAAACAACTTCACCCTGTCTGAAACCCCATTGTGGTAAAGAGGTTCCGGTAACACCCAAGTAACAGCCCAAGACTTCATTCTTCAATCTGAATGATGAAGTTAATGGATGTAATTTCAACTTGTCTTCGTCACCTTGTTGATCCATAATCTCAACAATCCAGTTATCCTTGGCATCTCCAATGGTCAAGTTACCATAACATGCAACTTCCCACTCTGATTTGGTGGATGGGGCTGGAATCTCGTGAGTATGCAAATTTCTACCAGTTTGTGGGTGCATCAACCTCACGTGCATTCCATCAATAACGTATTCAATATCGGTTTTGTTAGCACTTGGATCATAAGAAGGCAATGGTCTAGCCCTTTGGAAAATCCAATTGTTGTTGGAGTCCTTGTGGCTATAGGTTGTAACTTGTTGTTGCTTAGAACCTTCGGGGAAAGTTTGAACGTGTGAATGCAAGAGGCCGCCTGATAAGCCTTGGTTCTTCAATGTAACCACAGAGTGGACAATGGAAACGTCTCTTGGACCACCACCAACATCTGAGTTGGCCAAGTTGGCTTGGAATAAAGAGGACATATTGGCGTCACCAGTTCCCGACTTGTACAATAAATCAAAATGGATCTTAAAGCAAAGTAAAAAGATGGACATTGGCACAATGATCAAACCAATAATTCTGGCACTCCAATGACATGCATACTTCTTCCAAGAAATTGACTTGTCCTGCAACTTAGTGACAAGATCAACAACGGTGTAAATACCAACCAAGGATGTGACAAACAATCCAACCATCTTTACTGAACACACGCATCCAATGGAGACGCCGGTCAACAAGAGCCATTTCCACCATTTTCTTCCAAACTCTTGTTGCTTATTGTTAAAGTTGTTGTAGCGTGCAAAGCAAAAGACTGTGGATACAGTAAAGAACAACAACATAGAGTCCAAAAGGATAAATTTGCCCAAGGTCACATATGACGATTCCAAGCAAACCATCAATGTGAATAGCCATGTTGTCCAAACGGTGAAGCCAATTTCCTTCATTGTGAAATAAGCCAAGGGTACACACAATGCCGAAAAGGTGGCATTGAACAATCTCATTTTTGTATAGTCAATGTATTCAGGGTATTTTTCACCACTGGGGAAATCCCATGAGCCATTGTATCCAGCCAAGTATCCAGAGAGACCCACGAGCATCTTGCCCAATGGTGGGTGCACGTCGTGGTAAAACTCGTGTCTCAAGTAATAAGAACCAAACTTACCAAAGTGTGCCTCGTCCCAAACAACACTCGAGTTGACTGAGATTCTGTAGAAACGCACAAAGAATGATAACAAGGTGAAGAAGATGGGTGCCAAGATTGCTTCCAACTTTTTCAACGATTCAATGGTCTCTTTGGTTTCGTCGTACTGAGTTCTCTTTGTCTTTTCAGCAAGATCTATATCTCCATCAGCCAAAGCGTCAGCAGTATCCTCGATACTTTCATCGCTTGAAAGTTCGTCGTCAGAGTATTTTGCGTCAATTGAGGCAACTTTGGCCCTATTGCTGCTGCTGCTGCTGTTGTTGTTGTTGTTACTGCTGCCTGATGATTTTGTCAATTTGACTTTTGTCTCATGGGGTTGAGCAGAAGTCGACATTGTTTGTTGGTTGTAAATGGATTGAAATATAAGGAGAATAGAGACAGACTAATGGTTAGTGGTTTAAATGTCAATTTCAGTAATCCAAGAATCAAACAATGCTGTGTCTATAGTTCACAAGTGTTGGAATGGTTTAAGGAGGAGGATGAAGGAAGATGCAGAAGGAAAAGATACTTGACAAAGGTATTCCTCTTTTATTAGGATGAATTTTCCTTTTTCCCCTTTTTGTTTTTGATTTTTTATAAATAAATAAATATATATATAGATATATATAGATATATATTTAATTATTACTTCTCAATTGAGAGGATATGAATATTTTGGGAAGTTTGAAAAATCAATCTTTTGTACAACGAGGGCTTTTCTTTCCTATTGTTACAACACTGTAATTAAAAAAAAAAAACACCCGTCTCAAATAATTCCAGTAGTAATTTAGCAGTAAGCATATTTAGTACGTGTTTTTTATTTCATTTTATTTTATTCAAGTTTTTTCTCACTCGTAAGAAAGAATGAACAAAACACAAAACACAAAACACAAAAAAATTGTTGAAAAAACATGAAAAATGAAAGAAGAAAAAAGGAGACACGTCAATATTCTCTGTTTCGTCCAAAGTCTGTTTTTCTACATCTGTTCTCTTACGCTAAATTCCCATTCTTCGGATTTTAACTACACGCCACGTAGTAATAATAATAGGCCAATGTCCAGAAAAACAAGACAAAAGAAGAGACATTTATAACTACTACTCCTCCTACCACTCCTCCTACTACTATTCCTCCTCCTACTAATACTAGAGTGTCGCATACCATTGTCTAAAATTGTAGAGAAGGAGAGAAAAGAGAGAGACAAACGATAACTGATGGTGATTGGCAACTTGTAAATGGTCAAGCTATAGATTTCACATTGTACACTCTGTAAAATTACCGATATATCCATGTCTCTTGGCTAATGAAATCTTGACAAAACCGGTCTTTATTGATTTTTTTTTTTATATTTGTTTCCTTTCTTTTTTTGTCAATTGGATTGTTGTAGTAATTAAAAAGAAAGTCTAAGCCATGTCTTTATTACCTGCTCAATTGGCATCATTTAATAGTGTAGTTTGGCTCTACGTATTTACTACTACGACATACCCCACATTTCCATCTCTACAATTACCACCAATGGCAAACAAACAAACAAGCAAACAAACAAGCAAACAAGCAAACAAACAAACAAACAAACAAACAAACAAACAAATGAAAAAAAAATAGTTTTCTTACAACGTATCATGTATCAAACATATATACCAACTATACCCTATTTTGGAATTAAAAAATTGCAACTTCTTCAACAGGCTCTCAACAAGCCTCCCGAGAGATTTTACAATTTCGTGGATAGTTATTTGCTCTCAGAAACCTTAGCAACGTGTTGCAACAAGTCAACGACACGGGTAGAGTAACCAAACTCGTTATCGTACCATGAAACCAACTTGACAAAGGTTGGGCTCAACAAGATACCAGCCTTCTCGTCAAAGATTGAAGAGTATGATGAACCCAAGAAATCAGTAGAGACAACAGCATCTGAAGTGTAACCCATAATTCCCTTCATTTCACCTTCTGAAGCCTTCTTGATGGCCTTGGAGATTTCCTCATAGGTGGTTGGCTTCTTCAAGACAACAGTCAAGTCAACAACAGAGACATCGACAGTTGGAACTCTCAATGACATACCAGTCAACTTACCATTCAAGTCTGGAATAACCTTACCAACAGCCTTGGCAGCACCAGTTGATGATGGGATAATGTTACCTGAAGCAGTTCTACCACCTCTCCAGTCCTTGTGGGATGGACCATCAACAGTCTTTTGAGTGGCAGTCATAGAGTGGACAGTGGTCATCAAACCCTCTTGGATACCAAAGTTGTCGTCAACAATCTTGGCCAATGGAGCCAAACAGTTGGTGGTACATGAAGCATTGGAAACAATGTCCAAGTCTGGGGTGTACTTGTCTTCATTGACACCAACAACAAACATTGGGGCGTCTGATGATGGAGCAGTAATGATAACCTTCTTGGCACCAGCTTGAATGTGCTTCTTGGCACCTTCAGTGGTGGTAAAGACACCGGTTGACTCGATAACATAGTCAACACCAACTTTACCCCATGGAATGTCAGCTGGGTCTCTTTGTTGGAAAACCTTAATCTTGTGGCCGTCGATAACCAAGTCATCACCTTCAGCCTTAACTTCACCCTTGTAGATACCGTGGGTGGAGTCATACTTAAACATGTAAGCAGCATAGTCTGGAGCAATGAATGGGTCATTGACAGCGACAACGTCAATGTCCTTTCTTTGCAAAGCAACTCTCAAGACCAAACGTCCGATTCTACCGAATCCGTTAATACCAATTTTGATAGCCATTGTGTGTTGATTATATGTATATGTATTTAATTACAACTTGTGTTTTTTTTTCTCTTAAGTTCAATTGAGTTGAAAAGAAAAAAAAAAGTGGTGAATATAAATTGAAGAGAAAGAAAGAAAGAAAAAGAAAGAAAGGAAAAAAGGGAATTGGAAATCAATTGAAAGTGTTGGAAATTTATATCAATTGAAATTTTAGGGGAGTTTAAGTATCTTTGTTGGACAATAGCTTTTTATTTTGTCTTTTTTTTTAATTCTTTTTTTTTTTTAATTTTAGTTTTAGTTTTCGGAACACTCTCAGGTGGAGTAAGCCTTTGGGGAGAGTAAAGTTCCGTCATAGTACTAAAATTTCCTCTCTATTTAGCAGACGCAAAAGTAAAATAAAAATAAATAAAGAAATACTTGTTTTAATAATAACGCCACTAACAAATTGCCCCTATGGACATATCATGTATTGCTATGTACCACCATCTACTACTAAGACTATCAATTGGTATTGCATCTACTGTAACTACTGTAACTACTATTACTACTACAGCTATTACTACTACAGCTACTCAGCTGGCTCTAACCTAGTCTTGTAAATAGTGAGTATATGGAGAGGTGGTTTCCATGCGCTACCAATGGACATTTCCATTGGTAAGTTTGCTTTTTGTAACTCTTCGCACTACCCTCCTCCGCTCGAGTTTGTTAGCTCCGGGTCTGTATCTTCCATGAACGCAAAAACAGATGACACCACTACAAAATAATAAGATGACGAATGATAATAACGGCGGAAGAAGACAAGACATCAGAAATTTTTAAAAAAAAAAACAAAGTAGAGGAAAGAGCACACACCCGGTGGTAGTAGTTGTAATAGTAGTAGAGAGAGTTACCCACGACACAAGGAGTCCATACTTTACTTTTGCTTTTGCTTTTGTTCCTACTTCTGTTCTTACTATCATTCCATTTTCCACGTTGTTTTTTTTTTCAATGTTTTAATCTTCTGAACTATTCACCTTATAGTATGCAATGTATATACGCTTGTTTACTCTATAACTCCGCTCATATGATTTTACAAGCGTATTTCCAGATCAATTGTATTAGAGTATGGTGAACACATACTTTGGAAATACCAAACTTTGAATTTGACCCTATTAATAAGCTCAAGTATGACCTGATCGCAAGAAGCAAGGAGAGAGAAAAGCATGGCCATCCACCTCTATTTTCCCTTCCTTCATTTCTCTTCCTCCTCCTCCTCTTCTCTCTATATGCACCATAAACAATTCTAGACCCCATCCACAATACTATATTATATCTTCTTGTCCTTTATAAAATCTCCTTTCCCTTTTTATCTCTTTTTCCGCCTCCTTCAACAATTTCGCTCCCCCCCCTCATTTCCATCCCCAAGTTGAAGCGACGCACGTTTAAGTCCGGCGAAACTAGAAGCACGTGCAACTAGAAGGGTATTTTTTTATGTTTTTTTTCTTTCTCGTCGGTTCCTTATTATTCAAAGCAAACAATCAATATACTTCTCAAGACTCTTGCTCTAAGGGTTTATTCATTCTCTCTACAACGAATCTATCATTACTTTTCTTATATTTTTATTCTTCTCTCTCATATATTTCACATTGCTGCAAACTAGAGTACCTGTACTTGAATCAGAAATACCGAGGCTACGTTCCATCGCTATTGCCTAATTTGAAAACAAAATCAATGAAAAGGAATTCAAGAGAATTGAAATGAAACCGAAAAAGAAAGAGGCACCACCCCGGATTTTCGAAAACACTAGAGCCAAACTTTTCTTTTCTTTCTTTTCTTAAAAAAGCATAACTTATATGCAGTACATTATATAAGCTTAATAAGGGAAATGGGAATATATCGGGATTGAAATTCAAAACAATCACAATCAACTTCCACTCTTGTTCCCACTTTTTTGCTTTCACATGTAACTTTTATATGATTTGTTACGGCTGGTTTTTACGTTGCCCTTTATTCTCCAGTTCCGACTTTCCACGAGACGACTAAAGAAATGCGGCTTTATTTTAGATCCATATTATATAATAACACAACCTCGCTGTTGTAGTTGAGAGAAGAGAAAAAAAGAAACAGAAACAGACCGTGTAGTAGGAGTGGGAGAGTAAATCTTGAAACATTGTGGAAATAAAAACGGTTTTAATAAACATTTTGAAATTTGATCTTTGAAAACAGGGTCCAATCCTCTTTTTATTAAAAAAAAACTCCAATCAATAGAGAATGTAGGTTTGCTTTCTAATCGTACTAGAGTTAGGGAGTAGTGTCTACTACACACACACGTATATATATATATATATATATATATGTAGTACACGTCCTCCTTTCGTCAGCAAATTACATCATACTGATAATGAGACATTTCATATAGTTGCTATCTTTTCGGAAAACCTGGCTTCTTTTTTATTTGGCCTTTTTTAGGCGCTTTGGTACCTTTCCTATACTTGGTTTTCCCGTTAGTAAACACAATCATGAGCTTATACCTAGATATACACAAGCTATATAAGTTTGATATTGCAATCTAAGAAGTTTGTTTATCTTCATCATCATCTTCTTTTTCTTTTTCTTTTTCTTCAACTTTTATAATCAATAACTAATTTTCTCCAAGACCTCAACAATGTCGTATAGATTAATCAAACTCAATTCAGGCAATACTATCCCATCTATAGGGTTGGGATGTTACAACATCCCCACTGCCCAAACCTCCAACATTGTCTATGAAGCCTTGAAAGAGGGATATCGTCACTTTGACACAGCTGTGTTATACGGCAATGAAGAAGAAGTCATTGAAGGTATTTCATCTTATCTTCATGACCATCCAGAAGTGAAAAGATCGGAGATATTTTATACCACCAAATTGTGGAATAGTCAATTGGGCAAATCCGCGACAGAAAAGGCCATTGACACCATGATGAGTCAGATTGGGGATTTGCAATATATCGATATGTTATTGATCCATTCGCCATTACCTGGACAAAAACGTCGATTAGAGAGTTGGGGTGTTATGCAGGATGCTGTGGCCCAGGGCAAAATTAAAAACATTGGAGTGTCAAACTATGGTCAGCATCACATTGAGGAATTGCTCAATTGGCCCCATTTGAAAATCCCACCGGCAGTCAACCAAATAGAAATTAGTCCCTGGTGTATGCGTCAAGAATTAGCACAGTGGTGTTTAAAGAAAAATATTCATGTAGAAGCGTACGCACCATTGACACATGGATCCAAGTTGGAAGATTCAAGCCCTGAATATCAAAAGATTATGCAAAAGTATGATAAATCGGCAGCACAGATTTTGATCAAATGGTCATTGACAAAGGGGTACATCCCATTACCAAAGACAAAGACACCTTCGAGATTGAAAGCGAATTTGGCGATGAATGACTTTGAATTGACGCCAGAAGAAGTAGAGATTATTGATCAGCCTGACGCTTATGAGCCTACAGATTGGGAATGTACCGATGCTCCATGAATATAGATGTGTAATTGTGTGTTTTTTTCAAGTAATTCTAATGCATTTGGTAACTTTTTTTTTTTTTTACAAATTTAGGTGTTTTTAACAGCCTTTTCTTGTTTTTTGGGTTCTCCCCTTTATTTTGGGTTCTCACTCTTTTGCTCTCTTTTGCTCTCTATATATGTGAGTGATACATCAATACAAACAGTATGGTATTTTATTAACTATTTTGTAAATATAATTATATTTGTTGTAAATGTCATTTTCGTTTTTTATAAGATGATAAACTATTCCAAACCTTCTTTTCATATCACGTGAAAAGAAAATAAAGTTTAGTAAACTTCTGTCATATATAAACCAAAAAAAAGAATTTATTCAGCCCGTCTATTATTCTTTCTTTTTATGCCCACGCCCTATCTTTTGCTTTTGAAATTACTAAACTGATATGGCATTGGTTGAAACAGCTGAGAAGAAATGATCGGGAGGAAGAACGAAAAAAACAAAAAAACAATAAGAAGAAAAAAAAATACTAGAATAGATTAGATAAATTTGAGTAAACCATTACTAAATTGCAATTCATTTCCCTAAACCTCTCTTGACCGGATTATGTTGCAATACCGGTCCCAATTAGCTAAAACTCTAATTTCCAAAATTTCAGCTGTCAAAAAATTGAGGATATTTTTTTTATTTTATTTATCGTCAATGAAAATTTGCATTCATATATCAAGAATCAAAGGAAAAAAAAACACATTAAGGGTTATTTCATAGCACTTGTTTTCATATTTGATGTTTGTCTCTTGAACCTTTTTTTTATTTGCCAGTAATCAAATAGAGCAGTATTCAGCTTATAAACAATGCGCAAGAGCTTAACCGATTCATTTACCAAATATTCTTAATCCATCGATTATCAAACTCTTCTTCTTCTTCTTCTTCTTCTTCTTCTTCTTCTTCTTGTTGTTGTTGTTTTTTGGATGCTTTTTTTTTTTGTTGGGTTTGCCTGTTATTACCAAAAAAAAAGAAACATAAAACACTACTCAACAACGTCAAGCTCGTAAAGTTGTTCCTTGGTCTTACTATAGAATTAAGAACCGGTTGTACACCATTACCAATTTGTTGCCGGTTTTAACCTCGTCAACATCTCAAAGAAAGAAGGACCAACATATTAGAAACTTGGCATTGTTTTCATGCTGTTCATTTTGTTTTTGCAGTAATTTCTATTTTTTTTTCTAGGCAAAATGTTAGTGAAATTAATATGATAATTGTGCAAACCCATATCTTTTTCAACACAACAACAACAACAACAACAACAACAACAACAACAACAACAACAACAACAACAACAACAACAACAACAACAACAACAACAACAACAACAACAACAACAACAACAACAACAACAACAACAACAACAACAACAACAACAACAATGCAGAAATGAGACAAAGTTGAGAACAACTGGGAACAACTAGGAACAATTGGAAGAAGAAGAAGAAGAAGAAGAAGAAGAAGAAGAAGAAGAAGAGTTACAGAAAACCTTGGCATAGGAATTTACGAATATGGTTGACCTTCTCTCTCTCTTTCCTTCTCTCTCTTTCCTTCTCTCTCTTTCCTTCTCTCTCTTTCCTTCTCTCTCTTTCCTTCTCTCTCTTTCCTTCTCTCTCTTTCCTTCTCTCTCTTTCCTTCTCTCTCTTTCCTTCTCTCTCTTTCCTTCTCTCTCTTTCCTTCTCTCTCTTTCCTTCTCACTCTTTTTCTCGCGGAGCAGTCCGTAAGTTTCTCAGCTGATTTAAAAGATAGAAGCTGAACCTTTGATCCTTCTGATGTTTCTCAACTTATCCTCCTGTTCCTACTCCGCCGTCCCCAATATCCCGTTGCACCCTTATACCTTTGAACAAATTTATCCTTGGCTATTTTCGTGGACTCCCGGATAAAGTCTCTGATAAAAAAAACAACAAAGAAGGATAAGTTACAAATTCTCTCGTCAACAAAACATCCTTAAACCTTTTCTTTTATTGTAGCTCTACCTCCACCCTTTTTTTGTTTACTTATTTCTTTTGCTTTTTCAATAGCTTCTTCTTGAAAACATGTAGCTTTATTCCAACCATTAATCTATTTTTACAGTAATGATTTTAAAGTTACCAAATTATATAACATCATCTCCTAGTACTTTCAAATGTTTCTGAAAAGCATCGTTCAATAAGCCTTCTTGAAACTTCAGATAGCCACGTCTAAAATTAATATCAATAAAAAAACTCTCCCACTTCCTCCCCCCCTATACTATTCATGGCCCTCAAACTTCTCATAACCGCATAATCACAGAGTCATATAACCACATTTGCCTTCAAAAGGTCAATCCGGATTTTTTCCAAGTAAGCCAATTGAGAATCAGTGTCTGCCTAAGGCGTCTAGGGGTGAGCAAGTGAGTGTAAATGTGTGTTGATGCTGGTATCTTGGTGTTTTTGGTCTCCCACGCCTTCGCCCCCCTTTCTGTTTCCTGCACATCTCCTTCATTCCTCAATCACCATCATTCCTCAACCACCACCATTATCATCACCACCACCAACAACCTATACCCACAAACTAACACGCTCCTTCACTCTATCTATCTCTCTCTCATGTGCTCGCATATTTTCGCTTTTTGTATTCTTGTTTCTGAGGCGGTTAATGACAACGGCGTCTAAATTTCATTGATTGGTATACTACCCCCAACCAGAAAGCGGAGCAAGAAATGTGGTTGTGAAAAAAAGACTCAGTATTTTGTCTTAGAGGGTGATAAAGAAAACGAGAAACTAGAAAGGAAGGTCATTTGGAGTCCTTTTGCATTGCCTATGCAAAAAGAGGTCTCTGTAATGAACTATTCTATTCTTGCAGCTCGGCGTTGTCACGTTCTGCAAACCATGTTCCAACGATGGTGTGTATTGGCTGCACGTTGTAAATGAGTACCTTTGTAGTTCTTCTCCACCTCGTAAGCTTCAACAAACCAAACTCAATCTCAATACCAATTGCGGAAACAATTCCAGACTCATTTTGTTTGGTTTGAACTCTACTTTTCTTCTTTCTTTTTTGGTTGTTTCATGGTTGTTTCGTGGTGGTTTCGTGTTGGTTTGTTTCTGTCTTCTTGTTGAGTCTACTTTTTGTATGCTGTTAAATAATATTACTTTGCAACACTCATAACCGTTAGAAATTGACACAAAACGATTAAACATACACACACACGAACTCACTCACACACTCACGCACGCACTCACATTCTCTCTCTCTTTCTTTTCATTACAATCTGATTAGTCAACGTTTAATGTCTTTTCTGACTTTATGGGAGGTCACTGCAAAGACTCTTTGAATGAAATTGAGTTAAATAAGCCCAAAAGCAACCATCATTGCAACCACTACCACCCTCAATAAAGAAGAGCATACCACGAGTCCGACATTAAAAATTAAAATAAAATATGGAGTTTTAATCAAACGGATTCTAATTTTCTCTTTTTAACTCTACCCTACTCTACCCTACTCTATTCCATTCTATTTTTTAATTCTATTTTATTATTACATGGACATCGGCCAAGAGTAATTAATAAGCGCTTCTACAATCTGTAGGAACTCGCAAATAAGAAAATGAGAATACATCAGATTGTAGAAAAGTGTTAAAAAGAATAAATCGAAAGATAAGGACTTCTTTTAATCCGCTTATACCTGACTATGTGGCATAAATATCTCAGATAATAGCAAAGTAAAAAGAAACAGATTAAGAAGCAGATTGAGTAAGAATAAAGTAAGTCAATAAAAGAACACGTTATCCCAAAACCAGGATTGCATACTTGGGATCCCAGTACATACCTGCTTTCCTCCTACCGCCCGGTCCTCTATCACTATCACTTTGTCCCTCCTCTTCCTTCTCCCCCTCTCGCCACTCTCACCGCATTTATTTTTTATTGCTTGCAAAATTTGCACCTTCCCTTGTACTTTTTATTTCTACTTGTCCTGTAAGATGAAAACAAAAGAAAAAAAAAATAATTGATGTAGATGGTATATTATATTAAGTCAAAACGAAAAAAAAAATAAAAGAATATCAACATCAGCAACATCATAATTGTAGTAATTTTGCTTTGTAGTTCAAATGCAAGTTTATTCTGGTTTTGATATTTCCTCTGTACGCCACAAAATATAAGAAAACTTGAAAGGCGAGAAAGTGTGGAAGCGGGAAGAAAAAAATAAAAAACCGAAACCGAAAAAGAAAAAGTAATGACGGCCTTTAAAAAAGAGAGCCTCACTTTGAGATTTATACCCGACATTTACTCTGCTACTAATATTTATTCCTTTTGTACTCGTGACACAATTATGCATTAGAACTAAGAACACGTAGAATTGAATAAAATTTATATAGAAACGCTAGACTCAAACTCATCTCAAAGAAACTTAAGCAAATGGAACCTGGAATCTGTAACTTGGTGGAATTGAGGATGAAATTGAGCAGATTATCGGCAACAAAAGGAAAAAAAAGTAAACTAAAACAAAACAAAACAAAAAAATTAAACAAGCATTGGCAATCACGATGACAAAACCACCACCAGGATGTAGAACGTAAAATGAATTAAGAAAGAAAACAAAGCAAAACAAAGCAAAACAAAACAAAGCAAAGCAAAGAAAATGGTCTGTCCCTATTATTCTCCAGCTACTCTTTTTATTGTCTTTTAATTTCTTCCAAGACTCTTCTTTTTTTTTTCTTCTTCTTCTTAAAACGCGTTGTTATTGTTTATAAAGGGGTCGTATGGCCCTGATAAGCCATCGAAATAATGCGCATGACCATTGGTTTGGATACCTCCAGCAGCACCTAAACCACTCACACCCATGCCCATGCTCATGTTCATGCCCATACCGATGCCCGTACCAACAGCAGTATTTGCACCTGGTGCTCCACCTGCTTCGCTATTGTTCATGTAGTAACCAGAAGCATCGTGAAAGATTTCTCCGTGTTGGCCTGTGAAATGATTTTGGAAAGGTATCTGCCCATTGTTTGAACTACTGCCATCATTATTGTTCTTACTACTGTTGTTGGTGTTGCTATTGGCGTTGCTATTGCTGTTGCTATTGGCGTTAGCAACACCAATACCATTGCCAAAATTACTGCAGCCCTCCATTACCAATGCGTCTTCTACTGGTTCGTAGTTTCGGTTGAAGTCGTCACGAAACAGCATTGTTGCTGAGGGCGGTTGTGATAACAAGACATTGTATACTGACGACGTGGGTGACGATAGTGAACTATTTCTTCTCTTTGTATCGATGGATGGAGCCTTGTTATGATGCTGTGGTTTATGGATATGACCATTTGCATTAATGGCATTGCCACTGTTTGTTTTCAGCTTTTGACTAAACGAAGTAAGAGAAGAAGGGGATCTCTTCAACACTGGTGTAAACAGCGGTGTGTTTCCCATAATATTGTTTGTTAGACTAGTAGACATTGACGACGAATCGCCAATATTGGACAAGTTGTGATGTTCATATCGGTGATTTAGTGACGACATGGATGAGTTTTTACTCGACGTGGTAAAATTGTTGGCAAATAAAGATGCTGCTGGTTGCATTGGTGGTTGGCCATACAAGTATGGAGGTGAAATCGAGTCTGAGTTGCCATTTGAGGCATCGCTTTCAAGATCAGACAAGGGTGGTTCGTGCGACGACGACGTTAAAGAAAACTTATTCTGGTTTACTTGAAACGGCATTTCTGAAGAGCTTGTTCGTGAGAAATTGGGAGACATTGGCTCTTGTTTTACTCGAATCTTTTTTGACGAAACAGATGAAACTGAAGAGTGTCTCAATTTGGGCGAGGATCCAGCAGATGCATTCTCGTATTTGTGCTCAGCAAAAAGTTTTGATGACGTATTCATATTTGTGCTATCGGTATTTGCAGCAATGAGTGCACCCTCCTCCCATTCCAAAGGCAAGTTCTTAAGTAAGCCTCTTTTCTCAATGAGGTATGCAATAACTTGGTTGATGGGGATCAAATCATACTCGTGCTCATTATGATGATGGTGTTGGTGTTGGTGTTGTTGTTGTTGTTGTTGTTGCGCCTGGTTCTCAGCATCTTCGTCTGTGAATATACCACCATCGCCTTCTGCTTCCACCTCGTGCTTGTGTTTATGTTTATGTTCAGGTTCATGTTTAAGTTCATGTTCTTGTTCCTGTTCATTTTCATGTTCATGTTCAAGTTCTTCTTCTTCTTCTAATACGACTTCTCCTCCTCTTTGTGATTTATTCTTCTTTTGCTTAGAAATCACCTCCTCAATCTCGGGCAAGTGTGGTTTAGCAAGGTCAATCAATTTTTCAAACAGTTTGGACAAGAGGTCTAATCTCGTTTCCAACAACTCTGTGTACCCTGGTGGATGTACTTTTTCCTTGAGTTTCTTCTTCTCGGTAAACACGCAAATCTTGTTATCAAGTAAGCATCGGTTGCATGGTTTCTTACCGTCGCACTTTGTTTTCTTTATACGGCACGAGTCGCAAGCCTTGCCAACTCTCTTCTTTTTGACATGGCCTGAATTGGATGTGTGATAGGAATGATGGTCCTCTAACAGCATAATTGTCTTTTTCTTTTTTTTTTTGGGTTGTAGTAGTGTTGAATAAAAAGTAAGGTGAATAGGAAAACGAAATAAAACAAAATATATAATAGTAGTAGTTCTATTACTCTTGTTGTTATAATTATAATTATAATTATAGTTATAATTATTTTTGTTGCAGTTGTAGTCTGTAGTTGTTATTGGGGGATGGGGAATTTTAATACCCCTCTAACGGAATCTGACAGGAAGTCGGCAATAAAAGGCGGGGAGGAAGAAGCCAAAAAAAAAAGAAAAGAAAAAGACAGAAAAAAAGGGAGAACACAAAAAAAATAAGGTATTTTATCCTATGGAATGGGTTTATTTTAACTGTTTTTTTTTGATCAACTAATCCTTCTTGTTTCTTTTGGTCTTCTTTTATAATCAATTGTTGATAAACAAATTCTTGGTTGTTGTTGTTGTTTTTAATTTCACAAAGAACAGTTTACTTGCTTCTCTTGCTTCTTTGTTTTCGAATTTGCGTTTCTTGAATGTATCGATGTCCACTAATTGATCCTACACTGTAACTCTTTCTTGGGGTGGTGGTCTCTTTATAGTGTGATGATCTGCTACTGTTCTTGTCGCTATTGTTATTGATGTCGTTGTTGTTGTAATAATGAAGTAAATAAACCCAATGCAATTGTTGGTTTATCGACAAATTATGAATGAAGAAAAAAACCAACTTGTATCTTAGCTAGGTTGAAGAATGAGATAGATGGTGTTTGTGTTGCTCCCTAATTTTTGTTGTTTTTTTTATTCTTTTATGTTAGAATAATGAGGTTTTGCAGAAAACTATTTTTGACGGAATCTACATCTTCTTATATACTCTTTTCCATGACTCCCTAATTGACTGATTGTGTAATCAAGATGTGTTATGTACTTGACATAGAGAGAGAGATTTAAGTGTGTAAGCAAAAGAGTAAAGAAAAGAAAATAAATAAAAAACGACAATAGTGTGTAAAAACAGTTACACATGTTTTGTATGTACGTACCGGGGCTAACAAGCAAAAGTAAAGAGTTATCACGTTGAATTGTGACGTCTAGAATCTCGATTAAGAGGGTCTTTTCTTGTTGTGTTTTGCTGTGTTATGTTTAACTATATGAATGGTGTCTAGTTCTTTGTTGCATTGTGTTCTTTTGAGAGATAAAAAAAAAAGAACCTCAAGACACTTTATCAATTTAGCTTATGGCTTATGGTTTCTTGCGTTTCTTGCGTTTCTTGCGTTTCTTGCTTCTTGGTTTGATGGTTAGTAAAAGTTTTAGCAATTAGCCAGTGTCTTCCAAGTCCGTGGGACAAAAAAAAAAAATTAATAAAAAATTAATAAAAAATTATTTAAAAAAAAAGAGCTCCAAAATAGTACAAAATCGAATTTATGACTTTGTCGTTCGTACATGGAAAATTAGAATCCCAAAACAAACAAACAAAAGAAATATGTGACCAATATTTTTCATGCATATGGTATAACCAAAACGAGTGAAAGAGTCAAAGAGTTAAAGATAGAAAGAGTGAATGAGTGAATGAGTGAATGAGAGTGGGAGTGTGCATTATGCGCTAATTCCAAACTCTGGTTAGTTAACCACCAATGTTACTTTAACAAAACCTACATGGGAACTCAAGAATAGGTTAAAATTGTAAAGGTGCTTTTGTCCATTCCTTATAATAAGAACTTTGTAATTAAGAGAATTTTTTTGTCTTGCGCCCTTTGTCACATCCTTTTCCCATTTTATTTTTAAAGTTTCTATCTCAGTCATCATTGCAGAAACCTAAGAACTATTGTGTGTCGGTATATCTTTCTACAGAGAAGCTTCTCTCTATTCCCTCCTCTCTCCCCCACCATCAGTAACTGAACAAAAAAATCATTGAAAATTGGAAAATTAAAATTAAAGTATTGAATTAAAATAAAACGTGATCTCTTTGCTTGAAAACAATCTAAATAGATACAACGCTTAATGACATTATAGGTTTTAACTCGTCCACCCGCCTTCTTTCGCTCTTACCTCCCCCCCCTCCCCCACTCAATAAAGAAGCAAACAAAGAATATATAATATAACCTGACTTTTGCTCTATTCTCTTTACAAACAAATCTCGGCCCTTTTCTTAAATTTGCAGAACAGGGTGCTCTGATAAACGTTAGGTATGGGTCCCTCTGTTGCAGAACAAGCATCAAAACACATTGCTTCCACAACATCCCCTCCTGCTTCTTTATCATTTGTACGTTTTTTTTTTTCTTGCAAATTTTTTATTTTCAAATTTTTTTCTTATTTGCTTTGACCCAATACATCATAAAAAAAGGAACCCATGCAAGTGTTTGCTATCATACCCACCAATGGTCCTTTTGATCTGCATTTTGGGGTGTGTGTATATATTGTCCTGTTGAACCACTAGGAGCACCTCACCGCCCATAACACACTTTTAGTCCTATTCCTCTATTTTTTGTTTTCTTTTCTTTTTTTTAGTCTCTTCCGCTTCTGGCACGATGAAGCAAGTTTCCTTTTTTGCTTATCAAATATTAGAATGATTTGCACATAAGGTTTACATATATATGTATATAGATACAAAAGAAAGAGTAAGAGGAAGCGAAAGAGGAAGAAATAAATTAAAGGAATAAATAGAAAAATTGAATGTACAAGAAACCCGAAACCTCTGTAACCAGGATTCTTATTTTCGGCCCAAAGGTATTTTCCTTTTTTTCTTTTCCGCAGGTACACACACACACACACACACACACACAATTCTTTGTCGTTCACACGTTTTATGTGTTGCGCGCACTGCTGATAAATCCGGTGGGCATTTTCTTTATAGAACAAAAAAAAATACACACACAAAGGCAAGAATTGTAAGAAGTTGAAGAAGAAGCGGAAGAGGAAGCTACCAAACAACGTCGAGGGGTTAAGGGAACCTAACATATGCTTCTACGCTGCAAAATGAAAAAAAAAAGGCTTTCCAAGTCTTCCAACAAGCATGTATGTTTTTGTTTTCTTTTTTTTTTTGAATTTTTACAACTTCCTTCACCTGCAACAGCTGCAACAGCTCGGAAAACAAGTATCCCAAGTTTATCAACAGTTAAAGTAACTAGCATTATGAGCTTTGCCATTGACCACCATTCCTTTTGTTCCTTTCAAAAAAAAAATTAAAAACTATTAAACATTTTCATCGAAAAAGTGAAACAAAAGCGGTTTAATCATGCCACCTTATTAATCAATGAATATATGAGCAAAACGAGCAAAAAGAGTTAAAAGAGCTAAAAGAACAAAGAAAAAAAAAATGCGAAAAGTAACCAACACCACCTGTTATCTCGTTGTACCCAACCTACCTTAATTCCCTGGCAAGAAGATTACCGATACTTACCGCTCTATACCCCTATCTCTCTTTTTTTGCTTCGCTCATTACCCCTATCCTCTCTTTTCCCACCCTCTCCAATGCATTCTGCTACTCTGTGTTGATGTGTGTGTTTGTATATATATATATATTTATATGTATACACTGTTGCAAAGAAGAATTGGTTGCGAGTCTTAATGTTCCGGAGCGCCACAATCTGATCGCCAGAGTATCTGAGTATCTAAGTGTCTGAAAGTCTGAAAGTCTATGTCGAATTCTTAGCTGTTGGTTTACGTTTTCTTACATAGAAACTATTTTTGTGTTGAAAAGTAGTCACTGCCCCTAGTATATAACAAATAGTGACAAACTTGCAATTGTTTAGCAATATGAGCATTAACCAGTAGGCGGCTAAAACTTTTAGTAGTAATACGAAAAAAAAAATATTAATAAGAGCAGTCTTCTTACATCAAGTTTACAAGGATCCTTAAACGTACAAGGTTCCCTACTTTCTTTCCTCTTTCACTTGCTCCGTTCCCCTTTCTTCTTCACACACACACACACACTCTCCCTCCCTCTTTCCCTCCCTCCCCCACAAGCACTAGCACCAGAACGAACCCCAGAACAAACAAAAACATAAACTGAAACTGAAACTTCTAGAGTCGCTCGGCTTTGGATCGAAAAGGAAAGGAAAAAGAAACAAAAATCGAAGGAAAAAAATATCGGGTTTTAAGAAAAGAAATTGAATAGTGTATATGCTATATGCGCCTTCCGCATTGGTTATATTTAAGAATGTTTTATCATTATTGAATGGATGAAGTGAACCACCAAATTGGTGGTTCACTATACTTGGTTCTTCTTTTTGTTTTCTTTTTTTTATTATTTTGCTGACATATTCAATACTTTATTCTATGTACCTTATTGTACCCAATCCTTTGCTTAAACTAGAAATCAGTTGACTCTGACTATTCCTTTCCTTTCTTTTCTGTACTGATATTCACTAAAAACTCTAATGTGTAAACATGTTTCCTTTTCTATAAAGTATTCATCTTCAAAGTGGTACATTTGAAAGCTGCCAACCAACGATCTAATCTCATTGCGTGAGCCGCATAGGCTCCTAACTTAGCTTATCTTTTTCTACTATACTATATTATATTTTGTTGTAGTTGCTGCTGTTGCTGTTATCATCCAGTACCGAGAGTTAGAGGGGTGCTGCTACGCGTTTTTCGGAATTCTTTTATAATTTTATTTATTTTTTTTTATTTTATTATTTTTTTTTTTTGGAGGGGGGGAAGGTTCCACGACATTGTTGTTGTTCTTGCTACAACACAAAATAAAAACAAAGCAAAACAAAACAAAGCAAAACAAAATAAAAGAAAAAAAAAATTACAAAAAGAATCCAACCAAAACCACCTCCAAAATCACCGCCACCACCAACACTAAGTTGAGTTGACAACTTGAAGGAAATAATGGTACTCGCAATTTGCAATTCAATTCAACCTCCCTTCCACCCCTTCTTCATTCTCCCTTCTTTTTCCCCCCCCCACCTACGCCAAAACAAACTCTGAAACGTCCATTCTGGGAAATGCTCAAGGGCAATGTGTCCAATAATGGTAGTAAATCAGCCAGGAATAGTCTCATAATTGCTGTTTCTATTTTGTTTTTTGATTTATTTATTTAATTTTTTTCTGGTTTCGGTTTTACTATTTTGTCGCTCTGTTGGCATTGGTTTGATATCTTTTGCTTTAAAAGGATTTAAATTGTCAATCCAACAGAACAGACCATTACAACAATTTATCCATTTCGAGGGTTTTCACCAATGTTTTGAGAATATGACTATCCCCGCCTTTGTGCAAAAATAAAGAAAATTTGAAAAGTCAATCAAACGCGTAATGTAGAATTACAAGCGTACACAATTGGTTTATGTTATTTATGTTATATTATTATTATTGTTGTTGTTGTTGATGATGCTTCTGCAGTTGTTGTTGCTACTACTGCTGGTGTTGTAATGGTGATAATGTTGATGGTGGTCAAAGATAAAGTGGGTGTGAGTAACAAATGTGAATGAGAAGAATAGCGATACGGAGTATGGTAAACGCAAAGTTGCAAGTAAGAAAATTGTAAAGAATAAGAAAAATCAAGAAACAAAAAACAAAAAACAAAAGACAAAAACAAAAACAGAAAAAATCAACTTAGGCAGTAATTGATGCGGTGCATCCCTAGCATCCGGTGACTAGATTATGAACCCCTCTAGAACTGAAACCTCACCAAAGTTGCACCTGGTGCCAAAGATCTTTAATTATCACAAATCCATATAGCTTACTGCTGCAAAACCACACCACTGGATGGAAAGAGACAAACTGAGAAATACAAATGGTCTTTGTCTATCAAATTTCACCTGGAAGCTATATTTAGCTACAAAATGTGACACATCCATTGCTTATACTATTGCTATTGCTACTGCTACTGCTATCACTGTCAAGACTCGCTAATGCAATAAGAAACTACAATGCGATTGTAACTTGGTTGTTGCTATTTTGCTCAATTGTTAAGTATCCAAAAATGGAAATGGATTGGAAGCTGTTTGAATGAAAATGAAGGAAATTAAAAGCGGATGCGGTTTTTGTGTTCTAAAAGAGCCGCCTAAAAAAACTAAAAAATAATAAAAATATTAAGAATTTAAAATTCCATTTTTTTTTTTAGTTTTCCACAAGGCGCGTCCACATCCAACTTTGGAAAAACAAAACAAAGAGTTCCAAAAAAAAAAGAAGAAGAAGAACGAGAAGACGCTTTTTCCATACAAAAATAAACATCATATGGCTTCACCACAGTTGATGATGTTGAAGTGGAAAGTGGAAAATAACAAAGAGGTTTTTGAGTATCAACAAATTGTATCAACTAAACGCAATTAGTTGCTCAAGCATTCTGAGTTGAGACACGTAAAGTATACTAACCTATTCACATTGGATGTTTCTCCATTTTTCAGTGTTTTTCCTTTCAACTGCCATTCTACATCTTGGTTTGTTGATCATACCTATCATTACGAAGAAACAAACTAACCACTCGCTTTTCTTTCAGCATCTATCAACACAAAAAATGAAAACAAAAATAAAAATAAAAAACAGAAGCGAAACAGAAGCAAAACAGAAGCAAAACAGATACAAAATTAAAGAATAAACATGCTAGAGTTTAACCACAAAATTTTCTTTCATATGGGCCTTTTTGCTTTTTCGTTTGCCAATTACCGACCCATGATTTTGATAATGTCAAACACCCTTGTGATAAAGTACAAACATTCCGGAGAAAAGCATGTGTGTTTGTGTCTATGTTAAAGAGAGAAAAAAAAATAAAAAAGAAAAAAGAGGGTTTCAACAACAACTAACAACAATCAACGCGCAGCGGTTATTTATAACTTTCCTCAATTGCTGCAAAAGAATCGCCATCTCCACGCGAAATCTTAATATTGAAAACTATTAAATATGCAAGCCTCATAGATACCATCCATATTACTACAAAGTTACTTGTGTGACTTTCCTTTTTTAGACATTTATGTTCCTGTTTTTCCATTATACCCATAAACTGTAAACTTGACTAAAAGTTAATGCACAAAAGTTACATACCAGCGCTGTCTGAATACACATGATTGTCGTCCACCTACTTGCTGTTGATCCAGTTTTATTTTGAATTTATTTTTATTTTTATTCACATTACCGTTTTAGCGCTGGATTTTGACAATGATTTGGAGCTATGGACAGTGATTGGAAGAAAAAGAAATACTTGGACAAAAACCAGATAAAAAAATAAATTATCCTTAAAAGAAGAACAAGAAGAGGATGAGGATGAGGAAGAAGAAAATTAAGGCAAATTATGCAACACAACGTATTATGATTATTTCCAAAACAACACCGATACTTATACAACATTCTGGTATGTTTCCACCTTGATAATAGAAAAAGATATCATTTTTAAAAAAAAAAAGAAATGAAAGCTTAACACACCCTACCGTGGATCTTGAGAGTATTGTATATTTTTTCTTGTTGTTGTTGTTAATTTTTTTGGATTATGATTGTTATTTCAATCGGAACCAACGGGAAAGAAGTTAAAGAAGTTAGAGAATCTTGGTAATCTTGGTAATCCTGCATTGGAATAATTAACCAGCCACAGACATCACCTTTAAAACCATTGATTACTTTACTTCCGCCCCCTCTTTTGTGTGTTCAATGTGTGCAAACTATTATGTTGGGAAAATGGTGTGGTAAACTGTTTTGTCTTGTACCCAATTTCCTGTCCCTCATAAACAAATGACAATTGACAATTGACAATTGACAATCAACTGTTACTTAAACGTAATCAGTATTAAGAAATATGTTTTTTCCATACAAGCCAGCCAATTATTTGATACTGGCATATATCTTATCTCCTACTATCGCATCAAACGCCTTACTCGAGTCAAAAAAAAATAAAACTCAATTTGGTCAAAAGCATGTGCACAAGTTTTTTTTCTATCCATCAGAGCTTGTCCCTCACTCCCTGCACGTTTGAATATATTGCTTATACTCCCTTTTATCTCTTTATCGTTATATCAATGAGATATGAATAACCATGAAAACCATTAAAACCAAAATAATAGAAAATCTGAATTGCTGGCCGGAATTGAAGAGACAAAAAAAGGTTAAAATAATGAAAGTAAACCAATTTTGGAAAACATTAACAAATATTTTTATTGGCTGGACAGTACGCATGTTTACACACTTTGCTGGTGGATACTTTGCTTGCAGCTATTTCTTAAAAAAAAATACAACTGTGCAAGAGTTGTAATATTTACTACAAAGATTGTATGGGCTATCACCTACGAGTCTAAACTCTTTCTGTTGCTTGCTGCTTCTTCTTCTTCTTGTTGTTGTTGATTTTTTTCTTTTTCCTTTTTGTTCTTTAGTTTGTTTGTTCCAATTTGGTTTATTGTTAATAGCAGAAACTTTTTGCAGCCATGAGAAAGGTGTGCAAGCAAAAGCTGGATCTCAAGTCAAAAGCGTCTACTGAATAATACACAACCTCTGGAAGTCACCCAGGATGAAAAAGGAAAGAATTCTGCTCATTTCTCTAAACTCAAAGCTATATGTTATCTTTTATTTTGTGTTATATCCACAATATGTTGTTTGTCCAAAAAGATCTAGAAACATTCAATTCTTGTTTCTTTTCTCATAGGTAAAAAAAGAACATAAAAATATGGTTTTGCAAAGTTTATTTTGGAATCACAGAGGTTACAGTCTAGAAAAGGACCGGAACTCAATGACGAAAACAAATTACTGGATTAAAGCAAGCATTTAGTTTAGGTAAATTGGTAAGTTTGCAGGATAAACACAAGGATAATTATTGTTAAATTGTTAAATTGTATAAAAGTTGTATGACAATCGCTCAAAAACTGAATATAACTGCATGGAAACAATAGGATTTTAATCAAAACAAATTTTGACATATTACGCAACTTATAAATTTGCCAATTAGTTTTCTAATTCCGGTACTATTACTTGCATAACCTTTTCAAAACATTGAATTTACAAACAAATGTGGCTCTTTTTCTGAAAACAAAATATCTGTAAATTGTGCAAAGTACAATGCTTAATTCATTCACTGTATAACATTGAGTATATGGGGTGTGAACATATGATAATCAGTGAGTTGGGTTCGGGATTGGGTTTGGTGCAGATCGCTTTTAAATAACTGGATAATCATAAACAGCAGTAATTGCTTCATCTCACAAAAGGAAAAATGTGTATTGGTAATCTTTGCATTGAAAATTTGGAATCTATTCTTTGCTTGCAATTGTTGTTGTAGTTGTTGTTGTTGATGTTGTTGTTGTTCAACAATGCTCAGTATTTCTCATCACTACTTTCAACGCGAGAAGGAAAGCCAAAAAAAAAAATGAAATAAAATGGTTGCAAAATATGTGAAAAAAAAATTAAAGGGATCCTCGAATTGGGGGTAGTGAAAAATGTACTCCCAAAAAAAATGTTATAATTAAGATAATGCTGTTGAATTTAATCTAGACAAAAAAGTATTGTGGAATGTAAGCGTTGTGCCACGCAAATATTTGGTTTTTCTTTTAACAAATGCTGCCATAAAGGTAGCTAAAAGTGGATGATAATAAAGAACCAATGCAAAGTCAACGAAAGAAACAAACGTACTCATTCAATGTCTTCTTGGTAAATTAACTTTACTGATAAGTCGATAGAAGCCGCTTTGCATACCATGTTTATATTCATCTAATAACTTCTTTCAGCAATTTCTTTCCACACTTTTCTTTTGGTTTTCCAGTCATTTTGACCAAAGGTTTAATCAGATGATATTTACATTACAAGTTGAAACACATTGAAAGATATATAAAAAAGAAAGGAAGAAACCTCTCTCTTATCTGGAAACGAAATTTATAAGTGATGAAAGAAAAAAAAAGCAGCACGCGTTTTACCATTGCATGAAATGAAGAGCAAGAACATCTCTACATTTCAAAATCTGTGTTGGGTATATTTGGGCGCTTCATTTTTACATATCCCTGAAGCGCACGCTTATGTAATGTGGTTTGACAGGTTTATGCAAAGCAAATTTACAAGGTATTTCCTTATTTTCTCACCACATCCCACAAATTTCCTATAACCCTGGAAAATGTCCAAACTCATCAATGAGCATCAGCTTTCATTTCCTTTCTTCTCTTCTATCTTACTACAATCCATCAAAGTCCAACTATTCATAAAGTACCAAAGTAAAAAAAAAAAAACGAGAAACAAGACACAGAAAACGAGAGAAGGAAAATAAAAATGTCAAATTTCTGCCCCAAAACCACAGTTTACACTCTTCAAATTCCTTTAAAACATTCCAATCTGGGGGGAAATCATATAGCATTTATCTACTTTGTCAAAGTTGAGAAGGAGCACGAGACTATAAAAGTTTTACAAACGATGATATATTGAAGTTACAAAAAAATTTGTAACGTTCGTGGTAGCTTGTGGGAGTTAAACAACTATTTAGTAATTTAGCAAAATTTAGTCCATAATTCATGCTAATAAATATTATTCACTTTTTTTTTTACAATTTTTTTTCACTTTTCAAGTAAAACAACCACAAGAATTCATTATTCTTATCCTGGAGCCGTGATATATACAATAGAATAGTTCATCATATATTTGATGACAGTCTCATCAAATCGCATCTTTAAGGTGTCTATTAATAGTATGGTTTAAAATAGCGAAAAAAAAATATTAAGCAGTTGAAGAGAAAATAGCAGATTTTTTTTACAAAAAAAATGAAGCTGACAGGATTCGAACCTGCGATCGCCTGATTTGGAATCAGATGCCTTACCGGACTTGGCCACAGCTCCAATACAACTGAGCTATTAAACACTCTAGTTTCATTATTAAAACTCTGAGCTAGTACAGTCACAAAGTACTACAATTACTCAATTTTTCTTTTTCCACATTTGTGATTGATAATTTATTTGTTTTCTTATCTCGAAGTTTCAACGCAATTTAAATTTCTCGATCGCAAATTTCATGTGATGGAAGCAGGTGAAGACTATTATTCATTCACATTCACAACCGCCTTTTTTTCTTTTCTTTCTTAATTTACTTGTTTCTTATCTACATCTAAGTGTATAAGTCAACCTTGACTAAGAAACATCGTTGATATCATCAATCTCAACATAGATTACTGTGAAGAAAAAAAGCATATTCAATATATTTAACGTTTTAGTACCAAATTTTTTAAAATAACGCCGCAGCGGAAATCTTTTCTCTTTTTATTTTTTTTTCTCTTCAAAGACCTACACTGCCAGATAAGGGTTTTATAATAATTAGGTCTTCAACTCATTGAATTGCTATCAAATTATAGACGATAGCAAAAAACTTTTTTTTTTCTTTCGTTCTTTCTTTCATTGTTTCAAGTATACTACTTCACACCCTCACCGACTCCAAGAATAACATTTGTACCGATAAGTAGAGGTATTGTTTGATAGATTCATAGTCAAATAACTTCATTCACATATACTCATACAAATGACTAGAGCTACTATCAAGTCGGGGACTGTTAACATTCTAAACACCATTATCGGTGCAGGGATCTTGGCGATGCCGTATGGTCTTCGTCAAAATGGTTTACTACTTGGTTGTATCCTTATTATTTGGTCAGCATGCACTTCAGCTTTCGGACTGTATCTACAGAATAAAGTAGCAAGATACACTGGACAAAGAGGCTCGGTTTCGTTTTTCAGTTTGGCTCAGATCACATATCCCAATCTATCAATCATTTTTGATACTGCAATTTCAATCAAATGCTTTGGTGTTGCCGTTTCGTATTTGGTGGTGGTTGGAGACGTTATGCCCAAGATAATGGAGAGTTTGAGGGTTGATGAAAGTTCAATATTCATGGATAGAAAATTATGGATCACAATAATCATGGCACTCGTGGTTGCACCTTTATCCTTTTTGAAAAATTTGAGCAGTCTCAAATACACTAGTGTATTGGCACTCTTTTCCATTGCATATTTGATTTGCTTGGTTATTGGTAACTATCTTGTTGAAGTCAAGGAAACACATAGCTTTATTCCTCCAAAACAGATTGATTGGATTGGACCTGTGAATATTTCAGACACTTTAAGTTCATTACCTTTATTTGTTTTCAGTTTTACTTTCCAACAACTTTTTTTTGCCCTTTTAAATGAACTCCAGCCAGATGCAAAAGACGGAAGCCTGACAAGACAATCGAATTTCATAATTTGGAATGCTCTCATAACAGCACTGTTTTGTTACCTTATAGTTGCCATTTTCGGATACTTTACGTTTGGAAGAGATGTTGAGGCTGATATAATCACCATGTACTCGCCGTCATCAATTTATACCTTGATTGGAAACATTTCAATTGTTATAATGTCAGCATTATCGTTCCCCTTGCAGTGTCATCCCTGTAGAGGCTCAGTTAACCATGTCATTTATTTCATTAAAAATGGGGTCAAGTCGGCAAAGTTGAGAAAGAAATTGAGACAAGAACGCACCAATTATGGTAGTTTAGACAATGGGTATGCCACAAGCTCAGATGTCGAGAGTATTGCTTCAGCTGATACCAACAACAATCTTTCATCATCTATTATTTCTACGACTCCAATGGAAGGCGCTCATGATACATTGGGCCATGCCCCAATTGTAGTTCCAATGACAACACGTAGGTTTTATATGATCACGACGGCGATTGTCCTATTGGGCTATATAGTGGCATTATCTGTTACTTCGCTAGCCAGGGTACTTGCATTTGTTGGAAGTACCGGTTCGACATCTATTGCATTCATCTTACCAGGGCTGTTTGCATATATGTTAATGAAACCACTAGAACCACGTACAAAGATGAACAATTTAGAGAAATTCTGCAAATACGGTGGATTGGCATTGGCCATTTGGGGATTTATTGTCATGGTTACATGTTTAAGCGCCATTTTTCTTTTAGAAGTAGAACATAAATAGATTATAGAGTTATATTGCTAGCTTCTTAACCTCAACCCCCCCTCTTTTCACTCTAATTGCTCTTTATATCAAAACGATTTAAAGAGATAAGCAGACAATTCGATGAATCCAACTTTTTCTACATTCCACTATCCCTCTTTTTTTGCTTTTTAACCTTCTATTTTGTATATTTTCATTATCTCTTTTGACTCTTTTATTTTTTGTTCTTATTTTTTGTTTGTCACCCCCCGCCCCCCACTCATTCACTTCGTTTTATTTTGGGTTGAAGATATTTCGCGGCTTCAGCTATAAATATTCAGATCGAGCATCAAGAACACAAAAGAACATAGAGAAACTTGAAAAGAAAAAAAAAATACATATATATATATACACATACACATATACATATACATATATTCTCAAAACCCGCACTGGATAAGTTGAGGTCCTCATTTCAAAAAAAAAAATATACTTTGTTGCTCAATTAATCATATCCTTGATACCATCAATATACCAAGATGTCATTCCTAACTGCATCTAGTGCTCCAACATCCACTACGAGTGCAGCCACGGGCCAAGAGCTCATGAATGATATTACCATCAACAATGGTCCCGAGGATTCAATTGAAGATATTTCATTCTCACCACAACAAGATCTCTTGGCTGTTGCTAGTTGGGATAAAAAAGTGAGAATCTATGAGATTGATTCAAACACAGGGAACAATCAGGGGAAGGCCATGTATGAACACAGTGCACCCGTGTTTTCGTCACGGTGGTCCACTGATGGTACAAAGGTTGTTAGTGGAGGAGCAGATAATCAAGTCAAAATATTCGACTTAGCAACACAACAACAACAGCAAATTGGACAGCACGATGCACCAGTGAGGGCAGTAAGATACGTTGAGTGTGGCCCAACAAATACCCCAGTGGTTGCCAGTGGATCGTGGGATAAGACCTTAAAGTATTGGGACATGAGAACGCCAAACCCTGTTAGTACAATCAACTTACCAGAGCGGTGCTACACGATGGATTCATCACAGAAACTATTGGTTGTGGGCTGTGCAGAGAGGCATATCAGTATAATAGACTTGAACAATCCACAAGCAATTTGGAAGACTAGTCAATCTCCTTTGAAATGGCAGACAAGAACAATAGCATGCTACCCACAAGCAAATGGGTTCGCTGTGGGTTCAATTGAAGGTCGTTGTGCAATCCAATACATTAATGACAGCGAGCAGAAAAAGTTTGGATTTTCATTCAAGTGTCACAGAAAATCTGGATCTAGTACATCAACAACAGGAGTTCGAACGACATCCAGTACTAGCGAGTCACAAGCCTACCCTGTTAATGCCATTTCATTCCATCCTATATACGGTACCTTTAGTACTGCAGGGTCAGATGGAACATTTTGTTTCTGGGACAAGGATGCAAAACAAAGATTAAAACTGTTTCCAGAATTGCCAGGTACTGTTTCAGCTACCGCTTTTAATAAGAATGGTACGATATTTGCCTATGCAGTTAGTTACGACTGGTCGCTAGGCTACATGGGTAATAGACCAGACTATCCGAACATTGTTAAATTACACGCAACAAAAGATGTGGAAATCAAACAGAAGAACAAGAGGTAATGGTCATTGTTGTTGTTATGATGCTGTTTGTTGTTTTTAATGTAGTAGATTCTTTATATTCATATAGACTAACCAAAAGAGATGGAAATAAGTATTACCGGTTTATTGACAGTAAATATCTGGAGACCTCTTTTCTTTTTTTTTTTTTTATGGAAAAAAAGAACAATAATTATGTACTTTCTTTTGAATCCATTAGTTTTTATCAAGATATAACCACTAGACTCCAGGATATAAGAGCTTTAGTATCTTTTTTCTCTGAAAAGTCGTGTTGATAGTCTAATTAACATTTCTTTACTGTTGGAGCTGTGGCCAAGTCCGGTAAGGCATCTGATTCCAAATCAGGCGATCGCAGGTTCGAATCCTGTCAGCTTCATTTTAATTTTTTTTGAGGTATTGAAATATCTTGATTTTTTTTTTCTTAAAAATTAATTATGACCAATAATAGTTTGGTTATGCAAAAGAATTCAGCCAAAGCCAGTATAACCATTTTTTTACAAGCTCAATGGTAGGATATCTTTATGGGAAAGTCTTATTACCACAAGTCACAATCAATGTCTATCAAATTTGTGGTTTATTTTTCTTCAAAGTTTTCAAATGTATAGTTTTCTTTTTTCTTTTTTTGCTTTGTCGCATTTGAACTTGTAAGCTGCCGCAAAAACATGATTTTAAAGAAATTTGTAAAAAAAAATAAAATTAGTTTACAATTCACTTCAATCACTGGGTCATTCAATTCATAATATTTTAAAACTCATGGGCAAGAAAGTAAAGGCCAAGAATGAAACACCGGAGCCTGTAACGAAAAAAGGTGATAAGAAGAAGAAGGGCGTGGATTCGAATAACGGTGCTGATGCTAATGCTAGCGCGGGGAAGGGAAAGGTGAAAGGGAATAGGTCTCTGACTGATGAGTCTACAGATGCTAAAAAGCCTGCCCGAGGGCTAGTAATAGGCGATAATTTTGGATGGACAGGTAAGCTACCAGTAACTTTACTCAACGAACATTGTCAAAAACAGAAATGGAATAAGTGCGATTATAGCATGATGAAAAAGTCGAGTGGAGTTGTATGTATCGTTACTTTGTCGTGGGAGAATCCGAAAACAAAGGAATTGATTAGTATAAAGTTCAAACCAGATTATACACCAAAGGAGACTACCAACGAAGCGAGACACATGTCAGCTACATTTGTGTTGCACAGAATCAACTATATAAAGAATATGAAAATGTTATTACCGATAATCTTTAGGGATTATTGGACCGATTTGGAAAACGAGCGAGCCAAGCTTTTAAAAGAAAATAAATATTTGCACGATATTCGATACAATATCAACCCCTTCGTTGTGTACATAGAACAAGAAGAGTTGAAGAAGAAATTAGCTAAAGAGAAGCTAGATAAGATGAACCAGGAGGCCAAAGTACATAAGCCAGCAGTCTCCTTGGGACATGAGCAGGGAAATAGTAAAGTTGCCACATTGGCAAACTCTCTACCTCGCAAAGTTTGGGAATCTGCCCCACTATTTGACATACCATCGGAGCTTAGGGCGGATATAGAGCTCTCAGTGCGAGAGTACCTTGACTGGAGCGAGGAGAATTTGAGGAACAACAAGGGTAACGAGAAGCATGGAAAAGAAAAGAATAATTTTGGTAAACTAGAGCAAGATGAGGACAAAAGTCTCGTTGATAAATTGGTAAATCTAGGTTTTCGACGCAACCACGTGAAAGAGTCTCTCCAGTTTACATCAACATTTACTGATGCACTCGAGTGGCTTATCTTTCACCTTCCTGAAGATGATTTACCATCTTCATTCTTGAAATCTGAAACTGAATCTGATGTTGTGTTGAAAGTTTCTAGGCCATTAAAGACAGAACTTGCGATGAAAAGATTGAAACATTCCGGATTTTCGGAAGACATTGTGCTTCGGTTATTTGAGGAATGCGGAGAGGATGATTTTGCCACTGCAATTGCGTTAACTAAACTTTTGGACACAGGGCTGCTGAACTTGCCCTTGCGTATTAGTGAAGAGGAGAGTCAAGAATTGTGGGATCAAGAAGTAGAAGCGTTGAGTATGGCCAAAACAAACATTGAAAAAAATTCTTATAATGTGGTGACTATTCCTTTACTGCCAGAAAATATCAAGGGCGACAAAGTTAGTGTTCAGCTTTTCAAAAGTCCTATGTATCCTAATGAACTACCAGGGATTCAAATTGTTGTAAAGAACGAATACAAGATTGCCAATTACGTCAAGTTAGCGATAGTAAAGAGTTTGATCTCAGAGTTGCATGTTGGAGAATGCATGTTGTACTCGATAGTAGAGTGGTTGGAATTAAATTTGATGGATAAAATTCAAAACCCTGGGTCATTATGCATGTATGAAAAGATTAATGACTCTGCCACATCGCAAACAACAAGACTGAATTTAAACTACCGTTCATCACAAAAAAGGAATAAGGCACAAAAACTCGATCCACAAGCAGTGAAGAAACTGTATGAAAGCAGATTAAAAGAGTTGAAACAAGATCGAGGGCGGGAACTGTTGCCAGCATGGAAGAAACGAGACGCATTGGTGCAAGCAATTAACTCTAACCAGATCACATTAGTTACGGGTGAAACAGGATCGGGTAAGTCTACACAGGTTGTGCAATATATTCTTGATGACTTGAATGAAAGAGGGGATTTTTCATCTACCATTATTTGCACACAACCACGTCGTATTTCTGCAATGGGTTTGGCAAATAGAGTTGCAGAGGAAAGAAAAGATGAAGTTGGTCGCGAGACTGGATATATCATCAGAGGAGAAAGCAAAGTTTCTGGAAACACTAGGATAAGCTTTGTTACAACAGGTATTTTACTTCGAATGCTACAGAATATATCAAATCAGCAACATAATGAGACTGAAAGTGGACTGATCTTTGAACATCTCAGATACATCTTCATTGATGAGGTACACGAAAGATCCGTCGATAGCGACTTTTTATTGATTATTCTTAGAGATTTGGTCAAGCGATTCAAGAATTTAAAAATAATCTTGATGTCTGCAACAATCAAAAAGGATAAATTCGACCAGTTTTTTAAATCAACTATTGAGCATACCCATGTTGAAGGAAGGACCTACCCGATTCAAGACTTGTATTTAAATGATGTTATTGACGAGTTGGATTACAAGATGGAAGTCAATGGAGATCTTATCACACCTCGTGCAGATGCAGCATTTTTCAAAATGGGAAACATCAATTATGATTTACTAGCGCAACTTATCAAGCATGTTCACAAAAAGCTTGCTGCTCAAGATAATGATGGTTCGTTGCTTGTTTTTTTACCAGGTGTTGGTGAGATCAACCGCGCTGTAAAGGAAACAAGTTTGAATTTTTCTGGAATATTGGCATTACCGCTTCACTCCTCATTATCACCACAAGAGCAAAAACGGGTCTTTGTTAAACCGTTAAGGGGAACCAGGAAAGTTGTATTTGCTACCAATATTGCAGAAACATCGATCACTATTCCCGATTGTGTTGTTGTGATTGATACAGGTCGTTCTAAAAATATGTTTTTTGACCCTGCTTTAAACGCAACAAAGCTTATTGAAGAATGGTGCTCTCAAGCAGAAATTAAACAGAGACGAGGTAGAGCTGGGCGTGTTACTAGTGGGTTATGCTACCATTTGTATACAAAGGAGACAGAACTGAGTATGCTTGTACAGCCCATTCCAGAGATCAAGAGAGTAAGGTTAGAAAATTTATATTTGATTGTTAAGTCCATGGGTATTTCGAACGTTGAAAAGTTTATAGCAAGTGGTCTTGATGCTCCTGATAAGCAAGCATTATCTTCGGCTCAACGTTTATTGGAAGATGTTGGTGCTTTAGACAGTGGAAATCTTACAAATTTGGGCCGATATCTTTCATACTTACCAACGGACCCACATACAGGTAAGCTCTTGATATTGGGCTGCATATTCGATTGTCTTGATATGTGTGTTACGTTGGCGGCAATCAATTCAGTAGGAAGCATTTTTATCAACAATTTAGAGAATAGGGAAAAGGTTAAACAGATTTTGAACAGGTATTCTGGTGGATATGGTGATCTTATCGCAGAGGCTAAAGTTTACCTTGAATATAGCAAAAACCCTATTAAGCTGTTTATTCGTGAAAACTGTTTGTCTTATACAGCTTTAAAAGACATAAAGTCAACCAAAGCACAGTTTTTGCAGCTCATTCTGGAGATGGGATTCACAGCATATGGAAGCATCGGTAAAAGTGAAGCGAAAATCAACTATGCATTGGTTATGGCCATAGTCACGGGATCTTTGTACCCAAACATCATACGAGTCCAATATCCGAACCAAAAGTATTTAAAGACCTCGCTGGGTTCTGTTGCTGTTGATCCAGAAGCTAAGCAGATAAAGCTTTGGGTCAAAAACGATTCACAAGACCCCGAGTCTTTGCCGTTAACAAGAGTATTTATCCATCCATCTTCTGTTATGTTTAGTACAAAAGATTATGAACCAAATGATGCTAGCTCTGAAGATGACCCCACAGATATATCTAGATTGGCTCCACAAGTGCCTAAAGCCGACCTGGTGGTAATCAAGACCCCATTCTTGACATACAAATCATCTCATTTGACATCTAAGCTATACATTAGAGGTATTACGCCTTCGACCACCATTTCAACTTTGCTTTTTGGAGGTAAGTTCGAGTATGAAGCAAAAGGTTTGCTTCTTAATGGATGGTTGCCAATCAGAACTTGGTGCAAAAATGGAGTATTAATCAAACAAGTGAGGAAGTTACTTGATAAATACATAGATGAGAAACTATCGACATTGAACAGCACAACTCATGAGGCCATTTTCGAAGTGATAACCAGAGTGGTGAATTTATAGACTATATAGATATAGAAATTAAATCAAAACAAACAAAAAATAAATAGATGGAGAAAACTAAATATAATTGAGCACAACACACGACTATTATTTTATCAAGTATGTGAATAGGAAAAAACCCCAAAACCTCTTTGAATCTATTTTTCGCTTGGTTTTGTTTTATTCTGTTCTATTTTGTTTTATTTTATTTTGGTTGGCTTGATTTTGTTCTTTAATTTTTTATTTTTTATTCTTTATTTTTGATATTGCAGAATCTAAGAAACTAAGTTAAAGCATCTTAGTCTACTATAGATTTCTTGCAACTCGATAAAAGGTGTCTTCTCCTAATCATGAGCTCAGAAAATATAGGAACGCCCACTGTTGCAACTCCGACGCCAGAGGCAGAACTCAATCCGCAAAGAGTAAAAGCACTTGTGCAAAAGTTGAAAGATGAATTAGCTGCAAGTCAGGTTGAAACTGATCCCGTGAAGAAGCAAGCACATCTTCAAATAGTTGACAAGATCAAACGTGTGTTGTTGAAATATCAACAGCAGCAACAGCAACAGCAACAGCAGCAGCAACAGCAACAGCAGCAGCAACAGCAACAGCAGCAGCAACAGCAACAGCAACAGCAGCAGCAACAGCAACAGCAACAGCAACAGCAACAACAGCAACAGCCCAAGTCAGCACCAATAAACAATTCTAGCGTAGTAGATGGCGAGCCAGCTAAAACGGAGACACCGAAGTTTGGTACATCCTCACGTGCGTCACCTTCCGTATTGCTGAATGTACAATCAGCCCCAATGGTTCCTTTGCAAAGTGAATTTGCAAATCCGAGACCGACAACAGCTCCTCAATTGCTGCATTTACCAATGCCATCACAACAATCACCAATGCCATCACAACAAGCACCAGTGCCATCACAACAAGCACCAGTGCCATCACAACAAATGCCAATACCACCACAACAAATGCCAATGCCACCACAACAATCACCAATGCCATCACAACAAATGCCAATACCACCACAACAAATGCCAGTGCCATCACAACAAATGCCAATACCACCACAACAAATGCCAGTGCCATCACAACAATCACCAATGCCATCACAACAAATGCCAATGCCATCACAACAATCACCAGTGCCGTCACGGCAAATACCTGCTCAATTGCCCCAGCAATCAATTCATCAACAGCAGCCTATCCAATCACCTGTTCCCCAAAGGACAAATACTCCAGCTGTTGGTGACTCTCTGAAAGTAACTCTAGAAAAGTACAATCAAGTGAGGAATATTTTACAAAGTTTACTAGACAAAATCGAAAAGCTCAGGACTTTGAAAGATCAAGAGACAGACCCCGCAAAGAGACAAAATATTGAAAAATCAATTCTTGATGTCAGAAGCCAACTACAACAATGCCACAAAGGAGCTCTATATATGAGAAAAGTGTTAGTGGACTCAGGTAGGTTATCTGCTAATGCTACTCCTGTAGGCACACCCCAAAGACCTTCTCCAACTCCTAATGAGCTCTCAGCCCCTCAATCAGTGAGGACTTCTGTCTCTCCAGTACCAACACCGCCAATTATACCACCACAACCTTCACAATCTGCAACGGTACCTCCGTCATCGGCGTCAACGCCATCATCAGCATCGACACCAGCACCAGCACCAGTATCAGCACCAGTATCAGCACCAGTATCAGCACCAGTATCAGCACCAGCACCAGCACCAGCACCAGTATCAGCACCAGTATCAGCACCAGTATCAGCACCAGCACCAGCACCAACACCAGTACCAGTATCAGCACCAGCATCAGCACCAGCACCAGTATCAGCACCAACCATCAAGACAGAGAACATTCCGGAAAAAGCTTCAAACGTGAATATGCCAACACAACCACCAGTAAAGCAGCAGCCAGAAGCTCAATCGCAGACACCGGCAAGTATACAGAAAGGGACAACAAACTTGTCCAAGAAGTCCTCGACACCCACGCCCGGAAAACCACCAACAACAACCGTGAAAACAAACGCGACAATCTCAAGAGCAGCAACTCCGAGCTCAAAAAATGCACAAGGTTCATCAGCGTCGTCTGCACCAAATACTTCGAAAAAACCATTAGGATCTACAGGTCTTACACCTTCTTCATCTGCAATTGCAAACTCCTTATCCACGTCTAATGGAAACACCTCGATCACTCCACAGAATATACCAGACAATGATGGTAGAGTGTTGACAAAGCGTAAACTCAATGAGTTGATCACAAGAATTTCGGTTGATCAAGGCGATGTCAAGACCTCTGTAGATAATGATGTTGAAGATCTTTTTATGGATTTAGCGGACGAGTTTGTTACGAATGTGATGGAATTTTCATGCAGCTTAGCAAAGCATCGAAAATTGGATAAAGTTGATGTAAAAGATGTTCAGCTTCATCTAGAAAGAAATTGGGGTATCAAAGTACCAGGTTATATCAACGATGAAATTAGACCGGCAAGGAAATGGACTAAAAAAACCGATCGCAAATAGAACTATACATTAGCATAAAATTAAATAAGAATGGAATAATAATAATAATAATAATAATAATAAAAAAGGAAGAAACAAAAAATAAGAAAAAAAAAAGGAACCTTTTCGATTTCTCTCAAAATATTAGTCAACAAAATTCAAAGCTCGTTATCGATATCATCAACACTTATGCCATTTCGATCATGCTTGGCTTCTTCATTATCTTCGTAATCTCAGTCATCGTCTTCATCTACAATGTACAAAGTCGGTGTCAAATTTATCAATACTCCCTCTTTAGCCCAAAATGATAAACCTTCAGTAGCCATATACAGAGGCATATTCAAAGTGGAAGCAATGTGATCTATTGAAAGTTCATTTTTTTCTTCACTGAATAACGAGATTATCGCAGCTTTATCCGGACTAACCTCAAACTCCCGTGTCTGGCTCTTCATATGTATATGTAGTTTGACAGTGCCCAAACTGGGGACAAGCTTCAAAGTTCTTCCTTGCTTTTCAATCGCGTGCTCGGCTTGAAAGTTTTTAAACATTAGGTCCATATCAGGCGGTAATTTGAATTGGTTGTACTCAGGATTGATACCTTCCAAGATACTTGACCAATATAAATGCGAAAGAACTCCCATTTGTAGCTGTTTTGTTCCTAGTGTGGCATTTAATGCTTCGCTTGTTTCAAAATCTTTAATCATTACATCAAGTGTAGGGAAACTTTGGTTTCCGAAACGTTCTTTCAAAAGTGCTAGTTTGTTTCCTACTTTGCGTGCATCAAACGATGACAGTTTTATTAGCTGGTTTGCAAATAAGGTAGTGAACTCTTGTATAAAAATATCTTTTGATTCAAAGATGGAGAGCAATGATTCAATTATGTCGCCTACTTTTTCTCTTTTAAAGTCAGGCAACGCATCGATAGGATCAGGTGTCCACTTGGGATCAATAAAGTCTTTGTAAGCACCTCTTTTTTTGGATTTGGTAGACTTTGTATCATACAACTGAGAGGCCAATTCCCACAACCTATTAGTCTGGGGCGACGTATCTAACAAGCCATGGACTAGTTTGGTGAATATATCCGGCCTTGTCTTTAGATACTCTCGAATAGGTCGTATCACTTTATCAAGCAACACTCCTCTCGGGTCAATCATCAAAAAAGACTTGACGGTCTTGGTATAAGCAATAATAATGTCAATAGTGTTCACGCCTGCATGAAGCAAATTCTTTTGACATTCATTTATAAATGTGTCTACAAGTTTGCTTCGCTCCAGACTTTGCAAAGCTTCAAAATTTGAGGCGTGATTCGTCAACATAACTTGATGTGCATTGACTTCGTAAATTTGCTGAACTTTCAGATTTAGAACCAGATGCAACTCAATCAATGCATGTAGGCTACTGGGGTATGCAAGAACTAGCTGGAAAATCTCGGTGATACGTTGTGATATTAGTTTTGTGTGAGCAACATTGGATAATTCGTATAAATAGTGGTTATTCATTGCATCCGTCAAAGTCATCTTAGGTGTAGTGTAGCTCACAATAATGGAGAAATCTGGGTAGATTTCGTCTTGTATGAATGACTTTAAGTTATCTAGAAGAGGTCTGTCCCAAACATTGCAGCATAATTGCAAGGTGTATGTCTTGACTTTTTCAACACAAATTTGTACCATAATTTCATTCAACTTTTCACAGAGACCGACTGACACCAAAGTTGTAATGACGTCAATCATATTCAACGTCATCGATGAAGATGTTGGCTTTGCCGAAAGAGTGCTTTTGCCAAAAAATGAGGTCACAAAAAACTGCTTTATCAATGGCAAGAAATCTTGTTGTCTCAACAAATATAATTGAAGAATAATGCGGTACTTGTCATCAAAGATACTGCGAACAGAGGCGGGTAACATCAAATTATCAAGTTGGTTGTCATAGTGACGCTGGAGAAGTTTAATAAACTGAATGTAGTCTGCAAACGATCGATTTTGGCCTTCTTTTAAAGCATGGCTAAAGCCGTTGAAGTCAACGGCCATAAAGGCAGGGACTTGCAAAGACCTCAATTCCGCATCCACCGTGTTTAAGTAAATATCCATAAACTTATACTGATCTTCTTCAAGTTTAAGACAACTCCTAATTGCCTGTTTCACACGATGTGAAGGTTCTTTATAGTTTGAAGAGATGAACTTTGTCTCTAAAACACCATCTTTAGTATATTGCTTTGCCGTTGCCGTTGCCGTCCTTGCTGTTGATGTTGACACTTTTGTTACCGGTGCTGCCGCTGTCGATGCCAAACTTCGTGTTTGTCTTCTAATTATTGCAGTATTTCCCGAAACTCCAGAATTTCTTGTATTTCCTAAATTTTCTAAGCTCTCCAGAATTTCTGGAGTTTCTCCAAACTCTCCTAAATCTCCTAAGCTTGTTTGACAATGCTGACTTTGCAGCATCACATCAGGTATCACTGGTTGCAACCATTCCAATAATATTTGAATATCGTTATCGATATCTGATTGAATTTGGGCCAAATCATCCAATACATTGAGTGGTATTACTGATTGGATTTGAGCAGCAGAAATCCTCAGTATTCCATCATTCATATCAACATTGAATTGGGAGAAGAAAGTGAAAAGGAAGGAAATGGATGGCGCCGAACTTGAAACAACAACAAAAAAAAAAGGAATTAGACCTTACCAAAATTGTTTGGTGGTGTTTTGTATTGAATGTGTTGAAAGACTTTTGGATGCACTTTCTGAGAACAACGATCAGAAGGGAAATCGGAGATCAAATAATCTCAAATCTGGAAAAAAGAAAACATTATATTTAGAACACATAAATTCAATCTTTACACTCCCGCTCCCTACTTCTCACCACCCAAAAAATTCAAAACAAAGAAACCATCCAAAAAGAAAAACAAAAAAATTAAAAAAAGAAAAGCAAAAGTTGCGTTCTTCACGCGCAATTTTGTACTGCTAAGAGATCGGGAGAACCAGTCTCTATCTCTAATATCTCTTCATTCTTCCAATACTCATCAGAATCAATAACTCATACAAAGCACTATCCCCAATGGTATGTAAAAAAAAGTACCACTTTGAATGTTTTAATTTTAGAGTTGGCCTCAATCTATCCATTCATTTTCCTTCTTCTTTTTTTTTTTTAAATTTTCCCCTTCCAAGTTTCTTTTCTCATTTTTATCCGTTTTTACCTCTTTTTATTCTTGTTTCTCTCTCATTTCGAGTTTATTACTAACGTATTTTTATTTCATATAGGTAAATAAGGCTGCCTTAAAGAACCAGTTCAGTGAGTTGACGTCTACATCAACGTCAACTGCTGCGAGATACTTGGATCAAACTAATTACAATATAGCACAAGCAATTGATCTATACTATTCAAAACATTCAAATTATAGTAGGCCAGCTAATGGTAGTACGAATTCTAACACAGCAACAACAACAACAACAACGAGAGGAGCACCCAAGCCGGCAGAAAACTCTGCATTGGTTGCCATATTTGATGCATATAAAGACCCAAGCAATGATCAGATTATTGATATCGATGGTACATTGAAATACCTTGAGGACCTTGAGATTGATCCCGATGACCCCAAATCATTGACTTTAGCGTTTTTGTTTAAATCACGAAAGGTTGGTGAGTTCCAACGCGAATCATTCTTACAAGTGTGGCAGAATTATAAAATTGCTGACATTGCAGAGATGTCAAAATTTATTACTAAATTTCACAATGATTTAATAAAGGGTAGGGGTGAGTACCATGACATTGTTACAGGACAAGAACTCAATTTCAAAAAGCTTTACGAATTTGCATTTACATTTCTTCTAGAAACTGAAAACCAGAAAGTTTTAGATGTTGATCTTGCAATTAGTTATTGGCAATTGCTATTACCATTGGTCATAAATCAACATTTTGAAACAACACAAGATGAATCTGAAAATGGTGCTAACAAGGCAACAGATGTACTGCGAAGTGAAGTAAATGACAGAGTTAATAATTGGTACGATTTCTTAACTACATCTTCATCGTCTACAACAACTACAACAACAACAACAACATCGAGAAAAGTCATATCTTTTGACACATGGTCTATGTTTTTGCCATTCTTTCAGGAAGTAATTCTTACAGACCCACACAGTTTAAAAGGTTACGATGAAATGGCAGCTTGGCCAAGTAAAGTCGATGAATATGTGGAATATTTATACGACAACAATCTTTTGAAAGAATCACAATGAATAATGCATTACTATAGAATTGAAAATAAATAAAAAACAAACAAACAAACAAACATATATATAAACATTTGCCAAAGGAAATAGCAAACCACGATTTGAGAGAACCTTAAATTTCGTATAATTCGTATTTATATTTTTTAAGAATTTTTTTCTTCATTTTCGTTCTTTTTTTTTCGTTTATTCTATTTCTAAATTGATCCATAATCAATTTAATAAGTGGTCGATACTTGATCTTTTCAATGAAAGTAATGTTTTAGAAGCATACTGTTCACCAAATTTGTTATTGTTCTCAGCATCTGCTTGTGGTTCTGTTTCGTCGTTTGTCTGCCTCTCTTTTGTCTCCTCGTCTTCTTGATTTTCCATTGAGTGCAGACTTTGTTTGCGTAGCGGCATATTCCTGAATATCTCGTTACCACGGGGTACCTCACTTAAATTCAGCGATGGGTTAACTGCGGGGTCAGGTAGCGTAAATCTACCACCAAGTGAGGCAGAAAGCAGGTTACTGGTATTGACATTGGAGAATCCAAAGTTCAACGGAGAAGATTGGTTTGAGCTGGTAGATCTCAATGGAGCAGAAAATGGTGATGGATGAGTAGACTTTAAAATGGAAGTGTGCGGACTGATAGGGTTTGAGTTGACTCTCTCACGCCACCTACCTTTACTATCATTATTACAATTATTCCCACCATTGTTCCCACTATCAGAGCCAATATTACTGATGCCGCTTGATCCTGTATAGTTTTTAAATATTGAAAATTCAGGTGGAATATCAGGAGTAAACTCGGGGGTGGGTAGCAGCTGCTTACGACTTGATGAAGGATGTGGATTAGACTTTATAGAGGCAAAGTGTGAATTGTTTTCCTTCAAGGACTTGTTAATAGGAGATTTGAAAATCTGTTTGTATTTTTTATCATGATCTAATACTTTACCTTCTTTCTCGTTGCTTGTAACATCAGCTTCATCGTTATTATCGTGTTCACCATCGTTGTCTTTTTGCTTCTCTTCTTCTCCGCCTTGTCCTTCATCTTCACCAAAATATTTTCCTTGCACTTGAGTATTTTTCTTCTTTTCATGTTGCTGCTCATTCTCTATTGTGTCTTTGATTTTGATTCCCTTTTCTTCTTCCTCAACAATTTTGTGAGTTTTCCTCTTCTTGAATTTTGTCACGCAATTGTTGTCCCTTTCAAGTTCCCCCAGGTTCTGTATTTCAGCCATGAGATCTCTAAAACTAAAATCAATATCAATATTTCTATATTGATTTACGTTTAAAGGTATCTTGGCAAAGTCTATATCAAAACTCAGCACATCTTCATCTATACGCGAACCAATGCCTGCATGATTCGACAATAGTTCATGCTGCTTCTGTATGATATGGTGCAAATACAAGATATATTCCACCGAACTCTTTAGTATAGTCAACTTGTACATTCCATCAATCTTGCCTCCATTATTGCTCCCACCACCACTACTACTAGCAGTGCTGTTCTTGTTATTGCTATTGCCATTATTATTACCTTTTCTGCCCTTTAATAAAACCAGAGAAGAACCACTCTCATTCGAGTTTGAGTTTGAATTTGAGTTACTGTTATTGTTATTGTTATTGGTCCAGTTGCGGCAAGCAGGAATCAAGTATTTTAGAGCTTCAAACTCTCTATTTATTTTTATTCTTCTTCTTTTTTCAATAATTGAGTGTAATTGCTTTGTTTCGTGTTTACGTTTAGCCAATTCTTCTGAATTGATATTAGCAGTCGATCTTCTTCTTTTCTTCTTGCCCGCAGTTGCTTCCAAGTTTGGTGAAGTGGGTGCGGATTCTGTATCAGTTGACATCTTTGAGGCAATACCAGCAGTTTCGGCATTATACTCATTTGTCAAGATCTCATACCCAGAATTAGACTCTTCTGAATCCAAGTCCTTATTGAGTTGGATGATAGTAGTCTTGAGCTCTGGTGGTGGTGGTAGTTTCATCATCATAAATTTGGCTAAATGTCTGCAAAAAATTAAAAAAAAACGAACAGATCCAAAAAAAAAAATAAAAAACGTAGTGAGTATTTTGTGTAATAATTGTAAAGGTGAGGACTCTTGTGCGTGGAACAAAACAAGAGAAAGTTGGTGATCCAAATGTTCTGTACCTTGCTGTGCTATGAGGTGTGATTAAGTAAGATTAAGTGAGGTTAAGTGAGGTTAAGTGTGGTTAAGTGTGGTTAAGTGAAGTGAAGTGAAGTGAGGTAGAACAAAATAAGATGCAATAAACTGTAGTGTGATGAGAGTGTCGCAATCCAGGTTATAGATGAAGTTGCAACAGGATGTTTGATGAAATAGTCTCTTTGAGTTCTGCAATAAAGTCAAACCAATTTGATTCAAGAGTCTTGAGATAGTTCCAAAAAAAAAAAAAACTGGAAGAAGAGGAATCTAGCGTAAGTTCTATATATATATATATATATATATATATACAAAATTGCATTTTCACAACCATATACAAAATGAATATGTCATTATTCTATTTGTAAAAAATATGCAAAAAAGAAAAAAGAGATAAAAAAGGAAAAACGTTGTACACTTTGTTGTGTAAAAATGTATATGAGAGTCAGAGTTTCAAAGGTCCCACGAGGGTTAACAAAAAATAAAATAAAATAAAATAAAATAAAAAAATATGTGTTTTTTTTATAAAGTCAAATCGCACGGGTACAAAATAGCCACATATGCACACAATGCTATATCCCTAGTAGTATCTTTCAATAATCAACAAATAATACCAACAATTTCTTCTTCTTCTTCTTCTTCTTCTGTTTTTGAGTTCTTCATTTTATTTGGGATTTATATGGAAGCTTGAATGGATGGAAGGATGTAGAGAGAAGTTGAAGCAAATACAACACAAGAAGCATAACTTAAAGACAACATATAAAGAAACCCCCAATGAAAGGAACAAACAATGCCACAACTACATTTTGCCAACAGTATGTAATACTAATAGTTGCAAATAATATGAAACTTTCTTATAAAGTATAGCCCATTGACTTTTTTTCTCTTTTCTATTTTCTGTTTTCTGTTTTCTGTTTTCTGTTTTCTGTTTTCTGTTTCCTCCTCTTACCCTTCCCGCCCCACTCACCTGTACTGTAGTGTACTGATAAATCTAATCAAGGAATGAAATCAAGTTAAAGACTTTTTGTCTCACATGAATTTTAGATTCTTGATAAATTAAGGCTTCTACTCTTGCCTCTTGCGATAGTATCATGGACAACGTGCGCGTGCATTTTTTTTTCCCTCTTCTTCTTCTTCTTCTTCTTCTCTCTTCCCCCCTTTTATTTTATTTCCCTTTCTGTTTTTTTTTTTTGTATTTTCCATTTTCTTCCTCTTCTTCTTCTTCTTCTTCTTTTTATCTATTTTTCTATTTTTTCTTTTCATCTTAATTTGGATTTCAAATTTATTCAACTTCCCATCTTTACACTTGCCATCCTAACCCTCGTGTGCACTTTAAATGTTTGTAACTTTGTAACTTTGTGTTTTTGCATCTTAATTTATATTGATTAATTGTTTTTGTGTTTAGGGTTTGTGCGTTGAGGGATGTAATAAAGAGGGACCCCATGTGGGCTATTTGCTATTTGTACTTTCAAATAGTTTGCATAGCCCACAAAGATCAGAGCCTTTCATATCCTCTTTTATTATTTTAGCCTCATTGGTTATTTGTTTGCTCAGTTCTTATATTTTTTTAATTCTCTAATTCACCCGTAGAATTAGTAGTATTGATAGAGGTAGTAGATCACACTTGGCTTCAACATTGTAACCAATCATGACACATGTACCATTTCATTTCGTAAATTAGTTTAAGCTTGAAGGCTGCAACTCTTGCCAACTTATGATCCGACTTGATGACTATGTAACACCAACCAAAAGGAATACCCCATATTTCTTTATTAAACAATAACATACAAAGCAGCTTAGCTTTCTCCTCCTTTCTATTTCTCCTCTTCCTCCCCCATCCATCAAAAAACCAATGCATTTCTGTATCTTCTAGTCGACTACTTCAACTAATTATGCGCCAAAAAAAAAAAACCAAAACTTTGTCTCAGGTAACTGGATTCAACTTAGGGCAAAATGACTCGCAATCACCAGAAACAAGATGAAACTTTCTTTATGAATTAAATACGGGTTGGTATATCCTTGCTAGCTAATACTAGTCTAGTAAATATAATTGTCATCTAAGCCAAAAATGTAGCTAGCTCGTGCTTAAGTTGTGGTTGCAAATAATTAATTTGAATATGTTTCTTTATAAAAATAGTAATGAAAAGAAAAATTAAAAAAATCAACTGTAAAATAGAGTAGCTATTTTGCTAATTTTGGCTGCCAAATTAGAGTTTACAACCACAACTTACAAAAATTTGTTTCCACCAAACGTTGAAAGAAAGTCATACAAGAAATTATAACTAAACAGACATTGAATCTGAATTACCATTTACTAATTTGAAAAATCAAATACACAAATAGTTAACAATCAGCAATTTTCAATTGTCAATTGAGAATGCACAATGTAAACCGATTGGCGCCTGCACCACCACCAGTAATTAACGCATGGTCAGAAAACAAGTTACTATGTAATACAGATGTTGCCAAAGATTCAAACATCAACACCGACCGCGACCGCGACGAGAGTATCAATTCGTTTGCTGAACCAGAAGCTCTTTACGATAAAAACGTTATAGGTATGACCAATTGTGGAGTTACTTTAAATAAACAGATTTGTATCGATACTTTTGAAAAATCATCAATCAACTCTCAAAATACCAACTGTGATGATAAAATGTTGATAGCTGTGGATGAAAAGCTCCAAGTCAACAGACAAAACTTTTCAAAACCCTCAAATACACTCAGTAAGTATCAAGCGGATGCAAAACCCTTCTTTCATACAGGTATAGACCATAATGCTTACACAATAAATTCAAATTTTATGCCAGAATTCCTTCCACTCACAGCAAGCAGTTTACCATTTATAGAGTCACCTCTAACAACAGCAAGTGCAATAATGACAAATGCAGTTTCTTCACCAGTATTTATACCTTCAATGGGCTCATCATTCTTTCACCACTCATCAGCTACAACAGCACCACAACCCTCAAAACAACAACAACAACAGCAACAACAACAGCAACAACAACAGCAACAACAACAGCAACAACAGCAATCTGCATCATTGCCACATACGTTGCCATTACCACAACCGTTAACGCCACCGCATCCATCAGCGCATATGGTCCCAATACCGACCCCTGTGATTATATACAAGTTGCCTCCAAACATCCACCAATATCACCAATTCCAACAATACTCACACACCCTTGGTACTTATTCAGAGCAGTTGACCATATCCCCAATTGCAATCAGCGACAAAAACAAACAACACAAAACCAAAAAGGAACACATCAAACGCCAACTAATGTACTATTTCTCAACTGAAAATCTTTGCAAAGACGTGTACTTGCGCTCATTGTTCAATAAATATGACGGAAAATTAGAAGTGGCAAAGTTGATGTCATTTAATCGGCTCAAAATTTTGACTCAAAATGGGAGATATGGCAATCTTTTAGTGGAAGCTGCTCATGAGCTTCCATTCCTCGAGCTACTTGAAAATGATAGATATATCAGATTAACAACTTGGGAAAGATGGATATTGATCTAGTATTTTTATATTGTGTTATATTTTGTTGTATTTGGTAACTGGTGATGATATATATATATATATATTTGGGTGCGTGTTGGGGGGGGGGGGGGGGGGGTGTGGCGGAAGTAGTAGGAGGAGGAGGAGGATCAGGAAAAGAAAGAAAAAAAAAGTTTCTTTATTTCTGACTTTTCTTATCATGTTTTATTGTACTCTTGAACACGTCTCCTGCATTGAACGTATCGTTAATTAGGGAATCAATGTCATTCAGTGTTAATCATTTGAATACATTTCGAGTAATTTCTTTCTCTTGGCAATGGATCTCTCCTTAGCAGCTTCCTCTGCTTGCTTTGCCTTCATCATCATCAAAGTTGGACTAGCTTCAAGACTATTACCCAAATCCGTTGCTCTGGTAGTACCCTCGCTATTCATCAAATCCTGAATCCTTCTCGACTCCAAATCTTTTTTGTCCAATTCCCAAGCAAATTGTTGCAAAGTACTCAATTTCTGAGCTTCACCGCTCATCTTTTTCACAAACTGGGTTTGATCATTAACAAACCCTTCGGGAATATTCACTTTTCGTTTAGTTTTGGGATCATAATCAAAATCAAGAGTTATCTTTCCATCTTTACGACTATTGATCTTATGAATATATGCTGGAACATCTTGTCTATCACGTAGCATCTTCTCCATTGGATCTTGTTTGGTGCGATTGCTCATCACTTCGTCTCGGTCCAAGCCAAGTTCGTACAACTCCAACTCATAATCTGTATCATCAGAGTCGTTGTTGTTTACATGAGCATCATTATCAGTTGTATTATTCTTTCTCCATTTCTTCACCTGCTCAAGCCATTCCTCTGTCGAATAACCATACCATCGATCTCTCTTGGTGTCGTAATCATCTGTCTCTGTCCCTTTCCTGATAGTTCCGTCAAACTCGTCATTAATCCCCAGCCCCTCTCGTGCCAAACTGTAATCAACTATTCCTCCTGACTTTCGATGATGCGAAAGATAATCTTGTTCATCTGCTTTTTTATGCTCGTATTTCATTTCCGTTTCTTCCAATTCACGGGCTCCCTCAACTGCCTTGGCTTTATTGGCTCCATCGGTTCCACTAGCTATCTCTTCCTCATTCACCGTTACAGCGGAATTCTGATTCTCTTGATACCATGGCCGCGATGCTATATATTTTGGGATATAAGGGTTATTTGATCTTCTATCTTTTTGCTTTGACATTGTTTTATTAAATCAACCTCTGTTTCCTATCTCAGCTCTAGATGTCTATTCCAATCACCACCTCCTTTTCTTCTAAAGAAGGAAAAAGAGAAAGAATAATAATAAAAGAAAAAGAATTATTAAAGGAAAGAAAAGGTTGTAATATAGAGACTTGGATAAGCCGCATGGTGCCAATATTATTGTGTGAGAAAACAGAAATTAGTGTCACTACCATTTTTTTCTAGGAGATTGGAGAAAATAATTAAGTGAAGTTTGTATAGAAGAATATAAATAGGAAGTAGAAGTTCGCACATTAGACCTTTTATCAAATTTTGTAGAGATATATCGATAGATAACATATTTTACGGTCGCAACAAGTTTAACACAATTCTAGTGAATATTGTATGGAGCAATTTACTTCTAACACACTTAAACACCAGACCACATTTATGGGAAAAAAACAGTTATGGAAACCCTTATTCAGATGAGATCCATATCTTGGTTGTAAATTAAATCGCTGGTACTAGTGGGATAGGCAGCAGTATTCCAGTACATAACTGTTGCACACTTAACGAGAAGTGACGTTGTTATGTAACAGTCATACAAAAAAATGTCCGTAATGAATACAGATTTTGCAACCATTCAAGACTATTTTGATTTACATGTCAAGTCTTTTCTTTGCTTAATAAACTCTATAGACTCTACAAAAGACAAAAGACAAAAGACAAAAGCCTTAGAACACTTAAAACACTTAAATGTATTAAAGTAGTAAAGTTTTAATGAGTAAAAAAATAACAGAGTTTTTAAAACCCTTTCCATTCATCTTCTTCATCTTCATCTTCCTCATCTTCGTCGTCTTCATCCTCTTCAGAACCCTCCGAGTTTCCACCCTTATTGCCGTTAGAATTTCGCACGACTCCCCATTCAACCAACTTTTCATTATCCAACACATCCTCCTTTGTTTTCTCTCTCAAAGTCTTTAATTTGGCTTCCTTGCTCAACTTTGTAAATGGTTCGATGAGTTCCCGAATGGGCACTTCATTGGCAATTGCAATTTTCTCTTTGTTCAACTCCTCTAATTTTTGCTTCATATCTTCGGGATCATTTTCATCAACTTCCCTATCTTCTATATCTGCAAACATTATCAATTCAAGTTCATCCAAGAATATATCGCATAAATGATAGGGCAATGCCACAGGCACTTTATCACCACCACTCAATATCGTCTCCATCATCACCTGCGTCCACTTCTTCACCAATTCTAAATCCCATTGATTCTTCTTTAAATATTGAAAGTTGTGTCTCAATACACGACGGATTAGTAGGTAATATTTATCTATCCTCCATTGATCAATAGATGCCCATTCTTTAATCATGATCAAGTTGAAGGCTTTTGTGAACAAAAGAAAGGACTCGACAGACTTGATGTTTTCCAGGTATAATTGACCCAAGCTTTCAGCGAGACGTTCCTGAGCCTTCGGCCTATCACAGAACCACATGGAAAAGTAAAGACCTCGCCATAACTTTTCCATGTCTAATAACGATAACGAGTTTCCAGATTTGAGTGTTTTTGAAGCCAAGTATTTGCGAAGAGCCTCAAGTGCGGCATCTCGCGTGGGCTTGTCGTTTGATGCCAATTTCTTGACAAATGCAGAGGTCAGTGACATTGTGTATGTGTGGCAAAAACCTGTGCTATATAAATATGTGTATATAAGTATATATATATATTTATCTGTGTGTAAGGTATGGTCTTTACTTCCTTTGGCTTAGGGTTGAGTTTTCTGAAAATTGAAAGAGGTTTCGAGATGCAGAGATGCAGAGATGAGAAATAATTGTCGCACGCTGTTTTTTTCGTCGCGACTTTTCCCCAAAGTACAACTGTCCAGCGCAGTTACGTGTTAAAGAATACTCTAGTGCAGAAGTCTTTTTCATCATGCTAGAGGTTCCTCCTTATAAAACATATGAGCTCCACTTTTTAAATATAACGTCCTCTACTCTGTAATAACAAAATGTTTGTAGAATTTGCAATTCGAATCAGAAAGAAAGAAAGAAAGAAAACTAACAAAAAACCAAACAAGGATACAAGCAAAATAAAATAAATTGAAATTAAAAACAAATTAATTATTATGAACAGACTAAACAATCAAGTATCTAATTGGAATATGAATCAACTTCACAGCGTACCCCACGACACCCATCATAAGGAAACCGACACCAACAGCTTTGATTATCTTAAAGTATTCTTTCTGATCTGGTTTCTGACATTTCTTGACAAATTGTGAACCATCTTTGAAAAACTCCACGGGGACTTCTGTTAATTTTTCAATTCCTTCAGCTGCCATAGTTGCGTGTTAAGTTCTATTATTATATTATATGTATGTATATATATAGAAAATGTGTATGTGTGTGTGTGTGTTTGTGTGTATTATGATATATCGTAGTATATCTGTTGGTATAAAGTGAATTCAATATATGTGAGGTTGTTGAGTTGTTGAATCGTAACTGATATTAACTTGTGCGACTTTATTCAGTTGGTGTTTTTCATTCCTTTTTTTTTTTATGTATTTTTTTTTCGTCTCTCTCTCTCTCTCTCTCTCACCTCGAGTCACCACGCTATCAACGACGTGGTATCTAAAGAGAAAGCGAGAACGGAAGAATGAAAGAAAGAAGACAAAAAAAATGGAGAAGATTAACATTACTGAACTCTTTAGTCACGTGCAACAAATAATTCATTTAATTGATAAATTAGAACCTACAAACATTAACGATAATATTACCATTCATGAAGAAATGGAAAGAACTGATAGAAAAAAGGATAAAGAGAAAGAGAAACAGAAAAAGAGAAATAGAGGAAAGAAATATGCTAAGAAAACTACTGATGATCATCTCATACCCACGCTACATATAATCCCTAGATGTACCGCTTTCTAGTATAACTATTTTTCTTTACAATTCTATATCAAATCAAGAAAAGAGTCCTCTTCTTTCGACAAGTTTTCTTCAAACTTTTGACGCTCTTGCTCCAAGTTCTCCTTGTATAGCGGTAGCCTTTCCTCTAACCATATTCTCAAATCCTCCTCCATCTCCTTATCAAGACTCCATTTCTCAATCAAGGGTTCAATTTGACCCAATTTTTTGGAGAACCCTTTCAAGTCAATGATATCCTTCATAGCTTCAAGGTAATATATATGAATTGCAGTTGACGGATCTTTAACTACCGTGAACCCCAACCCCGATCTTTTTGTAAATGACTCTGGATCAACGAAATTGGCATTGTACTGCTTCAATAAACATTCTAAGTAATGATAAAGTCTTGTTTCATCTGGCTCTTCTCTCAAGTGTTCCAAATATATTTTGTATGTAGAGGTCGAAAATGGCACATCAGGGTCAGAAGATTGCATCAGCTTCCATAGTTGGTCAAAGATTAAGCTTCGATCAGACTTGAGTCTATTGATCATTTGCAAATATCCATCATAATCGAAATTTGCATCGTTCTTGGCATCTTCAAGCTCAATTTCCAGTCCTCGTGCATATTTGCTTTCCTTGAGAAGATATTTAAGTGCTGATTCTTCTGTATAGTTTGTGCTCACATCGGCCCACTTAAACAACTGTTCATAAAGTGTTTTTGCACCTACTTGACCGTGCACTCCATATTCATTTTGGAAAGCATTGACATATTTGACCCCGGAAAAAAAGTCTCCGGCATGGGAAAATGCAACTAATATTGTAATAACAAGCTTGTAATCAGGATACAAATGACTATCTTGCGAAAGTTTTGCGCCAACTAATTTTCCATTGGAATCAATGTTCCATAAAGATTTTATATATGTCTGAAGTTTATCAACCTGGTGACTATATGCATAAGAAAGCAAACACGATCTATGGAACTCAAGGTCGAATTCAACCAAATGACCCTTGATGTCATTGAATGTTAGATTTCCACGCGGTCTGAACTTGGACTTGGCTTGATGTTTTGAGAAAGATGAGAAATCTTTGCGAGTAATGCTCCAAAGTCTATCATTTCCATAAAGTTCTGTTTGCACAGCCAAGGTCCACATGCGCGGAGTCATTTGATCCCTCCAATTTTCGCCATGTGAAAGTTTAAATTGTCGAAGCCATTTACTAGCCAAGTCAGGTTTCAAGTGGTTTATTTCCAAAGTCATTAAATTCTCATAATCGCACGCTGTAAGCTTATGTCCGGTAAGGTTAGAGCTGTTGTATATATCCACCCTCTTTTCACGTTCGTAGAAATGTTCTTGGCCTTGGACGTATAAAATGTTTTGATAAATTTGTCTCACTTGGTGAACAGATTTGAATCGATCTGATTTAACCTTTGGTTTATTCAACTTGCCTTGCAACTTGTTCATCTTTCCATATAAACTATATGATCCTGATCCTGATCCTGTAGAGGTTAATGGAATTTTACGCTGTTTAGCAATGTTTTCTATTGGGAAACTAAGAAGCGTTTCAAAAGTCTCGCGTCGAACATCCTGAATAATCGCTTTAATGAGATCTGCTATAGTTTTTCTCCCCAAGGTTTCAATCATTCCATCAACATCCTGAGCAGACCATGTTTCGAGCACGTTGGCGATTTGTTTGTAATTTTTCTCTTCAAGAAAATGCAATAATTGCATCTTGATTTTGGACTCCGTGGTTTCATTTGTAGACGCCACACACACAGAACTTAACCTGTATGATTCAATAATACTCTGTGACGGTAGCTGAGTAATAAGATCTTTAAAATTTTTCAGTAATGACTGTTCACCTCGAGCTAATACTTGATCTTGGGTAGTTGTAGCTGCAGTTGCAGATGTTTGAGCCATGGCATCGTTGACGGGTATACTAAACGAGTTATATGATCTGTGAACCCCCTTGCAAGATGTAACTCTCCTCAGGCAAGAAGCGCCTCGTATAAATACCAGCATTTAGACGATTTGTTCTGTGATTTGTAATGTTGGTTGTATATTATTTCAACGGTTTTGGTGAATAATTTTACTTTTTGTTGCACATATTGAATATCTGAAATGGAAAGAAAAAAATTAAAAAAAAAAAAAAGAAAAGAAAAAAGAAAAAAAACGAAAAATTAGAATCTTGCAGCGTTCACGGGACCGAGAACAAGTGGAGGAGAGATAGAGAGAGAGAGAGAGAGAGAGAAAATAGAGGAAGAACATATGTATGCAAATATATGTTAAACAATAAAATTAAAGAGGATAAAAAAAAAAAGATAGAAAACATCAACATCAACATCGACATCAACACTAACAATAACAAGAAAGAAAGTCAAGTAGTAGCTAAATGAATAAAAATAAAAGAATAATAATGATAATATTTAATCAGAATAAAAGAAATGGAAAAGTCTATAACTTCAACTTTGATCCATTGATGTTGATTGCATTATAAACAGCAATATCTTTTAATCCTTGCTCAACACTTTGGCCATTCAAAATATCTTGAATATGTTTCTTTGTACCTTTTATTGCCCATTGGGGAACTTGAGTAATCTTTTCGGCCCATTCTTTGGCTTGCTCGATACCATGCTCAACAGAAGGGTGTATCATACTGACATAGCCCAACTCCAAGGCCTCCTTGGCGTCCCAAACATCACCCAATAATGCGTGTTGCATAAGTCTTGACTTGTTGTTAATCAATGCAGGCAATCTTTGTAATGAGCCAATATCAGCGGCAATACCAATATTCACCTCAGCAATGGAGAATCGTGCTCCTTCTACAGCAATTCTAATAGTATATGCACTTGACATGTCAAGAGCCAAACCGTAGTTGATTCCATTCAACACGCCAATCGTTGGAGTGTTAATGCGTGATGGTACACTGATTGCGTCTTGAAACTCAGTTATATGCTTGTGCAAGAGGCGCACTCTTTCTCTTTCTGGAAGATGATCGTTGCCTCCCAAAGAATCCATGGCCGCTTTCAAATTCAATCCTGACGAAAAAGATTTTGGCACTCCTGAGGAGAACACAATCAACGACACATCCTCTTCCTTATCCAATCTTGTAAAGATCTCTCCGCAATCTTTCCAGTTTTGATCTGTGAAGGCATTTAATGTTTTTGGATTCGTGTATTGCACGTGAATAAATCCTTCCTCAATTTGAGTTACAGTGTAGAATTCGTATTTCTCATACAGCTTTGGATCAAATGGCATCGTAAAGTTGTAGTTATTTTATAAGGAACTTTAAATATAATCAGAGTTGGAGTCTGGAAGAAACTATGAATTGGGGGGGGAGGGGGGTATGGTGAGAGCAAAAAGAAAATAAAAGTAAATAAAAGTAAATATTTAAAAGAAAAAGAATAAAGGTTGGAAAGTGTGAAATTTGGGAAGTTTGGGAAAGTTTGTTTCTTTTTTTAAAATATGGAATTTGTATTAAATAATTAATTGAAATCACAGAGAAATGCGGGGCAATGCAATAACCAAAAAAAAAAAAAAAAAAAAAACGGGATTAACAAATTACTAACAACGACTGCAATTAACCGAGCATCAAAAATGTGAGAGAGGAACATAGAAGTAATGAAGGAGAGAAAAATAGAGCAAAAAAAAATTAGGGAACAGGAAACAAAGAAACAAAAAATGGAAAAATTTCTTATACCACATTTAGTAATAAAATACAAACAATAAAAGATTTTAATAAGATGCACTTGTTATAATACTTGTTATCATTCACACCAGAAGCTAGACTACATACCTCCCTGTAGGAGCGGAGTGGTTGTCAAGTCTCATAGCCTCAACTCCTTGAAGCATTTTGTCACGAATCAACACAGCCGCTTCTTCCACGGCTTTCCTGGTCAAACCTTCAATTAACAAATACAACTTGGGTTGGTCATTTGTAGGAGTTTGCTTCGATTGAGGTGGATAAAATTGGCCTCTAGTTGTGATGGATGTCTTGCTCGCCTCAATGATCTTGGATAATGATTCTCTTTGAACAATCCCCCATCTAACTTTTTGTGGCAAGTCATTGATAGTAACTCTGCAATAAAATTTACATTTATCTGGACCTGATGTCTCTGGTGAGTTTCCTTCAATGATTTCAAAGGTGGGTATCTCAATTGCACTGGCGGTGCTGGTGGTGGTGGTAGTGGTAGTAGTATTGGAAGAAGAAGGAAAAGATGATGATGACGATGATGAGCCAAAGTAATCAACTTGCTCAGAAAGGTCACGGTGGCTCTTTTTGCCATCCTCTTTTTTAAAGTTTCCAAACATTTTCTTCTGCAATTGCATATTTGTCTCTCTAACATTCTGTAACTTTTCCAACCCTTTACCACCAAAACCAGAACTGCGCTTCTCTTCGCCGGATTCTATTTTTTTCATAAACTTATCTGCAATCTCTTGCAACTTTGAATCAACGGCACGAGAACTCATTTTCAATGCTTTGACTAAAATACTGATTTCTTTCTCTTGTGTATTATCGACAAATGTGATTGCTTCTCCGTGTTTGCCAGCCCTACCAGTTCTTCCCACCCTGTGCACATAGTCCTCCAAATGCGAGGGTGGTTCAAAGTTTACAACCAAATCCAAGTTTCTTACATCCAACCCACGCGCTGCAATTGAGGTTGCTATCAAGACGTTAATTCCACTTTGGTCATCGGAAAATTCACGGATTGCATGTTTTCGGTCTATTTGATCCTTGCCTCCATGTATTGCAATACACGGAATAGCCTTCTTCAATAACACCGAAACTAACTTGTCCGCATCGGTCTGTTTCTCAACAAATACAAGCACTTTCCCAGTATTCTTTCCGAGGTCGAAAAACCTGCTCAATATATCCTCCAATTTCTGTATCTTGTGATTCATCAATTGGTCCGTATCCTCAAACAATATAATTTCTTGAGAAATCTCAGAAGCAACAACACTTACTCCACCAACAATGATCTCGATTGGATTGTGTAACACTTTCTTTGCCAACTGTTCGAGCTTGCGTGGGAATGTTGCCGAAAATAACACAGTTTGCTTATCTGGACGGATCTGAGTAAATATCTTTTGAATTTGAGGTTCGAATCCCATATCAAACATACGGTCTGCTTCGTCCAAGACGACAAAAGTCGTACGTCGTAAGGTGGTTATTCGTCCTCCGTTGGCCGCTAAAAGATCAATCAATCTACCGGGAGTTGCTACAATAACATTCACACCTCGCTTCAACTCACTAATTTGATTTTCGATATTTGAACCGCCATAACAACAACATACTTTTAGATCCATCGTAGAGCTAAACTTCAAAATCTCTTTTTCAATCTGAAGCGCCAATTCTCTTGTAGGGCTCAAGACTAATCCAATAGGACCCTCGCCAGGTTTAGGAAACAGTTGGTCCTGAATATGGCGTACCATTGGTAAGACATATGACAAAGTCTTACCAGAACCGGTTTTTGCTACGCCAATCATATCTCTTCCCGATAGTACAATCGGAATTGCTTGACATTGTATTGGCGATGGTTTGGCAAACCCCAAGTCATTCTGGATTACTGACATAACACTTTCTGGCATTAATAGTTGGCCCCAGGTCAAAAATGGTGGTGGCACATTTTTACCTCGTGCACGCACATTATCAAGTTCTAATCGTAGCATGTCAAGTTCTCTATTGTCCATGGTGCTCATCTCAAAGGGTACTTGGTAGAAATGTTTTCTAAATTTTGGATACTCGATGGATGTGTGATCAATCTCTTTAAGTTCCTTTGCAGTGTTTTGCAACTTATTGAGTTTTGCACTCAACCTTTTGTTAATATCGTCCTCATCATCCTCATCAAATTCGTCATCAAAATCTTCCTCATATCTATAAACTTCATCAGTATCTTCATTGTTATTATTATTTACCGCTAGGTATCGTGGAAGTTTTTCTAGTTGTTCCTGTTCCTGTTCTTGTTCTTGTTCTAGTTGCTGCTGCTGCTGCTGCTGCTTCTCTTCTTCAACGTTTTGTTCCTGTACTTGTTTGCCACCGTTGTTGTTATCTACAAAACTTTCTGACTTGCTGATGGATTCGATAAATTGATCAAGATCATCCTCCGCTTCTTCCAGTACTGGCTTGCGGAATTTTTCACCATAGTTTAAATAATCTCTTGCATCATCATTTGCAATTTTCAAAATCTTTTTTTTCGTAAATTCTTCCTCTTCATCTTCTTCCTCCTTTCCTCCTCCTCCTTCTTTGTCTTCGTTCACGAAACCAAAAACTCGTTTATTATTATTTCTTTTAATCTTGGGTAACTTGAAGGTAGACTTTTTTGTAATAGCAATTCGTGTATGAGACAAATTCTCTTTTGCACGCTGTGGAAAATGAGAAGCTGTATCTGCTGATCTGTTTTTCTTCCAATCCTCGATTCTCTGTCCCTGTCTTTTTAGTAATAAGCGTTGCTTCTCTTCTAGCGAAGTAGCTTGTGTCTCAGTTGATGAGTGGTCTATAGAAGTTGAGTTCAGTTTTGCAAATGAATTTTCCACTTTCTGCTTTTCATTTCTTTTGGTAGTCAAATCTGCAGCTACATTCCCGGTCCCTTGACCAGTTCCATTTCCATTTCCTTCCTGCCTTTTATTTCCTTCTCCATTTTGTGCCTCTGCTAGTTTCTTTTGCCTTAAAGCAGCAAGCTTTTCCCTTCTTAACCTTCGCTTTTCATCTTCATTTAATGTTTGGTTAGTATTATTAGTTATAGAAGAATCACCACTTGGTAAGGTCATGATCTTGGACTAAACACACTTTTTTAAAATTGAATGTCAAAAACAAAACAAAACAAAAAAATTATAAAATTATAAAAAAAAAGGTACAATAAAAGAAAAGACGACTGTTTAATTGATTTATTGGAAAAACAACTAAGATAAAACAATAAAACAGAAGTAATAAAATGCAAAAGACTTCTCTTACTTTTTAAGTGGAAGTTTGTTGTTTTGGTTAAACTGACTTGTATCTTGAATAACTTAGAATGTGTCTGTGTGTGTAAGTGTGTGTGTATGTGTTTGTACGAGAGAGGATGGAGGTGTACATGTAATACGCGGAGAGATGATGATGATGATCAAGAAGAAGCGCTACCAACAAATCTATTGTTAATCGATGGAATGTATGGCATAACCCAACAAAACATGATGGAAACCAGCTGTAATGGCTATAATGGAACCTTGTATCTAAAAAGTTCTTTTCCAGCCACTGGTATACATTGAAACTACACTATACTTACTTCTGGCAACTGTTTTCTGCGTCACGAAATACTAGAAGGGAGAAAAAAAAAATATAAAGAAAGAATGAAAGAATGAGAGTAAAGAGAAATACTTTTTACTACTGAGCTAAATACACGCCAGCCTAGTCATGCCATTTAGACACAGTAATATATTTATCACAAGGCACTATCTATAACAAACAGAAACGAATATACACCAACTCATTCAATGCTTTTGGAAGACATGGTGTAATTATATAATCCATAGATAAAGTTTAGCCATTTTACCTTTCCTTTTCTCTTCTTTCTTTTCTTTCTTTTCTTTTTTGGCTCTTCATCTATCAATTGTAGTCATTTTCAATCATCTAATTTTCTACACAACCAGAGAAAATAAAAAATAAAAATATAAAAAAAAATAAAAAGAAATAAAAAGAACTAAAAGAAAAGAGAAAAGAGAAAATTGAAAATTGAAAAAAAATATATATATATATATAGACTGAAAAATAAGCATACAAATATAGTGTAAATTCCTAATAAAACCTATAAAAATAATTTAGTTTACCTTTGAGTGTCTTCTTTAACCGGTTCTCCACAACAAAGCACACTACTTTACCACTGGAACAGGATGTTCAGATTAGTCAACACATCGCAGGGTCTTAGACCAGCGTTGATATCAAAATTCAAACATGCAAAAACGGGTGGCACGAACCCTTCGCCATTCAGTACCACAACCACTAATGCCCCAACTAATACCACGCCCACATCTAACTCAAAGTATGAGAGCACTTTTCAATTTAAGCGTGCACAATCTACTGTTGCCCCACCTGCTACTGTAGCCACTACTATCCAAACACCCTCATCTCAGAATGCTGCAGCCAACCCTTATAGATCCAAGTTAGACTCTTTTAGTCGTATATACCATGTCCCTAACCATGTGGTGGGGCGAAGGACCGAAAAGATAGACCACACAGCCACAGATGAGATGGCCACACTTATTCTTGACGAAAACTTTAGAAACCAAATGACAGAAACCGACCTTTACCGATACGCGGCCAGTATCTATAGTGCAGCCATTGCAGTGAGAAGACAAAGATTGGAGATGTCCAGAAATAGAGATAGAGATAATGCAGCTTCATTTGGCGACGACTTGAAATACCAATCGGCTGCAATTGCTCTTGCGGAATCCATTGCCGCTGGAGAATTTCCTCAACAAGTCTCAGCCAGAACTTTGTTCAAAGTATTTGCCACCTTGATGCAATTCAAGCTTAACGATGAGATAATGAATCTTTGGGAGACTGGGGTTGCTCAGTCTGAAGGAGAGGATTTGGGTGATATTGGCAAAATGTACTTGGACCACACGGTTTTGTCTGTTGTTCTTGAAGTTGCTTATGACTCCAAGAGATTTTCGTACGAAGAAATCTTGCGCATTTACGAGATGAGTTTAGTGGAAAATGAGCCAATACACCCATACTTGTTGGAAAGGATTGGTCAAATTGCTATTAAGCACGGAGACCATGCTAGGGGTTTGGACTGTCTTGAACAATTGATGAATAATTATGAAAATAACCCAAGAGCTCGCTCGATTCTTGGTGCATTATCGCAAATTCATATTGCATTTATTGGAAACTGTAAAGACACCATTATTGCCAAAAGGTTCTTTGAAAAAGCCGTTGATGAAAGCGATCACTTGCCATATACCATTTTGTTGAAGGCTCCTTATGTGGTGTCGTTTTTACAAAACTGTAATGCACTGGGAGATTCATTTGAGAATATTGTTGATATGTGGAGCCGTGTTTGTCAATTCTACATCAAGCGTAGAGAAGAACAACCTTCGAGGATGGTTACTATCAACTCTGGATTGTTCAAGATCCTTTTCGACAAGTACCCCGAACCAAGCATGGAGGCCATGAAATTGATGAAGTTGACTTTTGCAAAATGCAAGAATATCAATGAACATTTTTTAAACACTTTGATTTCGCACATGCCATGGAAAGACAGAACTTTGGTCAATGATGTTGTAAGCGCATACGATAAGTTTAAGGTCCCTAAAAGTGTTGTTTCGCATAGAATTATCTTGAAAAATGCGGGAAATGTTGAATATACACCAGAAGAAATTTTGACTCTTTGGAATCAATTGTTATTGAAATTGGATAGTGAAGGTTACAAGTATATTGCCAATGCTGATTGGGCTGCTATTAGACTGGCCACAATCTTTTCAGAGCAATTCAAATCACCCGAAAGAGATTGCTTGTACTACTCGATTGTTAGAACTTACAAGAATTATATGCAACACGATGAGGCTGCCTTGAGGTTCCTTAGGGCTACAGTCAGGGATGCTACAGTATATAAGCAAATTTCAAGAATAACTACTGAGGAAAATCCAACATTTGAAATTAACTACGACATAGAAGTTCCTGAGTTCAAGAACTTGAAAGAAAATACCAATTACCCAAAAGTCACAAAAAAAGTAACTGATGCTAATCCAAACTTGTTGTAAGATCCATTGAAGTAAGAGAAAAAGGTACACCTATACATATATATATATATCTGATATGTAGACTATATTTTCGTTTGTAAATAAATTTAAAAAGAAAAAAGAAAGAAATTATTCTTGGTATGAAACCATTGAGTTCCGATTGGTAATTATCTCCAACTCTCATGAGTTGGGTCATTAGCTTGAACATGGATAAGCTCAGTTGTTTATATAGGGAATGATTTGATATTAAAATGTTTGTACTAATGCTGTCGCGAACAAGCAAGATAGAAAAGAAAAAAGAATATAAAAAAAAAAAGACAAAAAACACAAAAAAAAAATTGATATTAAAATTGATATTATGCCTATGTCTCTCTGTCTTCGAAACTGATAGCACGAAAACTTATAGAACGTCAATCGCTGATAGTGAAAATATACTAGTGAAGAAATTGTCAACAAACATCACCGACAGTAAAAAAAAAAGAAAACAATACTATTAGTAGAACAACCCCACTGTGAATATGGATACAAGAGTTCCGTTGTCACATTCCTTATGGTCTCCATATGACACTGTTAAGGATTCAGCCGACTCGATGGGAATCAATCTCCCTGATGAATCGGCAAAGAATTTGGCCATGGATGTCGAATACAGAATCCATGAGATTCTCGAACTTGCAATCAAATTCATGCGTCATTCGAAGCGCAAGACTCTTATGACTACCGATATTGACTATGCGTTGAAAGTGCTTAATGTGGAGCCATTATATGGGTACGATAACTCACAGCCATTAACATTTAAGGAAACTATGGTTGGCGCAGGAGGTCAAACACTATACTATATCGATGACCACGAAGTTGAGTTTGAAAAATTGATCAACCAGGAATTGCCAAAAATCCCACGTAAGACTACATTTACTGCACATTGGCTTGCTATTGAAGGTGTACAGCCCATGGTACCTCAAAATCCACTTCCATCTGAAATCAAAAATCTACCGCCAGCCGTTAGAGGAGCAACATCAACTTTCTTGGGTAACGACGTCTTGGCACTTGGTGTATCTAATGATGGTAAAGATGGTGGCGGTAGTGGTGGTGTTGGTGTGTCAAAGAAGAAAGCGGGAACGGCAACATCAACATCAACAACGGAACGAGATTTCGAAACTAAACCGTTGGTTAAACATGTATTATCAAAAGAACTCAAATTGTATTTTGATAAAGTGGTGGAGGTGTTGGTGAGTTCTGACCCAGAGAAGGAAAGTTTAAAGAATGCTGCCTTGACGTCATTAAAGTCTGATCCAGGTTTGCACCAGTTGGTGCCATATTTTATTCAATTTGTGGCTGAACAAATTACAAACCAATTACGAAATATTGAGATTTTGTCAACTATGCTTGAAGTCATCTCTGCGTTGGCTGATAACAGGACAATTTTTTTGGACCCCTATGTTCATGCTTTGATGCCCTGTATACTTACATTGCTTCTTGCCAAACGAATTGGCCCTGTAGTGAAGGACAATTCGCCTGAATGCGAAGACACGCTCAGAAGCCAGTTGGCAATACGAGAGTTTGCTGCTATATTGTTGGAGCACGTTATCAAGACTTATGGATCATCATATTCGACACTTCGTCCTAGAGTCACAAGAACCTTATTGCGAGCGTTACTAGACTCGACAAAGCCTGTGGGAACACACTATGGAGCATTATTGGGACTCAAAAATCTCGGAAGCGAAGTGCTCAAACTTGTCTTAGTGGGCAATTTGAAAGTATGGTACAGGACCATCATTGAAGAAAATGAGCTGGAGCTAGAGAAGGAGATTTTAGTTAACACGGTTATAGACATTCTTAGAAGCTTAAAAGTGAATCTTGAGATTGGTGGTGTCAGTAATGGTAATGGTACTGATAATAACAAGAATGATTATGTTAATAATAATAACAATACTAATAAAGATGGTGATGGTGATGATGATGATGATGATGCGATGGAAGTAGATGATATCACAGAAGAATTAAAAGACAAATTACGCAAAAGGTTGGGAGCGCCACTTTCAGAAATTGTTTTAGCGCAAGGAGATGCAAAGGACATAGTTAAAGGTATTTTCTTTGGCGAGGTTAGTTAGTAATACATTTTAAAAACTATTTAGATTACTTTTCCATGATTCAAATGTCAATTTATTTTATTGTTGTTGTTGTTGTTGTTGTTGTTTTTTTTCTTCCTGGTTCAAATCTACTCTAAGGCGATTCTATTTGCATTTGTGTCGTTCTCTTTTTACTTTTGTCATTTATTTGTTTCTATCTTATAATGAAATTTTCAATTTAGTTTAACATATTTTCATCTATTTTCGTCTATTTTCGTCTATTTTCGTCTATTTTCGCCTAGTGTATGTTGCTACAGTTTTTTGCTTTTTCTTTGGGTTCAATATCTCGTCAGAATCCTCATCTGTGTCTTGATCGCCATCAAAATTCAACAAGTTTGAATTTTTGTATGCATTATACATGGGTGACTCATGAACAGGATTTGGGTCCCCTGGTCTTGGCTTTGCACTTTCCTTTGCCATTGGCGAAGAAGAACTAACGTGAAGTTTCGAAATAAAGCCATTCTCTTGCGGTTTTAATGGCGTTGCCAGTATAAGTAATTGACCAGTACCGGTCCCTGATACGACTTTTTTCTTTGGAGTCGCTTCCACATCAACTTGATTACTAGTTGAAACAGTAGACACCGCTACTGCAGCTGCTTCATGCAACCTTTGTGTAAGCAGATTAGGCTGTTTAACTTTTGATGGTTTTTTAAAGTTTTCTACGGGGCTCGAGAATATGGATTCATCTTTAGCTGGTGAAAAGATTTCCGTAAATCCCGAGGCGTTAGCATTCGTTTTGCTAGCGGGAGTAGCTTCGACTTGTGAAAATGACATGGTCTGCAATTGCTTCTTTTTGACAGGTGTGTTGGTGATCATGGTTGAGGATATTTGAGGAATACTTTTGCTTCTTTTGGCTTTGGTAAAAATTAGACTTGAGTTAGGATCAGAGTTTCCACCAATTCTCGATTCCTGTTTTTGTGACGGTTTTAGATCCAAGTTCACTTGTCTTTTATCCAAATCCTTAGTTTGGCCAAGATTTGATTTAGAGCGTCGAAGAGTGGAGATCGAAATGTCTTTAATGATAGACTCATTGGCGCTGCCATCGGCTAATTTGGGTCGTCCCACTAGTTGATGTTGCACTCCAACTTTGTCAACTTGGTCAGCTTGGTCAGCTTGGTCAACTTGGTCAGCTTGGTCAGCTTGGTCAGCTTGGTCAACTTGGTCAAGATCGTCATCTTTCACATAGTTTTCATCAATTCTTTCAAGATCATATTGATCTTCTTTATCCTCTTTACCAGTTTTTTCGTCCCTATCATCATCTCCGCCTTCGGCAGTTTTCTTTTTCTTCAAACTAGTAAACTTCATATTCGTCAGCTTCATATTCTGCACAATGTGTTTCATTAAATGCGGGAGTCTTTTATGGTAGTAAGGTATTAGCACATAGGCCATAAATCCTCGCAGGTTATTTATATCTTTACTTGAAAGTAGAACCTCCCATAAATTTAATCGGTCGACAAGTGCGTTTAAATAAGAAAATAGCTCGAGTGCAGCCCAATAATCATTTTCACTTTTTGTCTCTTCGCCTATGTTAGTCAAAAGTTTTGGGGTAATTCTTTTAAGTTCTTTGGTATCTACGTTTTCATCCTCGTTTGAATCGTTTTTCTTGCTATTGTTCCCCTTTTCTTCATCGCTTCTTTTCACTTTTTTCTCCTTCTTCTCCTTACTCTTACCCTTACTCTTCTTCTTCTTCTTTCGTACTAAAGAAACGTTTTGCTTTGAATGTGATTTTTGTAGTTCCTTTGTAACTTTTTCAAGGTGGTTTTCCACAAGCTTTACTTCATCAATTTCAATACTCCAAAAATACTCAAGCAAAATCACAATTTGCAATTGCGCTTCCCTGATTTTTAACTGTAACAACACTTTTTGCATCTGGTCTGGCGTTATTCCGGTAATTTTGAGCTTTTGTTTTTCCTGCTCTTCTTGTCCATTCTTTCCTTCCTCATTGTCTCCCTCATTTTCTTGCGCCATAAACACCAGAATGTTTAACTTAGCCTTCAACTTCTCCATACTGTCCAACTCAAAATAATTACAAGCCTCGCTTAAAAATAACTTGACTCCCCTTGCATATCTTCTATCAAATTCATCAATCGACAAAATAATGCTGCGCAAGATGCTACTTACTTCTTCTTGACTTGTGCACATATTACGATATCGAGTCAATGCAGTCTTTGGAAAATAGTTTAAAGGTTCGGTTAATGCATATAGCGAGCTGTAATACTTTGTTTGAATGTAGGTTTCTGGGTTATTGATCTTTTCAGGACTTTGGTTCACTGCTTGTGAAATTACCGGTGGCTTCATTGAGAATAATATTTTCTGCTTTTCTTTCTTTTCTTGTTCCATTCCATTTTCCATGTCATTATTGGTCTCATTCTGTTCCTGATGATAAATCTCCGTATTTGCATCATCTGCTTTTAACTTGAGCGCATCTTGACCTACAATCTCTTCCACCATAAGCTTGCCTAAATCATTGCCATTTGACATACTCAAATATTCTCTCCCTAATTCTGATCGCTGTATTTCGTGCGGCACCGGGAATACACCAAATATACCTGCTTCCTCTTCAACAGGAAAGATGGCTCCATATTTTAGAACTCCATAATCTCGCGTAGTAATCTCACAAAGATATAGGCTCGGTCGTACTTTGATATCTGACTTGAAGAGGTATAAACTCTTCTGCTCAGCATCTTCTTCTTTTTCGTCTTCGGCTTCTTCATCTTCTTCTTGATTACCTTCTTTTTCAGTTTCCTCTTCATTTTTATTCTTCGTGTCGCAATAATCATGTGTTAGGAAATCATGAATCTTTTCCTTCAGTGTTGAAATCTTGGCAGGAATGTGTGAAAGTACAGAAGTGAGACTGATGGGATGTATTATTCTGATTTCGCATTTAGTGCCATTGCTAGAATACAAGTTGAATGTCACCTCGTCATTTAAGCTCATAGCAGTATATATATAATAAAGCCAGTAACATGTATAAAGTCTTTTGCTGACCTTGAAGCTATGAGTAAATATAGATTGTATACAAATTACTCGTACTTGTAGGTAATATATGTCATATAATTTCGGATTTAATTACAGTCCAAAAATAATGCGCACTCTATAGTAGTAACAACATAGATGAAAGTCCTGACTAGTCATCAACATCAACATCAACATCAATTATATAGATAACATCGTCAGAGACACCTTTGCATATAAAACTACATAGAGAATCTATATCACAACGCATACATGTCAAAGAACAAACGACAAAAAAAAGTAAAAAAAAAAGAAAAAAATAACTTAATAAATATCGTTTTCTGCTGATTTTTTCGGAATTCAAAAAGTCTTTATTCAGATTGCAACCAATCTGACTCTACTATATCTGTAATTGTTGGTCTTTTTGCCACATCTCTAACCAAAATTTTCTTGATCAAAGCTAAACTTGTTTCGCTCACAACGTATGGGATCCTCAAATCACCCTCCATGATTTCATCAACATTGTAAAATGGATTCTCTTTGTACAACATTGTATAAAGCAAAATTCCCAAAGCCCATATATCCTGCGGTTTCCCTTCATACTTCTCTCCGCGCAAAACTTCTGGTGATGCGTAATCTATAGTTCCAACAAACACATCAAATGGTCCTTGCTTGACATACCCAGCTGACCCAAAGTCAATGAGCTTGATGAGTCCCTTTTCATCAACAATGACATTCTCATCCTTGATATCTCTATGGACTATTCCTTGCTTGTGCAAATGGTATATTGATGACACAACTTGTTTGAAGATAAATTTGCAATCTGTTTCGGTCAAATCCTTTTTGACCTCTATATAGTCAAACAAATCGATCGCAGGTGGGTCTCCAAAAATGGGGGTTTCAAGATAGTAATATTTCAGATCCTCAAAAAAATCAACAATCCTCATGATGTTTGGGTGTGGCTCGGAGTTGAGGAATGCCATAATCTGGATTTCACTGGGGATTGTACCCAACTTACGATCTCTTACCCATGTATCAACAAGAATTCTTTCCTTATCAATACACTTTATAATGATCTTGTAGACTGGATCTTCTTTATGTTGAGCAAGAACAACTTTACCATAGGCTCCTTCACCCATCTCCTTCACCACTTTAAACTCAGAAAATTTTTTCGTCCGCCTAGCCAACCCAACATCTTGAGGCCATTGTGATGATTTGCTGCGAATACCAGCTAGAAACTCATTTTCCATTTGCAATATTTCTTCTTCGGAATACGTGGCCTTGAAGGAGTTTTGATGAACCATTACCTCATGAGGTGTCAATTCTTGCACCATTCCCTCGTCTTCTTCTTCTTCTTCTTCTTCTTCTCCCGCTTGTCCGCCTACTTCGTTCTCATCTTCTTCTATTTGCTTTCGTTCCTTTATGTTTCCATCATTTTCTTGCTCATTAACGTCATTCCACCTGTTCAGTTCCACCCCTTCCTCTATTTTGTTTGGGTTCTTCTCTCCTTCAAACAAAGCCTTCTTCTTTTTTTTCTGCTGCTGTTGCTGCTGTTGTTGTTTTTTCTTCTGATCTTCGATTTGGTCATGAAACATAAAGCTATCTAAACTGGCTCTTGGCAATATATTCACTGTATCAACCCTTCGAGTACTCAGCGCTCTCGTTACTTCTCGCGGTGAAAACTCCAATAGCTCTTTTTCCTTTTCATTGTCAAACAACTTCAACTGCGAAGGAAGAGGTCCACCGATAGACGATAATGAATCGTTTGTTCCTGTCTTTTCATGTTTGGGAGTTTGAGTCTGCGCCTGATTTGGGGTAAGAACCAAATCTGACAATCTCGCATGACTTGAATGAGATTTAGTGCGTGTTGAGCTGGTTGTAGCCCCGGCAGATTTATCGCTCGATGCTAAAGAAATAGACGAAGTCGATGAGCTTAGCTTATCTAGCTCTTTGCTCATACTGCGTGCTCGCCCAGTTCTGGAGTAAGTCACCCACAAAATCAATGCATCTTCATCTGAAGTTCGAGCTTGAACATCAACAAATATGGTCTTCCCGTCACGATGCTTACCTTCAACACCATGTGACTTGAAGAAAATGTCTTCTTCAGTTTCAGTCAGGTCAGACAGTTGCTGGTACTTGATGAGCGCATCGTATTTTCTGAAAAAATGCTCAGGCAATACCAACCCCGTGGTGAGTTGGAATGTCTCAGTATTGGTTTCAAGACCGACATGTAGAATATCGATAAAATTTGGAATAATTTCGTTGATGCATTGATCCTGCAACTCTTCCGATGACCTTCCAAATAAATTCCTTGCAATTGCATTGTTACAGGATAATATTTGAAAAGTCCTCGCATTAAGCACAAATATACCTGCAACATAAGGCATTGTGTGAATTTTGAGTTTAATGGCAGACTTGTTATCATTCAAAGGAATTGAGCTAGATGTTATGGCACAGGGAATACTCTGGTTGCCTTCTTCAAGTTGAAGAGTGAAATACCTCGTACGGTTGATAAAGTGACTTTGTGCTCGACTCTTATCTTCGTCTTTCGGTAAAGTTTTACTATATTCAGTCAATTCTGAGTCCAAGGACTCACTCAACTCTCTTAGTGTTTTCAAGTTTGTAGTCAAATCATGATCACGTACAAGGTTTCCAGCAACTTCGTGGACGGACTGTATGGTAAATATATCCTCATAAATATGTTCCCTCTTGTTGTTGTTGTTATTGTTTTCATCGTCATCTTGTCGCAGTATGACTGCATCAAAAGCATCGCAGGGCACTTGATCAAACATAAAGATTATCAAATTCCCCTTTTTCTTCGCCCAAAGAGAAGTGTACGAAAAATTTTGGTCCCCAGGTCGGATAATGGCAACTATTTCTCCTGCAAAAAGGTTATGATCGCCTCGTCTATTCTCAAATGCCGTTTTCGTTAACCGTGACATAACAAAATCACGAAATTGTGGTGCAATCAAGTCCATAAGTGTTAATGCCTTTATAGTAGTTTTTGAAATTCCAAACATGAGGCATGCCAAGTCATTTGCCGCCTTGACGGACCATGGAAGATCTGCCTCGATCGTGAACACGGATTGTGGTGCTGAGTACTTGCTAGTGAGCATAGATTGGAAAGGCCGTTTCTTGGTATTTCCTCCATTGTGTGACGTTCGCCCTGGATGTTCATTTGATTGTTCGGTGCTAAGCGGGTGCATCGCGTGCAATGCCAGCGTTGGTGTTACGGGCGTTAGTGGTCCAGCAGCTGTCAGTGGTGCCAGTGGTGTCAATGGTGTCATTGGCGCCAGTGCAGCCAGTGCAGCCAGTGCAGCCAGTACACCCAGCGGTAGTGCTTTGGAATGTAAGTTATTATTGAGCAAGTTCAATGCAGTGGTTGAGGGTCTAATTGCAGCGCGTTTCAATGCAGAACCATCTTCACTCTCCAATAGCGATGATGTTTGTACTGAAGTTTCAAGAAATGGCATTGCCAATGCGTAAATAAGTTTCTTTTTAACCATGTCATGTTTGATCTTGTGCTGCTCTTCTTGCGAAGATAGCGAAAGATCATGTAATGTAGATGCAATCTCATAATTATTCATCACAGAGTCCATATCTTTTTCCAAAAGATTCAACACATCTTTAAACCCATCGTTGGTTGATAAATTGTCTTCATCGTACTTTTGGTTGGTGACTGTGCTGATATTAGTGGTGGCAGTGGAACTCTGTTCCAAATTTGAAGGAGCACTCACTTTTCGAAGCCCACTTCGAGTTGTATCAATAGGTAAAGAGTCAGACCTTGGCAAGGGAGGTCTAAATAATGCAGCCAAGGCTGCAGATGATGCATTGTTTTGCAATCTATACTTTTTGCTTGTTTTTTCTGTTAAAGATGCTGATGTTGTTGGCGATAATGATGATGATGATGTGTCCAAAATAGAATCTGTACTAAGATTCTGGAGTTGTGTAAATACTTTATTCTTTGGTTTGATACCTAAAGTAGTTGAATGCGGCGTCTGTGCTTCAAATTTGAAACGCTGGTAGGAGGTGTTGTCATTATTTGCATCGCCGTGGACATGGTCGTCTTGGGCATGGTCGTAGTAGTTGTTGGTATTGTCATTATCTATCTCTTCTTCATTCGCATCATTGCTACTCCCTCCAGCTATAGATCTAAACAAATCAGGCCTGTCTTTGAGAATCTCTAAACATCTCCTTAAAACATTCAACCTTAGTGCAAGTGAATTGGGTGACAAATGTGCATATGAGTACGAGTGCGAAGACTCTATGGGAAATTTGAGAATACTTTCATAGTTGGATCTGTCCTGCTGATTATCTGCATTGGTGCTTGGTGTTGAATTTGTGTTTGCAGTTGAATTTGTGATTGCACCTGGGTTCAGAAGTGGATTCAGGTTTGGCTCCAAGTTTGAGTGAGAGTTTAGGCTATTGCTTGGCGTTGGTAAATGAGCAGGAGCAAACTGTTCCGACGATGGTTGCTTTAAATTTACATCTGGCCTTGAGAAACGCAAAGATGGTGTGATTGATGACGTAGTATCGGATGAATCTGGATGTTGGAGATCCTGAGATTTAGGATCTATTAACAGCGGCAGTGGTAAGGGAAGGGCTGTATGCAGATATATCCCCACAACTCGATTATTCGCTGATCTTGACCTCGATGAAGAAAAGGATGAGGATGAGGATGAGGATGAGGATGGCAAGGGCGCAGTAGTTGAGGCGCCACCTCTTTGTGAGTTCAGGTTCCTACCAAACCATATGGGTCCATCATCATCGAACCTGTCTATATTCTCATCATCAGAACTATTGAAATAATTACGGTCTCTTGCTGCCGATGCTGTCGTGGCTTCTGCTGTAGCTGCTAGTGTCTTGTCGTCAAACACTTGACTGTTTGAGGTGTTTTCCCTTTCAAATTGTGTAGACATGTGAAACGAAATGATAACTAGATGATACTAGGGCTTTGAGTGTTTGTGGCTGCTCAGTCCGCAGTAAGAGAACCGAATTATAATGTAAAGCTATACTTAGCTATTTATATATATATATAGATAGTTAGTTAGTTAATTAGTTAGGTAGATATGTATAGGTATGTGTAGGTGTATGTAGGTATATTACCAGTGGATACTAAGCAAAGTCACAGAAGTAGATGTTGGTATTGGTGCTCAAGAATAGAATGCTAACAAAAGTCGTAAATATAGTGAGACTGGTTATTAATTCTATTTGCATCAAATGGTTTAATCTTTGATACTCAGAAATTAAAAAAGAGATTTTTGCGGGTGAAGGGTCAACGCTCGCACCTACACACCTACACACCCACACTTACACATACAAACTAAAATGAAACGATGACAAAGTAAGAGAGGCAGATCCTGTATAGACAAATAAAAAAATAAAGACACGAAAAACAAAGGTACCTTAATTCATAAAGCAGACAAACATCTGATATTTATATTACTATATGTAAGGCTATAGATAAACTAGATAAACTAGATATTGATACATTCGATTAATCTGGTCAGCGAGGTGTAAATAAATCTGAAAGGTACAGTATGAAAAATTACCTTTTTTTTTCTTTCCTACTCTGTGTAAATTCCAATCATGCAGTGATAAGTGATAAGAAGAGGAATATAGTGTAGATGTCTTTAAATATCCCTTCATCTACCCTCCACCTTCCAGTCCTCGACCTCTAAAACCCCATTCCCTCACTCAGACGCCCGTTGACTAATTTCTAGCATCGCATCAGTTCGATTTTTTATTATACGCCAACTCCATTATACTAGTAAAGTGAAGTCAGCTTTTCATACAAGTTAACTTTCACTCAAACTTTATCATAAAAAAAGTGTCAATTTCAGATGATACATATGTTTTATTGTCACTAATATCGAAGCATCAATAGCTTAAAGCACTAGTAATATTAAACCCGGTTAATTATTCTACGCCCTTGTTCATATCTTGTTTATTTTTTTTTTGTTTGTTTCCTACTTTGTTTTTTTACCTCTCCTCAAAGATTCTGACTTTTATCTTCAGAGCACCCAGTTTTTCTTTTCTTATTGCAGCATGACAAATGATGTTCAATTGTCAAACTTCCTAACCCAAATCTCGCTACCTTCGTGGCCCCTCCATAATCTGCTTATAGTGATCCCTAACGTGTACTTCTTTTTTTCAATTTCATCCTGCTTATTTCTCAACTTCTCAATTGCATTTTGAATCTTGACTCTGGTACTATAATCAACTTCGACGTTATATGGAGGCAACAACTGAGTCAAAAAATCGATTTCTTTTTCAATCTTGACAATACGATTCTCGTACGAGCTATATTTCGCTTGGGCACTTTCTAGTTTTCTTGTATCTGCTTGTTGATGATGGTGATGATGATGATGATATTGTTGTTGTTGTTGTTGTTGTTGTTGCTGTTTTTTCAGGTAGTTGTGCAGATTTTGTTGCCGGTCATTGAGCAAGGGACTATTACTATGATGAGATGTACTGGTATAGAACGAAGTGGATGCGGTGTTACTCGATACAGCAGAAGGGTTAATTAATTCGTGTGATACTTTCCGTACTGTGAATTTAATGGGTTTCTTTTTATTTGTGATTGGCTTGTTGGAATTGCCATTGGTTGTGCTGCTATTGTTGGTGATACCATTGTTGGTGGTGGTGGTGGTGGTGTTGTTGTTGTTACTGCTGATGAGAGTATTGCTTGAGTTGTTTAATTCATTGTAGAAAGTAGTTTTTGAGGCGAAGGATTGAGGTAGTTTAGTTGTTGGTTGTGCAATGGGAGACACTGTCTCTGTTGTAGGAACGGTAGTGAGATTTGTTGTAGTAGGAGTTGAGGTACCTATTTCTGTATCGTTATCATTAATACTGGACGTATTAATGGTAACACCAATATTATCTGTTTCACCTGTTTCACCTGTTTCAGCTGCATTAGCGTCATTAGCGTCATTAGCAGTATTAGCAGTATTTTCTGTGCTATTTCCATTAACAGTTTGTTGGGTATCTAATTTCTTTGTAGGTGAGTCCGACAAACTCTTGATGAGCTGTTCTGTAGAATGGGTAGTATTAACTGATGAAAGCGAGGATATAGATGGTGATTTGGTAATGTCACTTACTTCCAAACTAGTAGTCATATCTGTTTTCAAACGTCTCTTTTCTCTAACTCAACTTGTAGCAGTCAAATATGCTGATATTAATAATCTTTAATATAATGCGTTCAGCTCTACAGAATAAATAAAAATTGTAAAGTAAAAGGAAATAAATGCGTCTCCTTTAGTTTCTCTTAATTGTCTGTGAAATTTAGAGTTGAGGATTATTGTGAAAGAACTGGTTATTTGTCGATAATGATGATGATGTGGTTGTTGTTGTTGTTGTTGTTGTTGTTAATGAGTTTCTTAAATCTCCAACTTTCAAGTTTATGTTTTCTTTTTAATTTCTTTTCGTTTTCTGTATTTTTTTTATTTTTATATTTTTATTTTTATTTTTATTTAGCTTCTTAACTAAAACATTTTCCCGCTCTCTCACTTACCCATTCATTTTAAACTTAATTTGGGAGAGAAAAGTTACCCCTAATGACGTTGTTCAAAATTTGAATCGAAAACGCGTCTGAAACAAAACGAACAACAATAGTTTTAAGCCCTAAAATTCGATATGTATTCGATCATTAAAGTAATTCAACTTCTAACAAATAAGTAAAAAAATTCAGATATACACATTATTTCAAAATCTTTTGCACTACCGAGAGAGATAGAAAGAAAATAGAAAATCTAACCTGCCACCATTTGAAGTTACGAAGTTTTTTTTTTTTTTTGCTCGCAATTTCTGTGACCTGTTGGGGGGGGGGGTGCATAATATATACATATATATCTGATCACAAGGTCAATACAATAGGAGCTACCGAGTTGGCTATGTATTACACTTTTCGGTTCATGAAGAGAATATCACTTGTATAAAATATATAAATGGGCCTAAAATTCACGTAGTTCTGAGTGGATAGCTTTATATATTAAGCAGCTAAATAAAATAATGACGTCAAGGATTTTCCATTTACAACAGATTTTAAATAACCCAAGTGCGCTCATTGAGCTCGATGTTATCACACTCACTAGTGATATAAACTACTATGAATGGCATGATAGTTTAACTGACTTTTTTGAAATTTACTCCACTGACTTAATTAAATACTGCAATACTGGAAAAATTGCCCTTTATATGGATGAGTCTGACGCAGATGAGCCCGTTCTTATCAATGCGCTCGATAATATCTCTAGATTGATAATCAAGAATAGCGTTGCGCCAGAGATTCGATCTCACTTGAATGGACACTACAAAACTGGTCGTGAAATGTATCAGTATCTCAAAAGAGAATATGGAACTGTTCGCTTTCGTACTGCTGTCGAATTGGCGTATCAATTACGGTTACGACCTTGGAAAAATCAAAAAGGTTCTCGCACCCAACACTACCATGATGCTGTGAATCATTTTGATATGGCTATTGCCAATCGAATCCCCTATGCCGCATATCGTGGAGTCCTCTACATGGCTGGTCTTCGTGCCGAGGGTTTTCTGAAACAACAAATTGATGGAATGATTAGTAAGTTTCAAATGGAGTATTATGATGATTGGAATAAATTTACCATTCCTATCCTCACATCCATTTTTGACCGCATAATTGAGGATTTTCCCTAATGAGACTGAAGTGGAATCTTTGGCGTTGGTCGCCCAAAACGTTGCTAAGTGCCATTCGTGTGGTAAGTTTGGTCATTATGCTCCTAGGTGTCTAAATAAAGGTAAAAATAGAAAAAAAAAAAACAATTGTGGGCGAAAGCCCCTTGAAGCTTAATTCGAACACTACTTCCTCGAATTCCCTAGCTGATAAACCGCCTATTTTTTTTTAATCTTGTGCACCTGGATCTTTCCGGACGCAGATTCATCGACAGTGGTGCTTCATAACGATTCATTACTGACAAAGACTTGATGACTGGTGCTGTTCCATATGATGAAGCATGTTGTGCTGGATAAGTTTTTGTTCTCAAACTCAAAGTAAGTAATTTTTTTTCTCCTACCCGTCCACCTCCAGCTTTTTCACCCAAACATCTGTAGACCATTTTCATTATATATGGATCACTCGACGGTTCCAAATATATTCTTTAAACATTGCTGATGGTTACAGCCACTACTTACATGTCGATACTTTGCCGAGTTAATCCTAACGCCACAGAGACGTTGATCAAAATTTTATCACTTTAGCTGAAACAAGTATTCTTTTTAGTGGTAACAATGACCGCGTTGGTGCTTTATGGATGGACGGATAATGGTGGTGAGTTTCTAAACACTAAGTTGCATAATCTCATTTCATCGAAAGGAATTGAACATCAACTGATTATGCCTTATCACCCCCACCAAGACGACATTGCAGAGAGAATATACCATACTGTTCAGAATAAAGCACGCACTATGTTGAAAGCAGTTTTCATGCCAATCCACCATAAATGGCATGGTTTTTATCCATGAGTAAATCACTTACGCAAATTTGGCTATATTGAGTACACAGTATTGAACTAAATTAGTGGAGTACGTGTCTAAAGGTCCATTCAAATGTTTATACAGTTCATAGTAATTTTTTCCACCCGTGAGTGTGATTATATCGAGCTCAATGAGCGCACTTGGGTTATTTATAATCTGCTTTGTAATATTCCAGATTGATAATAATCTATCAAGCTACTCACTCAGAACTACGTGCGATTTAGTCACATCTATATATTTTATACAAGTGGGATTCTCTTCATGAACCGAAAAGTGTAATACATAGCCAACTCGGTAGCTCCTATTGTATTGACCTTGTAATCAGATATATATATTTCTGCATCATCGACAAATTTTTAAATGTAAAAATAAATTTGTATAGAAAAGAAAAAGTTACGCACACACGCACACAAAAGCGTCAAAGAACATTTATGGAGTTAATGGAGAAATCAAAAGCGCATCTCTAAATCTACAAAAAATCGTACCTCAATTCTTATGATTCCTTCTCTGTAAATTATTAATTATTTCGTTACTACTCAGAATCGACCAATCTCCTGCCGTGTTTTTTATTTTCCTTTTTTTTGGTTTTTTGTTTTTTGTTTTTTGTTTTTTGTTTTTTGTTTTTTGGCTTTATAATGAGTGAAATTTTCAACCTTTCATTTGGTCAGTTTGCAAACAATACAACGACTCATCTTTACAATTGTCAAGAGTCAGAGATTCCTTACACGAAATCCAGTGCATCTCCATATCATGATCTCAACACATTTCTCTACAAAAGTCTGAGTTTGAGCTCTTTTACTGGTGGTGGTGGTGGTGGTGATAATTATAATGGAAGTGCTGGCGATGCTGGCGGTGCTGGCGGTGGATCATCCAGTTATTTTCCAAGGGCATTAGTCTTTGATCTAAGAGGTGGATTGGGAGCATTGGGCAAGTATGAGTATTCGGAACAAGTACCTTCATCTTTAGATATGCCCATTTTCAACAAGGAGTCATCACTCATACCATCGCAGCTACCTTCTGCATCTTCTGCATCTTCTGCATCTTCCTCTTCTTCTTTTCCATCATCATTATCCTCACCTGCACCCCGAGTTGAGAAGAATGAGTATCAGCGAAATTTGGACCTGGGAAAACCAACTTCTGGATTGCTCAACACAAGAAACACGCGATACTGGTCAGACTATAACAAGCTCATCTATAATCCAAAATCTATCATTACTTTACCCAATTATCAACACGTACATAATCAACCAGGATCACATTACAATTTCAATAACCAAAAGTTTGCTACATATGATGTTGGTCACGCTGAGTTCAACAACGCTTTATTGGAAGATGAGATTATGGAAAGTTTCCGTTCTTGGCTTGAAAGATGTGATTATTTGCAAGGTATTCAATTGGGCACATCAATGAGTGATGCATGGGGCGGATTCACAACGGCAATGGTTGAAAGTATTCAGGATGAATATTTCAACAACAAGATGAATATATGGACCTTTGCTTTGCTTTCTCAAAATTCAAATAAGAAGATTTCCACCATACAAAAAATTTCGGAGATCAAGTCATTTGTTGAATTAAGTAAACTGCTGAATTTGTTTTTCCCAATAAAACCAGATTATGCTTCAACAATGTTGCAAAATGTGGAAATGGAGTCAGTATGGCACACTTCTAGTATACAAGCAATGTTTATTAATTCGATTTGGGGTATCAACAATCAATTTGTTAACCAGGTAAATATGCTGCGATTGCAGGATAGTCTCTTGCGTGGTGATGAAACTAGGAAAATTGTCAATGAAATCAAGATTGTCAGTGAAGCGGATAATGCAAGCAATACTAGTCAAATGATGGATGTTAATTTGTCAAATATACAAGACTGGACGGCTAAGCTGTTGAATCTCAAGAGTATGCAACAAAAGGATGAAAAAATAGATTTGGGACTAACTGGCGATTGTGAGCGATATTTTTCTCGCAATATAATAACTAAACAAGAAGTTGATATCAAACAGGAAGATGTGGACATTACAAACATGTATCAAAACTTGTATATAGAAAACATTTTAACAGGTGGTGATACTTTCCCCATAGAGATTCTCAAAAATGGTGCAAACACAAAGTTTCATGTGGAGTTTAATGTACACCAAGGGTTGCGCTCATTTCTTAAACCATATAGGGTAATTATTGAGAATATTCGCAACAGCAGCAGCAGCAATAATGGTGGTGACAAAATTACACAGATTGTTGAAGATAAAGATGAGCTCTTAGAGGATTTAACAAATACCCTTACTGCATATTCGTCCGGTTATGAATCAGACGATGATGACTTTTACGATTAATCATGAATATTGACTACTTTTTACTTTTTTCTTTTTCTTTTTCTTTTTCTTATTTTTTTTCAAAGAATTTCTACATTTTCTTTTTTAATGGGAAGAGAAAGGGAGGGGAGGGAGTGTAAAGCGGTTTGGTATGTAGATTTTAATTGCTCATGTGTAAATTAAATATACTTGTTTATATATTTAAATAGTTGCTATCTATAAATTAGAGGGTCTTTTCGACTAAGAAAATACCATATTCATCTTTCAACTCCTTCATGATTGGATCATTGATTTCTGATGACATTGGAGCAAGCAATCCCTTCTTGTTCAAAGTACCATTCAAGATTTGCTTAGTGGCAACGGCACAAGGAACACCAACCAACTTGGCCATTGATGAGTAGCCGCCTGGAACACCGTAATCCACCAAAGTAGAGGTTCTGGTCTCTGTGGTTCCATCTTTGTTTTCAATGCCAAACTTGTGTTGCAAAATGACCAAGTCACGTTCGCCTTCTTCGTATTGCATCAATTCTTCCAATGTAGCACACAATGTGTCCAATGGGTTACCCTTTGGATGAATTGGTTTCTCAGAGAGAAGACCCAACCATTTGAATCCATCAATAATACGTTCTTCGTCTTCCTGAGACTTGAATTTGGTGAGCTCTTTAATTCTGGTAATCAAATCTTCTTGGGATGATGATTTAGCACCAATAAGTTTGGCAGTAGCTTCGTTCCATGGTCCTTCCTTTGTAAAGATTTCAGTTTCGTCATCCTTCAAGAATCCGGTGTCAACCAAAACCTTGACGAATTCTGGAAAGCCTTGGAATCTCAATGTTCCTCTAACAACTGTTTCTGCCTCTGGGATGTTGTACAATTCTTTATAAGTTGTTGAGTCTCTGTTTGGGTAGCAAACGAGGGCAAAACCAGGGTAGATAAAGTATGGCTTGGCGCTGGCCATCAAGTCTTCTGACTTGACATCAACGACTTTGCCTGATTGCCAGTATTTGGCAGAGTTTCTCAATGCCAACAAGACACCTCTCGAACTCCATGAGAATTTGTATCCCAAAGGATTGTCAGAGTTTTCAGGTGCAGGCAAACCACCACAGTATGAGAGGAATGATTTGATCTTACCGCCGTCACGGTGGACTTCTTCAATTGTCTTAACGGCGTACAAGTGGTCGATACCTGGGTCCAAACCGATTTCATTCATTACGGTGATTCCAGCAGCTTCAATTTCCTTCTCCAATGCCTTCAATTGTGGGTTGATGTATGAAGTAGTGACAACGTGTTTCTTGTTCTTGATGGCGGATTTAACAACATTGACGTGATATGTGTATGGAATCAATGAGATGACAAGGTCAAATTTGGCCAATTCCGAGTCCAATGCTTCTGAATTAGTAACATCCAAGGAGATTGCTTGGGCTTTGTCACCAGCCAACTCCTTGGCCTTGGATAAAGTTCTGCACGCAACGGTGACTTCGATGTTTGGGTCGGCTGCTAAGATGTCGACAGTTGGTTTGGCAACAAAACCAGAACCTAATAACAAAACTTTCTGAACCATGATTTTACTAATGAAATTGAGGTTTTCTTTATGTTGGTGAAGAGAATAAGAAGTAAGTTATCCAGATGATAAAGAAAAAAATTTAAAAAAAAAAAAGAAAAGAAATTTTTTAGAAAGGGAAAAGAAGTGGGTGTAAATTTGAAATTATATTATTCCAGTAGAAAAAAAAATACCCTTTGTTGTTGTGGAAGGTGTTGAAAAATTACACATTTGTTCAATTGTGGGCCGTTAGCGGTTAGCTCCTAGCTATAGAAATTTTGTAAGCGCGCCATTTTCCTTACTTCTATTCCTCCCTCTAACAAAACTCTGCCACTTGTCCACTAACCCACTAACCCACTAACCCACTAGCCCACTAACCTACTTGCTCATTGGATCTAACGTTCCATATCCCTCTCTCTTTCTCTAACCCTCTCTCTTTCCCTCTTTTTGTCTTTTTCAAATTTTTGATTTTTTCTCAATTTCTCAATACCTGTCAAAATGAATAAATTGGAAATATTGAAAAAAAAAAAAAAATAATAAAAAAGTAAAAATAAAATAAAAAAATTTTCTCTTGCTCAAACAAACTATGACTCAACTTTTCCTTATCTTAGTCACGTGATATGGTCTACAAACTTTGATACATCTCACTATATGATATTCAGTATTTTAGATTTTTGTTTCGTAAAGTGAGAATATATTACCAGAAACCACGGACTTCATATACTTGTATGTTTTATATCTACAAAAGAATGCAATCATCTTGTCTTTATCTCCAGAAGTTGACTCTCATTCTTTTCAAGGATAATTATTGGTATTACTAATCAATTAGAGATGACTATGAGGAGAAATCAAGTTGCATTGCTAAAGTTTGAATCGCTAAGAAGTTGTATATACCATTGGTCAAAGACATTGAAGGCGGGTCTTGAGATGTATTACTTTTTCCTGGTCTTCTCCAAGGCTTTCTATCTATTATCAACTAATTACTCCTCCCTCTCCTTCCCCTTTGCCCCCCTGCCACCCCCTTCCTCGCCCATCGTTATACAGACGCGACCAAAGTATGCCTATGCTTACCCTTTACAGCCCGGGTATGGAAGAATTAACTAGACGAATAGAGATAGCAGTTGATTTATCAGAGTATCGCGTGTTCGTAAGTGTGTTTGTCTCGGTGTGTGTTTGTGTGTGTGTATGTAATTTATATTTTCAAACGTATCTCCTCGTGCTTCACAAAAAAAAAAGTCCTCCCACCTCCCCCTAAAATTTTATTTACGAGGAAATTTAAAATAAAAAAATAAATAAAAAAATTAATAAAAATAAAAAAAGATTGTGGGGTAGCAGTCAATTTAACTGGCAGGCAGCTCTCTCTCTCTCTCTTTCTCTCTTTCTCTCTCTCGGACTATCTGCCATTCTCCCCTCCCTCCTTTCTTCCTCCACCTTATCGAAAATGCCAGAACTAACTTCCCCTCACTCGCCATTTCACACCTGTCCTTCAGCCAACGTTGCCCTTCTCTATTTAGCTTGGCACTCGGACACAAATTATAGTCCCCTTATTTGGACCATTGAGTTACATTCAAACGTCAAAACAGCAGTGACTGATAGCTTTTACATGAAAGGAGGAACAACGACAAAAAAGGAAAAACAGGAAAGAAAGAAAAAAAAAAAGGAAAAAAAGACTCAAAACTTTTGTACTTAGTATATTTTAAAACAAGTATCGAGCAAGGACTTCAAATCTACAGCCAAAAATGGAGATGCTGAATTGAATTGCCACCGCCTTGTCATATACCTTTTTCCTTTGGTTTTTTTTTCTTTTCTTCTTTTATTGCTCTCAACTCCCACCATCGCTCCTCTCCACAACGGGGCAAAAAAAGTGTCAATTTCTCCGACTAATGCATCATTAATTAATTGGCTGCGAAAGCGCTTTTTATTTATTTATTTTAAAGAAGAAAAAAATTTGACGGCTAAGTATTTTTGCAGCTAAGTATACACTATTTTGCTTGATGTTTGCCGTTTCCCCACACTTGTTAGTACACATAATATCTGAGCAGACTGATAAGGTACCCCCAAAAAAAATTAAAACCACTCATGAAGAAAAAAAGCTTTTCTACATTGTGGAGACAATAAAGAATGTTGGAGAACAAGTTCTCCGCTATTGTTCAAATTGAGAATGTTGGGGTAAGGTCCAAAAGAACAAAAAGGAAAGAAGAAGAAGAAGAAGAAGAAGAAGAAGACAAGAGGAGCAAGGGCGGGAGTATGAGTTGAAGTTGGAGGCAGTTGAACAATAAGGTAGAGCCAAAAACAATAAGGGCAATATAAAATGTAAAGCATATAACTTCCATCAAAGCCCTGATAAGAATTATCTTGCCTTCTTCTTCTTTTTCTTTTTCTTTTTCTTTTTCTTTTTCTTTTTTTTCTAACCACTTTTCTTTTCTTCATTCCAGGTCACTCAAAAACCATTTGAACAAGTATCCTATCACAAAAGGAAAAAGGAAAAAGGAAAAGGGATCATTAAATCATGAGTGGTAAGGTTGACATTGAGCATATTTCGCCATATGCAACCAACATTAGTGACTCTGTAGACCATGACAGAGAAGAAGAAGAACTTTTCAACAAAGGGCCAGACCTTTCATTCAAATCCATCTCCCATTACTTTGCCACAAGATTCTCTACTTTAATCGACTTGCCCATACATCATACTAACAAAAGATGGTATGAAGTCGTTAACCCTTTACCAGGCTTAAGGGAAATGACATTGAGTGATTGGAATTTCTATTTCTTGGGGTACTTTAGTTGGGTATTGGACTCCCTTGATTTCTTTGCTGTCTCGGTCTCGGCTCCAGAAATTGCAGCTACTTTGAATGTCAATGTCACCCAAATCACCTGGGGTATGACATTGGTCTTGATGTTGAGATCTGTTGGTGCCGTGATATTTGGTCTTGCTGCAGATAAGTTTGGTAGGAAATGGACATATATCACAATTGTCACATGCTTTATCTTTGTTGAGATTGGTACCGGTTTTGTCAAAACTTTGGAACAATTCCTCGGTGTGAGAGCTGTTTTTGGTATTCTTATGGGCGCTATGGCACCAATCAGTATGGTTACCAGTTTGGAAAATCAACCAACTCGTGCTAGATCCATATTGTCTGGTTTCTACTTACCGGGCTATTCATTTGGTTATATTCTTGCAATGGTATTCTACAGAGCTTTTATCAACACCTACAAGCCAGGTGAAGGATGGAGATCTTTGTTTTGGTTTAGCGCTGGTTTGAGTGTTATTCTTATTGTATGGAGACTAATTGTGCCCGAGTCACCGGATTTTATTGCTATGCAGGAAAAAAAGAAGAGATTCCGTGCTAAGCATGGTAACCGTTGGATTGATCCCAGTTTGATCAAGACATTGAAGACAGAGTGGTTGTTGCTCATTTATTTGGTTTTGCTTTACGCTGGCTGGAACTTTACCACCCACGGATCACAAGATTTGTATGTCACCATGTTGACAAAACAATTTGAAGTTGGTTGGAATATGAGAACCGTTATTGTGGTTGTGAGTAATCTTGGTGCTATGCTCGGAGGAACCGTAATGGGCTCGGTTTCTGAATTATTGGGTAGAAGACTCACTGTTATCATTTGCTCCCTTTGGTGTGCCGCATTTATTTACCCATCATTTTTCCACGCTGATACGAGATGGTGGGCATATGTTCTTTTGAGTGCAGGTGTTATGGGATCATGGGGTATATCTAGTGTCTATTTATTAGAGGTTGTCAATAAGGCACATAGAACATTGATCTCAGGTTTATCTTACCAATTGGGTAATTTGGCAAGTTCGGCAAGTTCAACAATTGAGGCTCGTCTTGGAGAAAGGTTTCCAATTGAAGGAGGTGCGCCAGGAATGTACGATTATGGAAAAGTGATGTGCATATTTTGTGGTTGTGTTTTTGCCTACATGATTATATGCATCTTCTTGGGTCCCGAGAAATTTCACAATAATATCAATGCTAGGGATGAAGAAGAATATGATAATGATGATAATGGTGAGGAGGGGCAAATGGCAGGTGCTGGTCATGTGACGGAGCGGGGCTCTGTTGGGGATTCATTTGAGAATAAGAAATGAGCAACCAGTAATGTAGTGGGTTTGTATAGAATGTTGGGTCTTGGTTGATTCAGGGCTTTCTTGTATACAAAAGTATGTTTGTTATTATTATTATTATTATTATTAGAATTATTACTATCTATTTTGTTTATTATCAAAATTATTGAAATTTTTCATTTTATTCAATTTATTCAAAAGATTGTGTGTTGTCATATTGCACAATGAACCAACGACATTGTGCCTATATCTTTATTTATTTACTTTTTACAAGGAATTCGCAATCAACAGGATGTAGAATAATATTACTTGGATGCTATGATTGAGGTAAATGTAAAATGATATGAAATGAACCAACTGTACTTACTATAAACCTGTTTTAATTTGTATAGGGTGATCAACTAATCAGCAAGTTATATGTCTACATTAAGTCTAACACGATCCAGTGTGATCAAGGAACAAAAGATACAGTTGAGCATAACTTGTGGCTTTCTATCTTATTAATCTATATTGACTGAAAAAAAGAGGGAAAATAATATTGAAATAAAAAAAAAAAAAGAAAATTACATCTCAATAAGATTGTACAAGAAATGATGCAATAGTATACGACGAGATATAATTAAAAGATAAAAGAGAAAAAGAAGGTGCAAGAAAATCATGCAACAAGTTGAAAAAATATTGTTTCCTCACTCTTTCTTTTTATTTTTTTGGTACTGAATTGAAACAAAACTTTATAAATTATAATTCAACTGAAATTGTACGACTTGTTGGGACAAGTTTATGGACAAGACATGTCCAATATTTATAAGTGAAAAACTATCGCAATGATAATTCCATTTTCGATAACTTCTTAATGAACAACAGTATTGTTAGATTGATTAGAAACATTTGCAGAGAAAAACAAATATAGTAAATAGTATAGATTTGATAGATATTGAAATTAAGTCATTTGACTTTATGCTAAATAAAATGCTCTTCATAAAGTTTAGCTATTATTACTTTTCCAAGAAAAAGCCTGCGTGGCGAAATTGGTTATCGCTTTTGACTTCTAATCAAAGGATTCCGGGTTCGAGTCCCGGCGTGGGTTTTCTTACTTATCATCTGCGGCTTTAGCTCACCTGGGAGAGCGTCAGACTGAAGATCTGGAGGTACTGTGTTCGAGCCACAGAAGCCGCATTTTAATTTTTTTTATGCCTATAAAAGAAATGTTTCAAAACTTGTTTTATTCTTTGGTGAGGTTAGTTCTCTGTTGTGAAACTGTTATCACAAGTAATGAGCAATAGCCTTAATCTATATTATTTTTTTATTTATTTATTTGTTTTTGAAGATGGGAAGAGATTCTATGTTGTAAGGAGAATTAACTCTACATTATCAATCAAATTTCGTTATATGTTTTATTTTCCTTTTCTTTTTTTTTCCAAAAAAAAAATAAATTTTCAATTTGTTTTTAACTTTTAAAAGGATGGGGCAGGAGGGGGGGAAGAAGGGTATCATAAATTCATTAATTAATTAAATTGTTTATATCAGCAAGTGTTTTTCTGATTCAGTTAATATTTATAGTCTTTTGGTGGTTCTTTTTATTTCGTGTCTTTGTTTAGTACAATAAGTATAACTGATCACCGTCTTTTTCAAAGTACTCTTGTTCGTTATTGTAATCTTCCACTTTAAATACCAGCGAATAGTCTACATCATCTAATAATAGTTGCTTCGGTTGCTTTTCCTCCTCCTTGATACTACTCAATGGTTTATTGCTCGTTGTGGTTAAAAACAAAGCGTTTTCAATCAACCTTAGCTGTGTTTGCAACAATTCTTTATCTTCATCACGATGGAGTTTTTCATTGAGTGACTTGATCTCGTTTGCTTCAAATTCGATTGATTTCCTCGTCTTTTCCTTCATTTCCTGACCAACGAATTCGCTAAGATTGTACAAGTTTGTCGTTCGATGGAGTTTCTTTTGTGCGTAAGCAGTGGGTGGTGGAGCAAGTGTAGTAATAGTATTGGTAGTAGTAGTAGTAGTTGATGGTTGTGATGGTGGTGATGTTGACAATGTATGTGTTTTCTTGATAAACAACTTTTTAGGCTGTTTTAATGATGTCATTGATTTAGAGTGGTTGGGTTTGTATGTATAGTTAGCACCATTATCACTACTGCTACTGTTGTTGTTATATTGACTTTCCTTGTTTTCCTTGTTGGACTCACATGAAGAAACCAGTTCTATATCAATTGAGTTGTTATCGAATAAGCTTTGGGACTTCATTGATTCTGGACTTACATTGTGGCTAATATTTATGGGGTTGAGAATCATTAATGAGCGTCGCTTCAATGAGTTTGCAGCGTATGAGCCCGATTTACGATTTGAGTGTGTAGTTGAAGTCAACGTTGATGAATGGGAGTGGGAGTGTGAGTGTGAGTGGGAGTAGGTGTTGTTTGAGTTGTGGTGGTTTGTTTGTTCAAATTTCGAAATCGATGAGGATATTGATGGAGATCGAATAATTGTAGAGGTCAAGTTGGGACTATATTTGGAGTCGCGTCGAGACGATGATGAAAGGTGTGGTGAGGAAGTAGTTGATGTTGAAGTTGACGGTGATGCTTTCAAGTCTGAGAGACTAAATCTGTTTTTCAATTCTCTTTTACGAAAAGAATTGAGGAATCTGGATGTTGTTGATGAAGAAGAAGTCGATGTGTTTTTATCGTTAAAGTCTGGAATGCTTTGACTACGTAACATGGTGAAGGATGATATGGCTTGTGAATAAAAGTCTTGGTTTTAGTTTTAGTTTTAATTTGTTTAGTTTTCGAATTTTTTGTTTTGTTTTGTTTTGTTTTGTTTTGTTTTGTTTTGCTTTCTATACTAAAGTATTTATGTTGTTGTTGTTGTAACTTGTCTTCTCCGAGTGGATGGATGGTAATTAAAATTTTATTATTATTATTTTGTCGATGAGATAAGTCTATGGTTGTGGCTTCAACTGCAAAAATGAGGTGTCGTATGTTGTCAAGTGGCTTGGAAGTGAAAGAAGGACAAAAATTAAAAAAAAAAAATAAGAGACAAAGTGAGAAAGTTGAAGATGAACTTGTATGAAACGAATGGCTTGGTTTTGGCAGAATAGGAGAAAAGGTGTTTTGGGTTATATATGATGATCCAAAGTCGAGGTAAAAAGGAATCTCTCTTTATATATATATATATATATATTTATTTATAGGTCAAAATGAATGATTGAAAGGAAACTAAAAAAGGAAGCAAAAGTAAAGTAACAACATGGGGAGGAGGAGGGGGGGGTCTTGATGGGATCATATATTTTTTTTGTTTGTTTTGTTTGTTTGTTTGTTTGTTGTTGTTATAGTTGTTGGATTAAAGGCTTCTGGGTTTTGTTAAAATAAAATTAAAAAAAAAAGGGCAGCAAATATAATTAGCTCCTAATACGTTTTTGGTGGCTATCCTTGTGTTCAATAAACTCTGAATCTATCACTTGATTCAATCGAAATTAAAAACAAACACAAAAACAAACACCAACTATTTTATTGTAGGTGATTGATTTTTTGTGGGACAACTTGAAAGGAAAATAAAAAAAAATAAAAAAAAATAAAAAACAAAAAATATATCTCTTTAACAAACATCACATCACACAGTCTCTCTCTCTCTTTTTACTCCTTTAAAATAAAAAATAAAAAATAAAATAAAAAATAAAAAATAAAAATAAAATAATAATTAAAAATTTAATCAAAGTGAAAACAAACATCACGACGCGATAAACTGCAATGTCAACCAATGTTGAACAGATTTAGGAATAAAGGAATAAGAAAATTAAATAGTAAGAATTAAATATGGCCAGAGAATGTCCACAGTAGATATGAATTCATATTATTTTTATTCATTATTTTTTGTTTCCAAGATCTTTTTGGTGGCATATTGTAAAATAAAAAGTAACATTCGTTAGTGTTAGTGTTGATTGTAGTGGTGGTGATAATTTATATTGTATTGGCCCATATCGAATCATTAGGAGAAATTTTCAAAACTTACGCCAGAGTTTTCAATGTAAACACACACACCTTATTAAAAGCTGGTCAAATATGTTTAAAATCGAAAAAAAGGTTGATTAAGCTTGTTTTTTCTTTTCCTTCAAGTTGTAAACAACCAAATAATTAATTAAACTTCTTTAGCTCCTTTCATTATCGACTAATAAATTCTCACATCTTTTTATTTTCACCACTTCTTCACCACTTCTTCACTTTTGATGCACCACTTTTTGCTCTACTTGCATTCAACACCTCCTTTCGCTTTATCAACAATAACAACAATAACAGAACAAAGGAAGGAAAATAAAAAATAAATAAAAAAATAAAAAATAAAAAAAGTAAAAAATCGCGCGTGTGCGCGTGTCACCTGCCATCTCTCCACAGCCATCCTGAGTACAATCTCCAATACCACACCTTTTGCTGCTTTCTCAGAGTTTTTCATTTCTTTGATTGCTCCAACAATAGTTTTTTTTAGGCATCAAAGCTTTGTGAAGAGCTTGAAATTTTTTATAAATCTCAATCTAAATTCAAAATGAGTTGGTTAAAAAAAAAGAAAAAAAAAGAAAAAAAAGAACATAAGAATTCTCTTGCAAACCATCAAAACTAAATTGAAAAGTACCAAAAGTAAAATAGAATTACCCATTAAGAACTCTATAAGAAAAAGTAAAACAGAAATAAAAACAACAACAACAACAACAACAACAACAACAACACGGCAAAACAAAGAAGCACCAATACGCGTATCATGCCTCTACTTCAAATACTTTCCTCAAAACTTTCTCTGTCATTGCAAACAAAAAAGCAAAAAAAAAAAAAGAAATGAAGGATACCATGGAACAATGTATTTAATCTAAAAGAATAATGACTTACAATCCCAACGATACTTTTCTAAACTCTATTACCTCGTATTTTATCTATTTACATCCAAATTCATATGCATAAATATATATACCCTAAACCATAATGTTTATTCAACCCAAAAATCATATTTATTACTTGCATCCATGTAATATGACTCATCATACTTTGCACGTCTCTTTAAAAACTGGTTCAACTGAAGGTACTCTTGACTCCTTAAACTCTGGGCCAACCCTTGTGCATCATTTCCATCGACAATGTTTGTTTCAGCAGCACCAGCAGCAGCACCAGCAGCAGCAACTGCACCACCACCACCACCACCAACAAATTTTTCAATATCCTCAACACACGGAATCAATCGCGAAAATAGAGGCTGGTACTCTTCGCCACCCCTGAACCTCTTTAATGCAAACTCACTCTTGTATACAGGGTCATACTTCATCAACGCATTACCATATTTGTCAAACCCAGTTGGAGTCTTTGTAATATAATTGATGATGGGCTGGCGAATTATGCTTTGCAAGCCAGGATACAAATAAAGCTTCATCAACTCATTACTTTGTTTTGCACCAATGGGCTTGATATGAATATAGCCAAAGTTCTCAAACACAAGTTCTATACTTCCATAAAATGGTGGAACAAGATACTTGTCAAATTGCGAAAACAATGAATGATTTCCAATAGCAAAATCATTGGCCAATGATGGCGGGATGTTTTGAGCCAATTTTGCAGCCTTGTCAATATTGGAGAATGCGTGAATCTTGAAATTAGTAACGTTACGGATTTGGAACAAGCAATCTTTGGGCAATTGCAAGTACCCCAACCCTTCAAAACACAAGACTTGCGGTCCTTTAAATGATTTGTACTGCGCTCCATTATAACCCTTGGCAAATGTCTTTTCTCCCTTGATTAATCGATGTATGATTTTAGGTTCCTTTATAGACTCGTACAAGTAGTGTATTTTTGGCGACGAGCTGAAGCCTGGAACATCGTAGACGGTTTTCAACCCTATATTCAATGGAATAATATCTCTGGTGAAGCCAGGGAGGTACGAAACACCAGGTCCAACTTTTTGATAAAATTGTTGCTTAAACTTGTCCTTGATCTTGGACACAGTATTGAAGGGCACGTGTCTCACTTGTTCCTTTTTATTTTGCAATTCTTCATTCAACATTAAGCTCTTGATCATGGTGGATTTCCCGCAGTTTGTGTTGCCAATTATATAGCTTCCATCGGGAATAAATCTGTGCAACTCATCCAATTTCCACCCTTTTAAGCTCGAAGATAAAAAGATATTTTGTTTGGGAACCCCGTATTTGATGCCCAAATAGTCACTTACAAAATTCTTTGTATATTCATGCAGGATGGCTGATTTATTGAATTTGTTTTTTATGTCCGCCACCAAGTTATCGGTCTTTGTCATGATGAAGTATATGTCCTTAGGGTTGCGGAATTTGAAGATGTTGGGGTTGATACCCATGGGGAAGTCGTTTGCATTGAATAGGTAAACCAAAGGTGCTGTTGATGCTCTAGGGAGATTTTGCAATACTTGTTCCATTTCCGAAATGGGAAAGTTTTCATCAGTCATCTTGTAGGAAGATTGGTATTGGATATTTCGGCATCTCATGCACTCGACACTTGTTTCGTCTGGCTTTACAGTGTAGATCTTGTTCACTACTTCCTTAACTGTTTCTCCTTTATCGTTTTTGGGTATTGTTTCCAATTCTTTCGAGTCTTTATATTTGGGTTGACCAAACAGAGTAAAGTCATTGATGAGGAGATCTTTATCCGATTGCGACATCTTGGATATGAGTTTGTCATAAGCTTCATCCAGAGGTCGCTTTTTGATGGGATTTTGCAGAATATTTGGAGCATCTGCTGCTACAACTAGACCCAGTTTCTGTGTTTGTTCACTAAAAGTTTTGGAGTCATTTAAGAGTTTCACTGGCTTTATATAGTAGCCTGGTTCGTCTTTGTTTTTGTCCTGTACTTTGATTCCACAAGATCGACATCGGAGTTCGAGGCTGTATAGTAGAGGTATTGCTATACTTGAGTTTTGTCTAAAAAGAGTGAGGTAGTGTTTACTGTGTATTAGTCGACTGATCATGATGCTTTGTTGAAATATTTCTGTATAGATTGGTATTGGTATTGGTAATAAATGGTGATTTTTCCTCCTTTTTCTTTAAATTTTTTTTTTATTAATTAATTTTTTCTTGTGTAGGGCTCGTTTCTTGTTACGAGATGGATGGATGGTTATTTTTTTTTTACATTGGAAAGATGAGGAATGGTGATAAAAATAAAAGCCACCTAAAAGTTGAGTACGCAAAAAATAAATAAATTGAAAAGAGATGGAGAAGCGAATATTGTGTAAAGGCTGGTTTCACCATATTTACTCCCCCAGAATTGGGCTGATTTCCACTCAAAAAAAAAATATAAATTGGAAAAGGAAAAGGAAAAGAAAAAAATACAAGATGAAATTTTTAAGAATAAGGATATTAAAGTACTGATCTACTTGTAGTGACATATGAATTAGATAACGCGTGGGCAAAAGAGTGTTGTCTATATAACAAGGCAATAGTGCATTTGTATTAATAAAGTGTATACGAATCCAATATATATGAAAAAGATAAGGCTTATTCATTTTAAAAAAACAAAATGAGAAGGGTAATTCCACAATTTCTATAAGAAGACTAGGAAGTAAAGAGATTGAACAAGAATGCTACTTGCGTGTATGTGTGTGTGTTTACATGTCTAACAAAAAAAAGGGCATTAAGAAGCATCAGACATAATGCTGAAGACTTTTGACTAAATTGTTGTTCCCTCCCTTTCCAGCCCCCTGCCCCCTGATGGCAAAAGGGTAAAGGAAAATAGACAGAAGGAAATGATGGACACAACCAAATGGATAAACTTTTTCTTGTTCATTTGTTTTTTTTTTTTTCATTTTTTCTCCTTTTCCATCAATAGAGATTTTCCCATGCTACTTATTGAAATAGCCGACAGTTTAGAAACAAAAGAAAGACAAAAATTGCCAAAAGAGAAGAAGAGGAAGATATTACAGTCTAGTGGTTGGTGATGCATAGGTAGTTTAAGAAGTCCTTTTATTTTATTTTCTATTCTATTCTGTTCTGTTCTTCTTTCTTTCTTTTTTTCTCAACTCTTTTTTTTTTTTTTTTTTTTTTTGAGTAGTTGAAGCTTGTGAATGACTTTTTGTAAGTTACAAAAAACAAGTATTCTCATAACCAACCAGCTAAAACTAACTGAAGAAAATATGTCAAACCTCAAAAAGAATTAAAAAACTAAGAATACAATAATAGTTTCTTTCTTTTTGTATTGCTTCTGTTCTTTTTTCGTCTCATGTGTTAAAGGTTAACATTTTTAAAAACTCTTATTTAAAAAAAAAACCCAGATATGTAGAAGTTGCAAAAAGAATACAAATTTTCAACTTTCCATTAGCAGGATCGGCTAACTCCAGCTTGATTTATTTTTGCACTTACTTTTTCTCTTTCTCTCTCTTGAAATTTAATTTGTCAATTGTAAACAACAAGTGGTGCATCTTCATCTGCATCTCTTGTATATGTACATATACCTAAATAACCAAGCTTCATAACCGTTTGTATGTTTCATATATAAATATACATATATACATATATACATACATACATACATACATACATACATACCTCTCCATGCAACTGGTTACATCTACTACATTTGTACACTATTATGCAGAGTACTGCTTGCACATATAATCTAGATACTAACTCCGAGGCACTCTAAGTTGGAATTAAGAGTAAGAGTAAGAGTAAGACGACTAGGAGGAGGTGGAGGAGGAGGGGAGGGGGGGGGGGGGTCCATAGATCAACAGTAAGGTGAGTGGTGGTAAATAATACTTCTACAGAACAATAGAAATTTAGTGAAACTCAAAGCAAAGATTGTCGGATATGACCTAGCCACCCTCTTTTCTCTTTTCTTTTCTTTTTTCTCTTCTCCTTTAATCCCGTATATACATACCACAACACTGCATTATCATGAATGTTTTGTTTCAGCTTCCTCTATTTTTGCTATTGAATGGTGACTTCATTCCCCTTTTTTCCCTTCATTGATATAGCTTATCTGAATTATTATACAGAATAAAAGTGGGAAGAAGTGTGAGGTTGGTTTAATAATTGTTGTTTGTGTCATTTGAGATGTTTATCAGCTGTACATGAAACAGCTTTTTTTTTTATTACATATTTTTTTTTAGGGAACGAACGGGCAATAAGCTGCTCTATTATTCAGTTGATTCACAATGCAAATTGGAACTTTTTTGATTAATTTTTTTTTTTAATTTGAACTTTTTTGTATTTTGTTCTGTATATTCTCAATATCAAGCAAGTAATTGGTTTTCCCCGTGTGTTTTGTTCTTTCTTTCCTATTGAGTTATTTTTTGAGTTATTTTTATTATATTGTAATTTGGAATAGTGCAATAGCAAAACAGAAAAAAGCTATGAAATATTTCATCTGCAACTAGTTCATCTCTTGTACTTGTACATATATATGTACATGATAACTATTTTGGTACATAAGTATTTGTAAATGCATCAGTAAGTATATATGTCTTTTATCATTCTTTGTATATCATCCATTCCATTTCGAATTGTTCATCGTTTTCAAATGAAAAAAGTATTAAGAAAATTAGTCAGTAGTTGATACTAAAACAAATGAAAAAGAAAAAGAAAAAATAAAATAAAATTAAATTATAATACGCAGTTCACCTCATCTCCAATCCTTCCTTTTTTGTACAAAGATAACGCACATCTTCAAAGACAGTAATAAAAAAAAATAAATAGAGTAGAGAAGAAACCAAAGAATTAAAGCAAAGCAAAGCAAAGCTACTGCAAGTACACTATGAGCTTTAAATCTTGCACATGTCAACATCTATGTGAAATTCGAGCAACAGAAACGAAAAAGTAAGAAGCAAGAATCAAAAAGGTATAAAAAAGCAAAAAGGCAGAGAGGCAAAAAGAAGGATGCTACGATATTGAATATATGTTTTTTCCACAGTGAGATGGCAAGCACATACGTCATGCATATGTACATCAAGACGACAATATTTTCAAATGCCACAACTAGAGAATAATAATAAAATAAAAAGAAGAATAAGATTGGATGTATATATGTATATGTATGTATAAATTTATCTTTGAGTATGTAGTATAGTGTCACATACTCCTGTACTAACTCACCATTTGTTGAAAGTATTGTCTAAGCCTATAGATCATTTCTCTGACAATAGATTGTGGAATTCTCTACTACTATTACTACAATAACAACAACAACAACCTAGGAAAAATGTTTAAATGCTTAAAAATAAAATAGAATAAAATTAAAGTAAAGTAAACAAAAAGAAGCATTTCTACTGGTCTAATCTTAAAAAGTTTAGGAAGACTAACAGACACAACAACAACTTTGAGTATTATTATTTAGTCCATGCAGTAACAACAACTGTTAAAGTGTGAGCAACTTACGAGACAGAACGTGTACTTAATTCAAACTGTATCAGGTCGGATAGTAGGTCATTAATTCGGTAATTCTACAAGACTATTAACTTTAGCTTCTATTTAGAATCTGGTCGACATTTATGTTCTCCCATGAGTGGTTCACATACTTGTGCTTTGCACGACTTTACTCATCTCTTCGTACGCTACCAATCGTCAACCTTCAAGTTGGTCTCACGTGTATGTTAACACGTGATACCGTCAAGTGGCTTATAATTATATCTTGATTCTCAACACCCTCTCTTAAGTGTAAGTCACTTGACATCATCATGTCATTTCCATTCATCATCTATTAAATAAACCGACCATTCACAATGATAAGAAAAAAATGATTTGACTTAAATTAAACGTCATTCAATCAAACAACCAAAAAAAAATATCATTGCTAATTTCAAAACCATAATTTCAATTCTTCAATCAAGTCATTCATGTTAAGACAAATTCCTTAACATATTCACTTTAACGAGAAACAATCATATCTGCTTCTTTACATAATCACCAAGCAGATCAATTGTGTAACCAGGCTATTTTCATTAGCCTTCAAAAGTCTCCAAAAATCCCAGCCATGGGAAGAGTCATCATTGACTCACAAGGACATACGGAAGTGATGTGATATATCAATATCCGTCTCTAGTCTAACTTCACCATATGTCCCTTTAAATTCCTAATAAATCTTATGACCATTTCTTTGATCACATATTAGTGCAGCGAGTGCGTCCGCGGTACACTAATTTCTTTTAACATTAAACGCACCGTCTAGTTGTTCGTCACTGACGGGCCCTGACACTCTTGTCTATGTGTCCTTGTAATTAATAAGTAATACTTCTAAACTGTATTCTTTTTACGTATCCTATTGATCGTTCATTGCCAATACGGATTCAGAGGTGCATTTCTCGTAGTCTTCTAAGTAGGCTTCCATACCTCCTAGGATGTAACTTGCCCTCAATCATAACATATACTGGTACCTCCAGTAACCTTAACATCGGATGTGTTTTCACCCGGATAACCTTCATTATTTTCTTTCTCTAAATGTATATTTTATACATTTCGTTGATCGACAGTATCAGATTCTAGAATCACTTATTGAGGTCAAACATATATTTCAATAGTTTCCCTCTCTGAATCTGAACTGTCTGATCAACAGGATCAGATTCTCAAATCACTTATTGAGGTCAAACATATATTTCAATAGTTTCCCTCTCTGAATCTGAACTGTCTGATCAACAGGATCAGATTCTCTTGCCAATACCTTCCTTGCTTTTAAAAGATATTAAAACTAATTTTATGCAGTTCGTATGCATCATCAACTCATAAAATTCCATATGAGTAAAATTATGTTTACCATGTCTCTTTTCCGTTGTGAAACTATGGAAAAACATTCACTTGATGGATCAAACATTCCATCACACATAATTCAATAAATTTAACTCCGTAGCTGGTTTCATTGATAATCACAATTCAATAAACCTCGGCTATTAGAGTTCACACTGAAATTATATATATAATCGTATATATATATTCAGTCACACATTATCCCATTCTGGATAATTCGGGATACGAGTTTGAGTATTACACAGCATTTGTAATTTACCCTTCAAGTTCCCTCACAAGCTGCTCTCAGCTTTCAACGAATGTGCATCCTTTTCTGCACCAGTCGTAACAGATAAAACATTTTTCCCTTCCTATTTGACGCGAACCCATTTCAACGCCCTTTCCTGAAGAGTATATCTGCTCATATTTGACGGCCGTCCAATTCAGCACTGTTCAAATTCAAATTGCTATACTTTGACATGACTAAAAGGACACTATTTCCTAAAAGTTCAAGTCAATCTCGGGCAAACGATAGAATGACTACTCATGTCACCTATCCCAATAAGACCAGGTTTCATCCAATGAAACTTCAATCTTCCAAACAATGTTGTGCTTCACAGCACCACTGTTAACATGTAAGTTATCAAAAACCCAGAAAGCTTCCATTACTTCCAAAATGAGCATACTTCCATTCTGCTCGAACTAGTGGCCTTTCCACCTTTTAAATAGTAATCCTAGCTTAATTGCAAACAGTGACCGAACCAACAATCCTACTTATCACGACAAAGGATACTTCCCTTGAGACAATTCATCACTCTATTCATGCAGCTAATAATCTAACGTTAGCTCAATCACTTGACCAACATAATATAGACATCTCGAGCTGAAAACAAATATATCACTCAACCATTTACAATCGTCCTATCATCCTTTCATGCTTCACACCATCGTCGTTCATACGCCAACGTTGTCAGGGCTCATAACCTGTTAAAGTGTGAGCAACTTACGAGACAGAACGTGTACTTAATTCAAACTGTATCAGGTCGGATAGTAGGTCATTAATTCGGTAATTCTACAAGACTATTAACTTTAGCTTCTATTTAGAATCTGGTCGACATTTATGTTCTCCCATGAGTGGTTCACATACTTGTGCTTTGCACGACTTTACTCATCTCTTCGTACGCTACCAATCGTCAACCTTCAAGTTGGTCTCACGTGTATGTTAACACGTGATACCGTCAAGTGGCTTATAATTATATCTTGATTCTCAACAACAACAACAACAGCAACAGAACAAGAAACAAGAAACAAGAAACAAGAAGAAGATGCGGAACAAAAACAAGGTACCATGACAAAAGAACAAACACACAAAGGAGTAGAAGTATTTTTCTATTATTATTATTATTATTATTATTATTGTTACTTTCAATGCTCATAATCATTCATTTCCTTTTCCTTTTCCTTTTCCTTTTCCTCTCTTTAATCCCATCAGCCGAAACAACAAAAAGGGTAAACAATATTAAGTGTATTGACAATAAAATAAATAATAAATAATAAATAATAGATAAATAAGTGAATAGATGAACCAAATCCAATTACATTGATCCCAAACTCAAACTCAAAGTCAAGCACGAAAATAGAACCATATTCTCTATTTTTATCTGTTCTTCAATCCATTGTATTTCCCTTTTCCACCTCCATTAACCATTATTGCATTCTTTCTTAATCTTTTCTTAAATTTTTTCTTAATTTTTTTTCCCTACATTTCACAGTTTTCAAGTTCAGTTGTGGGAAACAAAGTTTGTAATTTTTTTTTGTATGTTCTTTATTTTATTATTTATTATATATTATTTATTATTTATTTTTCACTTTCTTCACCATCACCCATCTGGTAAGTTTAAATTTAGCATACAAATCTAAAACTATCTTTAGACTCGGATAATTGAATGGAAATCGAATTTAGTGTTGGCATTGTATTTTTTTATTTCTCTCTTTGGTATCTAATATTATTATCCTCATTATTATTATTATCTTACTCTTACTCTTTAGTTCAATTATTTCTTTTTCCTCCTTTTTTTTTTGCAATATCTATCTGTTTGTTGATGTTTCTACAAGACTCTTGTTGATTGGGGAATTGATCAATATAAAATTTTTTTATTTTTTTATTTTTATTTTTTATTTCTTTAATTATTTTTATTTTTATTTTTTAATTTTTAATTTTTAATTTTTTACGGGGATCGGGTATTCATCAAAACTGAAGTCATTAAAAATTTATTTTCTTTACAATTCTTCAATTTTTAAATGTTAGGAGTGGAAAGAGTGGAGGGAGAGGGAGGGGGGAGGCTTTTACTAAGTCCTAACTGATTTGGGAAAGAGGAAGAGAACATGGAACTCGAGTGATATGCATGCGTTTTGTTTGTTTCTTTGTTTCTAAGTTCATTTGCCTGTCTGCTTAAAATTGGTTGGTGTACATACTATTGTTCAAATAGAACAAGCCACGTACAAGAGGGTATATTAACCCATAGTGAATTACCACCCTGAGTAGATTTAAAATGAAAATACCATCAAAAGCATTCGTACTTGCACTTGATGAAGAAAATAAAAGAACAAAACAGGACTAAAAGAAAGAGCATTAACCCTTGTTGTTGGTCACACATTGATACAACAAACACATATGCCATCACCATCTTTTGACATACACCCAGACACACACTCTCTCTTTCAATCTCTCTTATTCTCTCTTCATTATCACCATCAACATTGTCCACTCAGCGGGCATAGGTGCATTTACATGTGCAGTTACATGTGCATTAGTCTGCGCTATTGTCTTCTATTCTTAAACCTTGCATTCATGTATGTCTCTGGAGCAAAAGCTTTTATTTTAATTATTTTTATTTTTATTTTTTGAACTCAAAAAATTGCCAGTTTTTACTTCCGTTGTTCAATGTGATTGTTTTTGATGTCCATGCTACAACTGCTCTTCTTCTTCCTGTTCCTGTTCCTGTTCTTGTTGTTCTTGACGTTATGATTGTTGTAGTTGTAATAATACACACTTTGTATTTTATTTTTTATCTTTATTTTTTAACTTTCACTTTTACTTTACAAAATAAACCCAAAAATAAAAATATTTTTATTTTTATTTTTTTCTTTATTTCTTTTTTTTTTTTTTTGGTTTGACGCTCAAGTGGGTTGTAATATATGTAAGTGTTCCTGTTTCCCTTTGTCTTGTAATCCAAAATTTCATTCTCCCATTAAGCATCCATAGATGTATATATAAATATAACCCTGTTTCCCACTTTTCCATTCCATTCCTTCCAACCTTTCAACCTTTTTCCCAGGTCCTACTTCTGTTTTTCTCTTTTCTCTTTTCTTTTTTCTTTTGTTTTCTCAATTGCCATCTAAGAATCCATATACACCAAGTTTCTTCCAACATCATTCTACTTTCACCTTACGATATTGTATTTCCCAATTCAGCTTTTGATGGAGAAGTAAACATTGAACTTTAGTAGGACACATTTATACATATATATCTACAAATATATTGGATATAAATTTGATATCGAGATCTCAATAATATCAAAGTATCTAAAAAACTAGAATTTTTAATTCTTTCTTAGTTCTTTTTTTCCTTTTTGATTCTTTACAACCAAGAAATTAATTGAACTATAACCCACCAATAATTGACAGCTACTTTAGCCTTCAACAACAACAGCAACAGCAACAGTAACAAAAGACACACACACACACATCTCCATCTTTATAGAAAACCAACAATTATGCCAAAGCGGTCTTCACCTTCTACCACAAAGGTCTCCCCAGTGACGAAAAAACCTACGATTCTAAGCAGCTACGATGCCACAGCTACAGAAACATGGGTCAAGTGCGGTGAATGCGCCACCACATTGGGCATCAATGAAACCGCAATCAGATCATTTGAAAATGCGGTAAATAGAGACCCTTCAAACCTAACAGCCTTGTGTGGACTAAGTTTATCCCTTAGACTCGACGATATCCAAAATAATGCAACGTTTGGCTCACAATCCTCAATCGAAAGACTAAACCAATCAATTGAACAGTTTCCCCACTTGCTCAAACACTATCAAATATTCAAAGAATTATCAGAATGCTACTTGCTAATTGGACTAAATGACCAAGCACACCAGGCCATACAACAAGCTATACTGTTGTCCCCCAAAGATGCCTCACTTTGGTTACTAAGCGCACAAACCCTTATACGAGCAGGCGCAAGAGCCCACGCAGCAAACTCATTAACCCACTGCTTATCATTATTACCACCACCACCACCACCATCATCACAACAGCAACAGCAACAACAATACAGTACCAAAAACTACTCTTCTCAAGATATAGAGACTGCTAGAGCAGCCCACGCAGAATTGGCTGCCATTGCCGCAGCTGACGGAAACATTGAAACATCAATTGCAGAGCTCACTGCAACATTGTCATTACCACCACCTCCACTCTCACGAATCGAAGAACATATAGCATTATGGTGCGCCTTGGCAACAGCAAAGGAACGCGCCAACGACATTATGGGCGCAATCAATGCATGCAAAGACGCAGAGTTGGCTGTAGGCGACTCGCCGAGAATTCTCATGACAAATGCATATCTCTTACTCTTGCTAAACCCCAGGGAAAATGCAGAAGAAGCAATAAGTTTACTAAACAAGATTGTCAATTTGGAAAATGAAGCAATGGTGAGCGAAGGAACAGACTTTTTACCTTGGTACTTGCTAGGCAGAGCCCACTCATTTATGGATAGACCAAGATTAGCTTATGACTCGTATCAAGTGGCACTCCGATGCGCATCAAACTCACCAATCACTTGGCTCGCAGTGGGCAAATTGTATTTGGAGTTGAAGCAATTACCAGATGCATTAGCTGCATACTCCCAAGCACTCAAATTACAATTGGAAGATGGCTCACAAGGTACAGCCACAGCATGGGATGGCTTGAGCTGTGTTTATGAACGCTGCGATGACCACTTGATGGATGCCTCAGATGCATGCAGTCGAGCAGCTGCATGTTTCAAGGCAATTGGAGACTTGAAGAATAGCGAGTATTTCGAATATAGAGCTGACCAGTTGGCAAAAGCCTCAAAGAAAGAAGCACCAGTGCCAGAGTTGAGACAACCACCAGATGTTCCAAGTTTTCTCTTGCGGGACTTGGTTGCACTAGCACCCAATGAGCGAATTGCATATACTCAAACTCAAAGGCAGTCACAAGTGCTGATACAACCACAGCAAGAGGTGAAGAATGAGCCTCAACAACAACAGCAACAGCAACAGCAGCAACAGCAACCACCACCACCACCACAACAACAGCAACAACAACAACCACTGCAACCACCGCAACCACCACAGCCATCCTCATCGTATCAACAACAACAACCACCACCACCACCACCTCCACAGCAACAACAACCCCAACAACCTCAACCATTGCCCAATCATTACCACCCATCACCACTGCAAATGTCGCCACAACAGCCAACTCCTCAACAAGTACCTCAGCAGTTGCAACAAGCGCAGCAAACGCCACAACAAGTCCACCAACAACAAGCTCAACAACAGCAACAACAACAACAACAACACTATAGAGGAGTTCCACCACAGCCTCAATATTATTACCCTCCTCCTCCTCCACTACCACCACATCAACAACAACAGCAACAATATTACTACTCTGGCCCACCACCACCTCCACAACAGCAGCAACATCCAGTTTCACAACAACAATCACCTCAACAACACCAGCACCCCCAAATGATGCCGCCACCAAATTTACCACAAGCAAATGGCCATTATATTGTCCCACAACAACAACATGGTCCCCCACCACCCCCACCACCGGGCGCATCTGCAATATCTGTTGGAGGAGCAGGCGTGAATGGGTCGTATGGTGGAAATGTAAATGGTGGTGGAGCACAATACTTGCCCATTCCTGGAGGAGTACATAATGGTTCGCAATATGCTCTGCCCAGTTGGAGGAAATGAGTAATCAGGAACTAAGAAGAAGAAGAAGAAGAAGAAGAAGAAGAAGAAGAAGAAGAAGAAGAAGAAGAAGAAGAAGAAGAAGAAGAAAAGAAACAACAATGTTTGCATATCTTGCGAAGAGACTTAATTTCATTTTCTTTTTCTTATAAGCAAAAATATAGGCAATAGAGGCAATTTAATAATTCTTGGGTTTGGATGTTATTAGAGTAGGGTTCTTTGTTTTGTATTATTATTAATATTAGTACTATTATTAAAACTATTGTCATTACTATTGTTATCATCATCATCATCATCATCATCATCATCATCATCAGTATCATCACTCTTATTCTTATGCTTTTTTCTTTTTCTCTTGTAATTATTAATTATATGTTTGGTGTAGAAACCTCATATTTGGTGAATTGAAGACAGACAAACCACCCGCCCCGACTCGCCCCGATTTTCCCAACTTGTTTTTCTTTCTTCCATATAAATGTGAATATGTGTATATCTATATACTGTACAATATAGCATGAGTTTTTTTTAATCATTAGCTTTCCAATCAATGAGGCTCTCAATATCATTCCATGAACCGGAGTAATGTTCAACACCAAAGTCATCCAATAACTTATCAATTTTACTACCCTGCATTGCTACGGGGTATGACACCGCAACTAACGGGAATAAGTCAGTTGCCGAGTCACCAATGTACATCACATTTTCTGAACCGCCCTCTATTCCTAAAGCATCTGCATTGTCAGCATCCTCAAGATTTTCAATGTTTATTGTCTCTTGTACTTGCATGTGTAGATGCAGTTTATCAGGCACAGACGAAGTAAGGGACTGTTTAAGTTCTTCAACGTAACGTAGCTTGTCTTCTGATGTGCGTATATCAGGTGTTTGCCAAATGCCCGTGGTGATACCGTTATGAAACTCAAACTCATTAGCAATGATTTTTACATTCCATTGACTTTTGGTACTTTCAAAACCATCCGCTACGGGAATACCATACCGTCGCAATGTTGCACCAATAAAAATTCTACTCCAATTAACACTAAGGATAACCACTTTTAACTTTGCACTTTGGCAATGCTTCAAAAATTCAACAGCACCTGGTCTCAACTTTACTTTCTCTGCTGCTTGTTCAATGTCACTTTTGGAAATACCAGCAAAATACCTATCTGCCTCCAAAGCATCGATGGAGCTCATCTCAATGGGACGCATACCCTTTTGAAAAGCAATATGGTCTTCCAAGGTCTTGCAGGGTCCAAACTGTTTTGTATATGTAGTATACACATCGCCGTATATTTCTCCATAATGAGTAAATGGCTTAATGCTGGTCGAAGGTGCTTGTGCTAATACTGAAATAGTATCTTTTTCAGTCAATGTTTCGTCCCAATCTGCAATGACGAGTCTCGGTGAAATCTTTGTCATTAGGGTCATGTATCTTTTGCAATTGAGGGCGGGACTGCTAGACTTTGTTTGTGAGTAGAAAAATGGCCTGATTATGGGGTGTAATTTGGGAATACTATAAAACAGATGGTGCATTAATCTCATTAGTGTGTCCTCCATAGAGTACTCATGGAGATTGTTGTTTGATTAGGTTGGAAAAGTATACTCCTTATTTCTTGTCCCGTGTGACTGTAACTATCAATGTGCTAGAAGAACAAAAAGAACAATTTATAAACCATACAATTTAAAGAAAATATGAAATCCTTTTGAAATCATGCGCAATTACATTATAGTATCACAACCATATTTGACAGCATTAGTTCGTGGAGGATGAGAGCGAGAAGAGTTAATAAATAATTAGGGGGCTAGCAAATCAAGGGAAATCAAGCAAATCTAGCAAAACAAGAAAAGAAAGGGAGAAAATTCTCATGACTTCCAAACTTTTACCCTCAAAAGACCATACTTTACAGCTAGGCAAATAAGAGCAACCAGAGTTCTAGAAACTGCATCCTAAAAAAATAATAATAAATATTGCACAACACCAAACCAGTGTCAGTATCAATATCACAGTTTCTGATATATAAATTGTTCAATCCTACCTTTTTAATCCTTTGACGATTATTTACTTTTTTTTTCTTATTTTTTTCGCAATTGAGCATTCAACATCACATAAATAATGTCATCTAATCAACAACAACAACAACAAGAGTTTGGCCATTTGGGCAATGTGAAACAAGGCGAACACGCAATTGACTCAAAATTAGACAATGTCAATGCTGACAAGTTGACTTCTGGTACTACAGCTGGAAAAACAGAGGGAAATACCTTAAAAGGTGAGCAAGGAAAATTCGAGCAAGGTACCGCTGGAAAGACAGAGGGAAATACTTTAAAAGGTGAGCAAGGAAAATTCGAGCAAGGCGCTGCTGGAAAGACAGAGGGAAATACTTTAAAAGGTGAGCAAGGAAAATTCGAGCAAGGCGCTGCTGGAAAGACAGAGGGTAAGTTTGAGCAAGGTGCTGCCGGAAAGACGGAGGGAAATACTTTGAAAGGTGAGCATGGTAAATTTGAACACGGCGCTGGTAACGAAGAGAGCAAATTGCAAGGCAATTACGGTAAATTCGAACATAGTTCTGCGAATCAAACCCACAATAATGAAAAAGAAAAAGCTTCAGGGTTGGACAAATTTAATGAAAACGCCAAGGAGGACCAGAAAAAAATGGACGAACAAATTCTGAGCGGATTAAACAAAGTTGGCGATGAGGTGAAAGGTGTGGGAAACAAGATTGGATCCAAATTCAATGAACTTTATGAAAAATACGAGGATGATGCCGTCCCAAGAGAGAAGTGAGTTTTTTTTTTAGTTTTTGTTTTTGAGCTTCCTGGAGTAGTGATTCATCACGGATATTTGTGTATAGTGCAACACGAATTGTCGAAATGTGTTTTGTTTGTAGAAGGTTTCTTCCCAGTCAAGTAATTCAAACTATTTGATCGTTCTTCTCCATCGTTTTTATCTTTTACAAATGCTCAAACTCTACTCAAGTGGGGTATCACTTTCGTCAATTCTAGACTTGCTTCCTATTTATCCGGTATTTCCTAATATCGACAAAAGTTATAATACCCATTATATGCAGAACCAAGTGTACATGTATATCCGCGCATGAACCCTTAACCAACTACCACTTCCTTTACATATTTGCTAATCCATAAATATATAATATAGTTTATAGATTCTGACATCTTCAACCAACTGTAGAATTTTTTCTTTCTTTCTCCATATTGCAATAGATTGCATTGAAATACATTAAGCTACTTCAAGACCTACAATGACCACAGAAAAACAAACCACTGAGCAAAAGCCAGTCGAAACACAAACCTCTACCTCCCCTTCCGCCTCTGCCTCCACCCTAGATTCTACCGCTACGACGACAACCAACGGCAATGGCAGTGGTAGTGGCAGTGGTAGTAATGGAAACAACCAGGAGGAGATAACTTCAGAACAACTAGCCAAGATTCAGACTGTTGCGCAAGGAATCCTCAACCCCAATGGTGAAAATCCTCAAATGAATGAGTACATACAATCTACTTTGTCGTACATTGGTAATGCTATCGAGAAAATGCAGAATACAAATGATAAAGATGCCACTGCAAAAGAAATAGCTGACGATTTGACTTCAAAATATGAAAGTTGGGCTGCATCAAAAAAGAAAGAAGAGGATGAAAAGAAACAAGTTGCTGAAAAGGAGAAATTGGGGAAAAGCGATTAAACTAAAGCAAAAACGAATTAAAATCAACGGATTGGTCTAAAATGAAAACGGACCAAAAAAGAAAAAAAAACAACAACAAATTCATAGAACAAAAAGCAAAGACTCAACAACGATACTAGCTGGTTACAAGTAATAAAAATGTATACAATCTCTTATATCTATCATGAGTAGGAAACTTTTTAATTAAAAAAAAAAAAGAAAAAAATCTCTCCCATGACAGACTCAAACCATGTATTTAAATATTTTCAATTTTGCAGCTTTGATTGACCATGGCAATAATTGTCTTTATTCATTAAAAAAGAAATGAATTTCAATTATACCACAACTTAAACTGCTAACAATAGATGTATTCAAAGTGAAGGAAACAAATCTACAAGTTTGTGAGAAGATAAAAAATAAAAGAAGTAAAGTGATTGACGTATATTCAAGGGATGTATATACGGCTATGTGTTTTGTTAGTTGGTTGGATTGGTGTTGATGATGTTTAAGTAGTTGTTGTAAAAAGAAGAAGAAGAAGAAGAAGAAGAAGAAGAGGAAGAGGAGGAGTAAAAAAAGGTTGGAAGAATTTTTTTTTTGTAGTTTTCGTCTGTTTGGTGAGCATCTGGTATTGCAACTTATTTTGTAGTTCGCGATGCCTTACACTCCATGCGCTACTTGCTTTTTAAAACAGCATTATCTGTCATCCTTTTCAACACAAATTCTATAATAACTATATTCCCCTCGATATATATATATATATATATACATAGATATATATATACATATCTACAAACTGTCAAGCACATAAGATACCTCTACCAATACACAATGAGCTCGAATTCGATCCCTGCATGGAAAAAGGCGGGTCTTAAAGTCCAACAGAACCAAGATCCTTCTTCTGCTTCTTTTTCATCATCATCATCATCATCGTCACTTCTTTCCACAAAACGTATAGAAACTGCGGATTTAACAAGTAAGCAAATTAAACAAGCCACCAGTGGGATAAAACGGAAACTCCAAGATGACATACATCATACTAAAAACAAAAAACCACCCAAGAGGGTCAAATTACCCAAAAGTGAACGAAAACCACCCACAACGATGGTCAAGGATCAGTATACTTATCTTGTACAATTCTTGAACGACCGCGAGAATTGGAAGTTTAATAAACTGAAACAGAATTGGATCTTGAAGAATATTGATAAGATACCAAAGCAATACGAAAATGCATTGATTGTGTACTTGGCAAGCTTACAAGGTGGCTCAAGAGAGCGATTGGCAGAGGATTTGAAACAAGAGATTAACAAATGGAATGTGAAATTTGAAGAGATGGAAAAGAAAATTGAAGAAAAATTGTTGAACGGTGGAAATGATAAAGAAGAAAACGAAGATGGGAGAGAGGAGGAAAAGGAGAAAGATGAAACGGAAGCTAACAAAGTTAAAATTGAGGGTAATACTGCTGGGAAGAAAGAAGAAGCCAAGGGAGAAGAGTTGACTGCTGAAACAGTGCTCCGATATAAAGCTATTCTCGAAAGGTTGGTAGATGAAAAAATTGTTGTAAAAGGTCACGAGGAAGACGCAACGGTGGAGAATGTAACGGAGGAGAAAAAGTCACCGATGAAGGATGAAAATGAGGAGTCGAGTGTTGATGGCCTTAATGTAAATGATGATTCTGAAACAATGGATGCGGAAAAGGACGAAGAAGACAAAGGAAAGAAGGAATCGAAAGAAAAGAAGGAATCTAAAGAAAAGAAAGGAAAAAAGGAAAAGAAGGAAAAGAAAGAAAAGAAAGAAAAGAAAGAAAAGAAAGAAAAGAAAGAAAAAAAGGAAAAACTGGGTGATAGAAAAGTCAAAAGTTCAAGATCAAAGGAAAGCAAACCGCAATCCAATTTAATCATCAGCGAAGTTGAGGTTTCTCCCGTATAGGATTTGTATGACAATCTTATTTTGCAACTATTTGCATACTATTATTTATTTGTGATCTCTTTCTTACACTCGTGCTATAACTTGCGCGCATTATTGATTTACTTTCATTCCCTCTTACTTTTACTCTCTTACTTTTTTTTTTTTTTTTTTATTTTTTTTTGGCTTGACTTTTAATTTTTGGCAACCAAAGTTAATCTCAGAAAAATTCAGTTTGACCACCCCCCTTATCACCCTCACTGATTATTCTTACTTTTTACTCTAACCGCCACTGTTGCAAGAATCACACACAGATTCACAGTTACACACAGTTACAAATACGATCATATAATCACATATATCCGCAACAAACCAATCATGCCTGATTTGAACTTCAATTACTTGCAAGACCGTGTCAAGGATGTTGATCCAGATATTAGATTCATGGCTTTGGAAGATCTTCGTAAATATCTCAATGATGAAACAGTCACGTCCTCAAAGTCGTCCATCAGTTATCATTTGGACAAATTGATTCCCACACTTTTAACAATGTTGGATGACCCCAACCCCGATGTACAAAACCAAGTGATAAAATCATTCGAGCCAATGGTGCGGTACTTGAGCAACGACTCGATCTTGCTGCTCGTCAAAGAGCTATTTGCATTAGTGCAAGCGAGCAACGATCCAAATAATACGAGTAACGGATCATCGTCGAGCAAAACACGAAATTTTAGAAGCTTCACAATATCAATCCCAAATATGGCATTAAGGTCGTTGTTTGCGCAATCGAATTCGAGAGATAAATCCGATTTTGTTTCCGATAAGTTATCGAAATCGAACTATAAATTCGATAGGGATTTGGCTAAAAAAATATTCAGCTACATCTTGCCAAAAGTGTTTCAGAATGAAATTGCTTTTGACAATATTGAGTTATTGATTGATTTGATTTCGGAAATCGGGTATGCTCTCTCTCCGAAACAGAATCTTGAGTTGGCTCAGTATTTCATCCAAGTAAGCTTTACTGAACAAGGTATTATTGGTAAAAAGGCAATAGTAGGAGCCGAACACGTTATTGCATTGATTGATCAGGAACATCAGATATCCACTTTGGTGGATTCTGTATCCCAACAGTTTCAAGCATCGAGTTTACCAAACAAGAGTTACATAATGTATCAATTATTATCTGTCGTCATAAGAAGACGTATAAAACCATCTCAGGTTGCTGATATTTTTGATGCAGTTACAAAAGAGCTTTACTTGGATCTTCACATAGGCAAGACACGCGAAACACATAAAGACGACGACGACGAAGAAGACGAAGAAGACGAAGAAGAACTTGATCTAGACATTTTAGAGAAACAGAATGCATTGAAAGAAGAGGCATTCACCACTCTTATTGATCTCGTTGATGCAGCATTTCTTCCGATTGACAATAAGAATACCGTTCTTGATGTAATACAAACGTTTTTACAATATGATCCGTTGAATCAAAGCGATGATGAAGGGTTTGACATTGGGAGTGAAGAACAGGATGAAGAAGACGGCGACGATATCGATTTTAGCGAAGATGAGCTAGAGGCCGTGGGCGAAGAGGAGAACGATGGGTCGTGGAAATTGAGGTTGCAAGCTTCTATTTTATCACGCGTGCTTATCAAGTCATATCCAGATACTTTGGATACCGTTCTAGACAAAATTTTACCAATCTTGCCAATTAAGGATTCAAACGACCAGGTTGTCCTGGAAGCAGTTAGATCATGCATTGCAATCATTCATGCAACTTCTCCACGCGATGCACAACCAGTACAATCACTCTTTGAACCTATTATAGAGAGATTAAACTCATGCAAGGAGGAACTAATTCCGGTATTTCTCAAGCTTGTGGAAAGTTTAAATAGGTTTGATAATACCGTTTTGATTGAAGCATCTTTCAAAGCTTTGGAAAAAAGGAATATTAATTCACTGAGCTCTTTAGAGTATCTACAATTTTTCACTAGTGTGTTGAAATTCCACGATGACTTGAGTAATTTGGTTATAAATAAAATCGGGGATGATATTGCAATTAACCTTGAAGACAAATCTTTTAACATGATTATTGAGTCACTCAAATGCTTGAAAATTTTGCTTAATCACAAGGAGAGCTCCAAAATTGCAAACGTTGAAAAGCTTGTCTCGTCTTTGGTTACAAAAGTTGAAAATAGGAAACAATATCCTAGTGAATTGATCCGTCTCGCAATTGAAGCGCTTGGCGCAACACTTACCAACACCACCACCACCACCACTATTGAGAATTCTACTCAAGAAGCTATTTTTGATGTGTTGAAATCATCTATAAGTTATGAAGTTACTAGCAAAGCAACCTTAGATGTTTTAAATAACATTTATACCACAAAGACATTACCTGATGAATATTCAGAAGCAATAGTGGATGGTTTGGAACAATATATTTTGTCGGCAAATGAAGCAACTTCTACTTCGGCATTGATACTTTTGAACAAACTTGCATTGCAGACTGTATCAGATAAGCGGAAGAAGGAAACTATTATTTCGAGTCTTTTGAAATTGCTTCCATTGACGAATGCTTCAAACCACAAATTGATCTTTGAAATTCTCACAAATTGGTCGCAGGATCTGAACGAAAGTGAGCAAACATTGTTGGCAGATGTCATTATCAACTTGGTCAATAGCGACAAAATCTTGCTTCATGATGAGCTGTTTTTTAACATGATCAGAGCATATTCGCAAAATTTTGATAATAAAGTGTTTTATGACAAATTGGCATCCTTATTGAACCCAAATTTACCCGTTTCAGCAAAGATTTCGGCAATTGGCGCTGACAATCTTGGAAAAGAAACACATATAAACGCAGCCATAGAGCAATTACATCTGTTGCTAAAGAGTAACATCAACGATTCCCAAATTGCAGTGGCTATTTTATTTCTCGCTTTTGCAAATGACGATCTCCTTGATGTGAATGAATTAATTGAATTATTGCGAAAAGAAAATTTCACAAACGAAGATAATGTAAAGGCTGTATCGACTGCGATTGGCTTGAAAGTGCAAAGAAATCCTCACGCATTCATCACGCCTATATTAGAGGCTTATAAAGCAGAAACCAGGTCGTTGACAAGATCTTCACTAGTTGAAGCTTTAAGACTTGTTGTAGACTCATGTGACCAAAGGCAGAAAACCGAGATTTGGGATGCCATTTTCAGTTTACAAAACAATGACTTTGATCCAGCTTTGATTCCTGAATTGAGAAAAACAGGAGATGTATTGGGTGAAATTGCTTTGAGCTTGGAGGAACACCAGATTCAACAGGTTGTTGAGAATCAAGTCGATAGAAGGAAAATTTACCTTGTGCTTGTCTTTACAAAGTATTTGATAAGTAACCTTGAATTATCCAACACAGGTAGTAGGCTATTAACATACTTGGTGAATGCATCTGTTGAATGGCTTGATATTGTTGATTTAGATTTGAGAAAGATTGCCTTGGGAAACTTATTGACAGGTATACACATCAAGCCATTGATATTAGCGCCATTGTTAAACCTGATTATTTTGCCGAAATTGGCACAACAGCTTAGCGCAGAGAAGGATTTCAAGAAGATCATTACTATGGGCCCATACAAGTACACCTTGGATCAAGGTGCCGAGCTTCGAAAATTGTGTTACGAATTTATATATTCAGTAATGGCGGCAGATGACACGTCACTTGTACAACACGATGTTGATATCCAATTACTTGGGAAAAATATAATCGAAAAAGGCTTACTCGATGACCAACCGGATATAGTTGTACTTGCATGCAGCAATCTCGGCAATTTTTTTGACTTGCACGAGATGGAAGCTATGGAGTTGATAAGAACGGGCGGCACTGAATTGATTGAGCAATTGGTTGGTGCATTAAACAAACAGCTTTCCAAAAAATTGTCCGCCAAGGCATCGGCACAAGATACAGAGATTCATCAAGAGAGAATCAAGTCCATTGTCAAATTGAGTAAGAAAATTGACTTGGTTTTGGAGAGCACGGAAATAGACAATGATGAAAACAGACAGATCCAAGATATTTGGAACAAATTTATAACGGATATTAAACAACAGTATACAGTTTACTACAGCAGTACCGTTGTTTAAATAGGTAAAAGGAAAAAAACAAGCAATAAACAAGACTAGTTCTTCAAGTGAATAGGAAGCTATTTACACTTTGTAGAGTGCTTCGGCTCGGGTTGACCTTGTATGATTCGGAAAGTTTGCTCAAATGCTTCTTGACTATAGCCTTGGAGACAGCACCTGCGGGCTGCAACCTTGTTTTCTCTGAAGTAGTACTGGTGGTAGCAGCAGCAGTAGTGGTAGTAATATTTGTTGTTGTTGTTGTTGTTGTTGTTGTTGTTGTTGTTGTTGTTGTTGTTGTTGTTGTTGTTGTTGTTGTTGTTGTTGTTGTTGTTGTTGTTGTTGTTGTTGTTGTTGTTGTTGTTGGGCTCTTTGTATCCAAAAGATCCCACTCTAGGTTGTAGTACGTACACAACAATGCTAATATCATACCAATGCTTATATCTTGACCAGTACCACACAATACTACCAATGGTTCCCAAATATCTAGCTTGTCGTTGAGTTTGGGAAGTATTTCTCTGAGCATGTTTGATCCCTTTTTATTACTAGGAACTGGATAGTGGTGTACCGTAAATTTTGTTGGAGAATCTTTACATGTCTCAGGAAGTTCAACAACCTTGAATTTGTCATGGAGTATGACGGTGTTTGCTTCCAATTCCAGGTATTTTATATCTCGTTCTATTTTTCCAAACTTCAAGCCCGTGCTGCCAACAGGAAAAAGATTTATTTCATGAGTTAATGCCTGATTTGTTATTAGTGATTTGATTTGTTTTTCCAAATCTCCATCGGAAAGCCAATTTGGAAGATAACCTGTAGTTTTATCAAGTATATCAGTAGTGGAAACAATGTGCCAAAACACATTCGCACCTAAGCCTGGTAATGATTTGGGAACCCATAACTCATGATCATCTGCCGAACCTTGTATATATTCAAAATTAACTATCAGACCGTCTTTGGTTTTCGTGTTAATGGTCCTGTGCACATCGACCTTTGTTGATGCTGAAACACAACAAATATTGTACACAGAGTCATCTAGATTTTGTTCTGGACATCCAGGATAGAACCATCTGGGCACCAATGGCTTATCTAGTCGGTATTTCTCTACATCAATCAAATTCATCTCCTTAACCTGCTTGACAAAATCTGGGATGAGTTTCAAGATTGAATTATGTTCACTTTCTGGAACCAAATCTGGCGTTTTAAACCACGCCTCGAAATCATTCTTTTTATCATTATCATCAATATCATTGTCAATATAATCGTCATTGTCATTCACAACTGCAACCTTATCATAAAGCACTTCGTTTAACACAGCACACCATATAGGAATTGTTTTGAGCAAGGCATCTGGCATCCTTTTACCACGCCGTGTTGAATCAACAATCATGACCCCTTCCCCGTTTTGGCGAATTAAAGACAAGAGATGCAAATTCAATCTTCGTAAAGAAAAAGACCACACATTTGTATGACCGTCAGTAGATTTGAAGTAGCAAGTCTCTGCTCGATCCTTTGGCGGAACATACCAGAGGCCACATCGCTCGTTTGCAACAATCGGATACTCCAAGCTTTCATGGACTAGTTTGACAAAATTAGCATCGTGAATTATAGATTGTAATCGATTTTTGAATGAAAGCAGTGATTTCTTGAGTTCTTTGTTTAGCAAATTTATATCGCTTTGTTTGTTGTAAATTGGTTCCATCGATTCATAGAGAGAACTGTGAAGAGCATCTTGGTAGAGCTTTGTAGTGGATATTTTAGAGTGGTTATGTATAAGCTCGGAGATCTTTTATGCGCGCCATACGAATACTACTAGTGACGTCGAATACTTCCAAAAGTATATACACACATATATATACACACATATATATAAATATACCTATGTAAATGAATATATCTATATATACTATTTGATTCACCAAACTAATGCTTAAGTCTCTTACGCTTCAATGCAGCAAGTCTTTCCAATCTTTCTTGCTCCAACCTATCTTCTCTTTCTGCATTGATTTTGGATCTACGCTCTTCCTCCAAAACTTCCGCACCAGTAGCTTCCATATCGTCGGAGTCATCATCGTAAACGTACTGACGCTTCTTTCCCTTGTTGAACATTGCCCAAATTTCTTCTCTATTATATCCACCACCATTACTACCTTCCCCATCTTCCTCTTCAAATTCATCATCTGACACCAAAAAGTCACTAAGTTCATCGTCAGATTCCTCATATTCGACATTTCTGTTCTTCATATGTTCTTGTCTCATCTTACGTTTCTTTTCTAGCATCTCTTGGATCTTAGCATTGGCTTGTCGCGGTGCTGCTTTGGCTAAAGCCATGCGCTTATGAAGATCACGAGAATTAAGTAATGCAGAATCTTTAATTGTCTCTTGATAATGAATATTCTTTGGTCTTGTTTGCTGCTTCGCTTGTGCTTTTTGACTATCCTTGTATGTATCTGTCGAAGGTCTTTTGCCAGCGGAGCCAGCGGAGTTGAACCGCCTTTCTTTTTCATGTTTCAAACCATTCTTAGATGGCGGTATAGGTGTAGACGTACGTGACGCAGAAGCAGAAGCGGAAGCAGAAGGGGAAGAAGCAGAGTTAGTGGTACTTTTCGTCAAAGCATCTTTTCCGGGGTATTTTACTGAAAATTTGCTCTGGTCAATTGTTGCTGCTTTCTTCATAAGTTCACTATAGCTCATTTTCGGTCTTGTTGGTTGCTGTTTTGCTACAGGGGTTGATTCATAAGAAGAAACTTTCTTGGGAGCGTTTTTCACCGTACTGGAATTTGTTTTTGATCGCTGTGTTGATGTTTTTTGTTGACTTTCTCGACCTTGATTCCGTTGCAGTTGTTGTTGTTGTTGTTGTTGAGCAGTGTTTACCGGTCTGGTGCTAATTTTTCTCAGAGTTGTCGGTTTCAGTTTCTCAAGCTTTTCCCTCTCTAACCGTCGCAACTCCTTAAGCCTGGCTATAGCCGGGTCAACATATCTTTCTGTTGATGCAATTTTGGCACCGGTGTTCTTGGTGTTAGTGGTGCTAGTGGCGGTGCCGGACTTTGTCAAAGCATTGTTGCTTTGCACATTTAAAGTCAGAGGATTATTTGTCTGGACAGATTTTTCAGGTAATTTACCTCTCTTCTCAAATTGCAGAAGAAGTGATGATAGACCCATGTGCAGGTGGTAACAAGTTGAATACAAGTTAATTAGCAAGCTAAAATAAATGAATTTGGTATTTGTAAGGCTTTTGACATATAGAGTTTGAGACTGCAAAGTGGTGATGATCCTTCAAGTAAAAAAAGCAAAGGTGACACAAAACTGAAAGGTGAATGAAAAAGAAAACTAATCAAGCCAACAAAATAAAGGTGGGGAAAGAAAAATTGTATAAAGCGGCTTACGAGAAATACTATTCAAGACAAGATTGCAAAATTACAAGAAGAAATAGAATTTTTTAAAAAAACATATAAAAAACGCAACTGTTAAAATGTGAGGTAAATTCCAATCTATAACATCTTCTTTAGAATAAAAACATTGCAGAAAGAAAAAAGAATAACAACTACGGTATAGTGAACTATGTATCGACTCAGATTACACTGAAATAAATTGTTTCTTCTTTTATATATATATTTACATATATATATATATATACAAATATATACATATGTATATTGATCAATAAATACAAAATGATTAATCTTTTGGACCAATCATCTTTTCTGGTCTAACCCATTCGTCAAATTCAGCTTCACTTAATACACCCAACTCCAAAGCTGATTCTTTCAAAGTCAATCCCTTTTTGTGAGCATTCTTGGCGGTTTTTGATGCTGCGTCATAACCAATCTTTGGGTTCAAAGCAGTAACCAACATCAAGGACTCGTGCAAAGTCTTTTCAATCTTGTCCTTGTTGGCAACGATACCATCGACACAGTGTTCTCTGAAAGATGCGGCACCATCAGCAATCAATCTGATTGATGATAACAAGTTGGCAATCATGACTGGTTTGAAAACATTCAATTCAAATTGACCAGAGGCTCCTGCAAAGGTGATTGCTGCGTTGTTACCAAAGACTTGACAAGCAACCATAGTCAATGCCTCATTTTGAGTTGGGTTGACCTTACCTGGCATGATTGAGGAACCTGGCTCGTTTTCTGGTAATGACAATTCTCCGTAACCACATCTTGGACCTGAACCCAAGTATCTAATATCGTTGGCAATCTTGAACAATGAAGCGGCAATAGTGTTGAGAGCACCTGAAGCTTCAACAATGGCATCGTGAGCAGCCAAAGCCTCAAATTTGTTTGGTGCGGTCTTGAATGGGAAACCGGTCAACTTTGAAACTTGTTCAGCAACTTTAACGTCCCAACCTTTCTTGGTGTTAAGACCAGTTCCAACAGCGGTACCACCTTGAGCCAAGTACAACAAGTTTGGCAAGGTCTTTTCAACTCTTTCAATACCATTGGTCAATTGCTGAGCGTAACCGGAAAACTCTTGACCCAAGGTCAATGGTGTAGCATCTTGTAAATGTGTTCTACCAATTTTGATGATATCCTTGAATTCTTCAGCCTTTGCTTGCAACGAGTCGCGCAACTTGGTCAATTGGGGAATCAATGAGTTGTTGATTTCGGTAACAGCAGCAATATGCATAACAGTTGGGAAAGTGTCGTTTGATGATTGTGACATGTTACAGTGGTCATTTGGGTGAACTGGTTTCTTTGAACCCAATTCTCCACCCAAGATTTCAATGGCTCTGTTTGAAATGACTTCATTGGCGTTCATGTTGGATTGAGTACCGGAACCAGTTTGGAACACAACTAATGGAAAGTGGTCATCTAATTTACCTTCAGAAACTTCGGTAGCAGCTTGTTGAATAGCCTTGGACAATTTAGGGTCCAATTGGCCTAATTCCTCATTGACCAAAGCAGTGGATTTCTTCAAAATTCCAAAAGCCCTAACAATTGGGGTTGGCATTCTTGCAGCTTCACCACCAATCTTAAAGTTCATTTTGGATCTAGCAGTTTGAGCACCATAATACTTGTCGTTTGGCACATCGATTGGACCAAACGCATCGGTCTCGACTCTGGTATCCTTAAGAGCAACAAAAGAAGTACTGAAGCTTCTCAACTGAGTAGTGGCTCTAAGACTGGTATTGTTTCTGGCAATAGTTCTCAACATTGTTGTAGAATGAAGAAGGAGTAATCACAACAAAAGAAAATATGGAAAATAAAAAATATATAACAACCTGGGGTTGGTAAAGTCAAAAGAACAAAAAGAATAGAAAAAAAGAAAAAGAGAAATTTAGTTGGACCAAAAAAAACTAGTAAAATTTCAAAATTTTTTTTTTTTTCAGAGTCTGGGGTCGAAAACTAACTATATATATATTTATATATATATATTTATTCATATATTAATTCATTGAATTTTTTTTTTTTATTTTTTTGTTCTCTTGATTTTCGCATTAAGCGGAAACAAAAAAAGAATATATATATATATATAGAGACAACCATTGGGTTGAGGTTAGCGAGTGCAAACATAAGCTATAAAAATAATGTGCGAATCTTTGAGAATTATTTTATTTATTTATTTATTTATTTATTCAAGTTTTTTTTTCCTTTGTTTCCGATAAAACGTCGGAGATCACAGGAACGGAATTTGATTGGCTCGCGGTTACTGAAGGACGGAATTAGTAAACTTCTTCTATTCACCTCTCTTTCATTTTTGCACATCATAGACAAAGCACATATAGATACACAGTTCAACACATTATTAGAGTATATTAATAAGTTTACACAAGTATACGTTTGGCAAAAAAAAAAAATCAAAAAATGTCTATCATCTATTAATATTATACAAGTAAAGCTGCGTAATTATATCAATCTTCTTGCTGAGCTCTCCCTCTCCTCATTCTCATTCTTGTTTTGGTAAATCATCGTTTTCAAACTTAATCATGTATTCTTTAAATTCTCTCAAAGTTGGCCAATCCCAATCTTCTTTCAGATGAACTTTCTCATGATGGATAATATGCCTCACGGCAAAATCCTCAGGTAGTGCAGCCAATAACCTTAATAACGTATTCTTTTTTGGGTGAAATTTGACGTCAACCCACCATTTGATAATTTTAGATAGCTCAGAAATCGACTTCACATGATCTAATAAGTGAATGTATTTAATCCATAGGGTATCGTTTGCACGTATTCCAAATTCATTACAGGATTGTTTGACATGTATTTGAAATTCTCGAATAGCAAAATGAGGTGCTGGAAATTCCTGCGTAGCTTCTGCTTTCAGTAATTGCTGTTGTAATTGCGTGTGTTTGTGTTTGTGTTTGTGTTTCTGCTCCTGCCCCGACATTTGTGTTTGTACTTGCTCAATAGCCAGGTCAAGCAATACCTCTAAGCATGGGGCATTCGGCAAATGATTTTTCAAAATTATTTCCTCCTTGTAAAAATCCCAAACATTTTGTTTTTGAAATTTTGCAATCAAACGGAAACATAAACTGGTAAATTGTATCGAAGTACTTGAATATTTCAAACGTAGCCTCTCAATGTAATGTTCGATGAATCGAGTATCGCGGTGGTTAATACAGTTGTCATTCCATTCATATTCCGTTGGATCCCATGAATAATGTATCTTTTTATCAGAACTTAAAATGGATGAATCATCCAACAAGAGACGCAAGTACTTTGCAAAGAACAAGTGCTCTTTGTTATTAAATACTGCACCAACACTCGAGTACATCTCATCAAATGTCTCAATTGTCTGCACAGGTCGTAAAAACTCCGTTAACAAGTCACCTGTTATCTTGGTTTTCGAATTCAAAAGCTTCCGAAACAATGCTAAAGCTTTGGCTTCGGTCATTACACGATCATTTTTCAATCTTTGAAGAAGCGCAAGCCAGATACTGGAGCTAAGTTCTAGTTCCAAAGAGCCCTTGGCAAAAAAACGTAGTGCCTCTTCTGAACTTTCTGCAAGCAATATCTCCGTTATAAAAGAAGCAGTTAAATCCTTTTTGTTGCTTGTTGTCAAATCTAGTGGAAACTTACTCTGCGCAGCTTTGAAAATTTGATAACCTTTAGTTTTGGAAAGTTGTGCCATTACAATTGCAATTCCCAAATAGGCCCTATAAGTCAAGGATCTGTGCCCATCTGGCCCTTTTCCAATAGAGTTCATCAAAATTTTTTGTGCATCAGCAACATGCATCCACTCAACGTACTGATACTTTACCAGAATAAGAGCCAAATTCCATATGAGATCGCAAACAAAAGAATCTTCCAATTCTATTTTGAAACCCATATTTCTAGATTTGGAAAAGTTGATCGTGTGCTTCAAAAGTGGCGCAAGTGAAGCGCTTTCAAACATCACAGCATGTCGTGCCAAATTCTTTATGCAAGCTTTTAAAGAGCTGGTGTGTTGTCGTTTCTGTTGCATAATTTGCAAAGTATTATTGATCCACAACTCGTATTGCATCAAGTATTCTTCTCTATAACGAGGTGTTCTATTCAAAGTATCAAACATGATAAATGCAGGAACATTGGAGTTCATTTGCGAAAACGCTAAAGAAACTGATTCTGAGGACATAATACCAATCCAGTTTTCAAGCGTCAAGATGTTTGTATTCTGACCCAATCCTCGAGATATATTATAAAAACTCCTTATTCCTTTTCCTAGTAAATCGTTAGGTGTGATATTAAAAGTAGTTGCTAAATGTTTAACATCCTCAGTAAAATCTGAATCGACTTCATGCTCTTTACATTTGTTATTTACATTGTAGAAAAACTCTTTATGAATAAACAGTACATCTTTGCCCTGTCGTAGACATTCAATAACACACACAATATGAAACACGCTGCTTTCTAATAACGTAGTTAAATGTGCTTGAGAATAACGCTTCCCAGAAGAGACCAAGGAGTCTGCTATTCGAAAGTCCACACTTTTATCCAAAGATTTAGCAAAAAGTGCAGTATATTCTATTCGAGGTTGTATTCGAACTTGGCTCTGCTTGTGTTGAGTCAATTTTTGATAAAGTTCTGTAACCACTCTTTCGTCAACTCTGTGTGCAAGGAGACTCGCCATGCGAGCCTGATAGATGCGACTCCCTTGGTTCGTTATGCATATACTCGATACACCTGTATACCTGCAATGATGTCGTGTTAACCAACATATTGTCATATCCTGTTCATGTCTTTCCCTTCAAGTGTGGGAGAATCTGTTGTTGTCAATCTTTGTCTATGAATTTTTCAGTTGCATCTTGGAAATATATATCTTTTCCTTTTTTCCTCTTTTTCTCTCTAAGTTTTTTTTCCCTCTTTCCTCCCTCCTCTGTTTTCAAAATGAAAAGTGGATAGCAAGAATCGCGCTCCCGTTTCTCTCTATTTGTATTTGCATCAATTTTATCTACTAATTCATGAAAAGCAAGCAGTAGCAACCGCTATCCCTACCCCTACCACATTTCAAGCATATAATCTGTCGATAAGCTTAACAAGATTGAAATAGTCCTGATTCTCCCCCCTCCCTAAATTTTAATTTAACTTTTTCAATTTTTTTTTTTTATTTAACCAATAGTTGACACATATGTATCAATTGAACATTTCTTTTTATTTTGGTTGCTAGAGAGCTCAAATGTCGGACAACCCGAACCATTATCATAAGCAGCTTCTTCGAGAAGCGCGTCTAGCAAAGAGGAACACCAATAACAATAGTAGTGATGGAGATAATGAAGAGCCTAGGAGAAAAAAAAGAAACGTCAAAAAACAATCTTTAAATAAGAAAACTACAGAATTGAGAGAAGAGCAAGACCAACATTCCTTTGACGAAAGCTCAGATTCAAATGATTTTGAAGATATAGATCTTGGCGTACGTGAACCACCATCAGATGCAAGTTCTGCGGAATCGGAAGATTTTGAAGAAATCTCATTAGATACGGGCCACAGCTATCAATTTGATGAGCAGAGCAACAATGGTTCAGCAGCTGAAGCAGACGCGTTAACTATACAAATACGAGCACCAGAAGAGGAAGATTTTGAGATAAGTAAGACGGGGAAAGGAAGAAGTAAAGTGAACTTTGTTAGCAAAGAAGAGCGACGAAGAAGAGTGCAAATCCATAAAGAGTATATTGCACTAATGCTCATTCACCTAATCTTGCGCAACAGATGGTGTAATGCAAAGGATATTGGTAAGAAGTTAAAACGAGCGTGTGTAACTACACAAACTCAACAACTACTTACATATGATTCCAAAAACTCACCTTTGCTTGGATCACGGAAGCTTTTGGATGCTTTAAAGAAAATCATGGCGATCTATAGTGAAAAATTTAGAATAACAGTTCAAGGCTTGGTAAGAAAGGATTGGCAGGAACTTGGAGTGATTCAGGAGGCAGAGGTTGTAACCAAGAATTTATTCAAGAAACTTGTTGCCAATTACAGAGGTAGTCGGGATGTTGCGGCACAAGGGTTTGTGACTTTATTGAGGGCTCTAGGCTTGAATGCAAGACTAGTTTTCTCACTACAGCCTCCTGACTACACCATTATTACCAGTCCAACGAAACTACTAGAAGAACATACAAAGAGCAATGTGCAGTTTATGGATTCACCTTATCCAATCTTTTGGGTTGAGGTTTACGACAAGTACAAAAACTCATGGATCAGTATTGACCCCATTGTTATGAAGATTATTGAAACGTGTCCGAAGAGGAAGAAGTCATCTTTTGAGCCACCTGCTACAGATGAGCGAAATCAACTTCATTATGCATTGGCTATCGACAAAGTGGGACGCATTAGGGATGTGACTCGGCGGTACTGCATTAATTATAATGCAAAGACTATTCGGAAAAGAATATCTTTTAGATCAAGTGAGGATGAAGATTGGTATGAGAATCTTTTACAAGCTGCTAACAGAGGCAAAAAGAGATCAGTTTGCGATATATATGAGATGAAAGAGTTTCATGAACGTGATTTGGCTGAAGGGATGCCCAATAACCTACAAGCGTTTAAGAATCACCCGCTTTACGCTTTAGAATCTCAGTTGCGTCAAAATGAAGTTATTTCTCCAAAGGACAAGTCCAGCGTTTGTGGGACTTTCCGTATAAAGAGTTCGGGGAAATTGGTGGATGTATACAAGAGAAGTTGTGTAAAGAGATTGAGGTCAGCGAAAGCTTGGTATATGAGAGGAAGAATATTGAAGATTGGTGCTATGCCCATGAAGACTAAATCTAGTGGAGTAGGAAATGGTGGTGGTAATGTGGCACACGAAAGTAATACTGACGATGAAGAAGTGCGTTTGTATGCAGAGTCGCAGACTAAACTATATATTCCCAAGATTGAATTTGAGGATAGGATTCCAAAAAATGCATATGGAAATGTTGATGTTTACACAGAGTCGATGATACCAGAGAATTGTTGCTTGATCCGTATTTCGGATACTGTCTCGTTGAAGTTGCTTCAAAAAACAGCTCAATTCTTGGGTATTGATTATGCAAAGGCAATTACTTCATTTGATTTTACTCAGAGAGGTAAGGGAGGGGCACGAACGCCAAATGCAAAAGAAGGTGGCATTGTTGTTCTCAAGATACACGAGGAAGCCACAAGGGTTGCAGTAGACTTTATGATTGAAATGGAGGAATATGAACGGAAAATGCAAGTTGAAGAGAATGCTTTGAAAAATTGGAGGTTTTTTTTACTCAAGTTGCGTTTGCAAAATCGTTTAAACAAATCCCATGGTGTTGTTAATGATGACAGCGATACGATTCAGTTTGCCAGTCCCAAGAAAAAGAGAGGGGAAGAAATCAAGAGAAATGAAGCAGAGGAAGAAGAGGAAACAGGCGAAGAAGAGGAAGTAGAGGAAGCAGACGAAGTAGAGGAAGAAGAGGAGCAAGAAGACTATTACGATGGTGGGTTTGTCGTTGACGATCATGCAATAGGCTTGAATGACTCGACACAACTGCAAGGTGGCGTATTTAAAGAATCTAGTTACATCAATAAGGTTAGTGATAGAAACGGAATCGACGATAATAGTGATGAAGAAGAAGAAGAAGAAGAAGTTTTTGATGGTGGATTCATTGTTTCTGATAGCGAACCAAATGATTCAAGAAACCACAATGACGCGATACGACATGATAAGGAAGAAGAAAAAGAAGGTGCGAAAGAGGAAACCAGCTATGACAAGGAAGTTGGTCAAGAATACAAGGAGATGAGGAGCAGCAGTCGTGGTCTTCGAAGTACTAGAAAAAGAGTACATAAATATGTTGAAGAGAACGATGAATTAGAAGATGATGGACAACGCAGTTCTCAAGTATACGACGACGATGATTCTCTGTCGGAAGCCAAGTTCAGCGAGCCTTCTTCCGATCAATCCAGTATGGACTTTGAATACGAGAGTGAATAGCTGCAATATCAACTCATTCAATTCAATATTTCTTTGCATTTCATACTTTTTATTTTCTATTTTTTATTTTTTATTGTATATTTTCTATTTTTCATTTTCTATTTTTAATTATCTATTTTCGACTTTTGATTTTTTCATTTAATTTGCGTACCCAGTTTCCTAATCGGTTATTATCTCACGCTACTGGTATATACCGCGGAACCAATTTCTGTTTTCGTATTTATTGCGTCAAACATAGTATCGTAAATTCAAAACTTCATTCTTGGCGCTGTAAAGTTTTTTTAGAACTGGCAAAAAATAAAATAGGTAAAGAAAGGGAAAGAAAAAGGGTAGTCATTTTCACTATAGGATTAACCGATACAAGCCCAGTATCAACAAAATTGATTTCTACAAAGTTTGTATAAACTTAACAAGTGGTTTCTCTCATCAAATGCCTTTCCCATGAACATATTATTTTGTTTGCAGTGTAAAAGCGCAAAGCGCATCAGTCTCTCATCCTCTTCTCCATATATTAATTAACCGCTGTAAATGTCACAAACCATAAACTTTTTTAACGTGTGGCGTAGAGGCAATTGAATTCAAAAAAAAAATAAAAAAAATAAAAAAAATTAAAATATATAAAAAAAAATAAAAAAAGGGTAATATCTGGGGAGGGAAGTTGAAGATAGAGCAAAAACGCAATATACTTTTAGGAACGGCATCAAAACAATATAAAGACCACAGTATATTCCCTATGTCTATCCAAAGGTGATGAGGACAACCACTTTCTCCTTTAACCTTTTCTCATTTGTCATTCGCCATTTGTTATTTACTTGAGGTCTTTTTTTTTCTTTTTTTTTTTCTTTTTATTTGAAGTTTTTAATTTTTATTCTATTTTGGATAAACACATTACTGAACATACCAACGGACTAGAATTGGAATTTAATATAATATGCACAACGAAGTTGCGGTGAATGTCTTGGGTACAATTGGTACAGTTCTTTGGTGCATCCAACTTGTACCTCAAATTATAAGAAACTTTAGGACGAAGAACTGTGAAGGTTTACCTCCACTCATGATGTTTCTTTGGGCTGCAAGTGGTGTACCGTTTTCGATATATTTTTTTGGGATAGATGGTTCTATTCCGCTAAGGATTCAACCACAATTGTTTACATTTTTCTGTTTGGTGACGTGGGCTCAGGTATTATACTATCCACCAAGCGTTGTGGCGAGGTGGAAGATGGTTGTCTTAGTTGCCACATTTGTGGTTATATCGATCGGATTGGAAGTAGGCTTTATCTTGTGGCTCAGGCCACTTCACAGGAGGGGAATTAAATGGCCCATGTTGATTATTGGAATCGTAGCATCAGTGCTCTTGGCCTTGGGATTGATCCCACCCTATTTTGAGTTGGCTAAACGGAAAGGGCGTGTTATTGGTATCAACTTTGTCTTTTTAACGATGGATTCATTGGGTGCTATTTTTTCATTATTAAGTGTTGTTGTGGGAGAGATAGACATCATGAGTATCGTTTTGTATGCTATTGTCTTTGCCTTGGAATTAGGTATTTTCACTAGCCACTTTATATGGTGGTTGCGGTTCGGAAGAAAGGAGAAGCAAGATGCCAAAAAACGTGAAGAAAAGGGAGAGGGAGAAGAAGAAGAAGAAGAAGAAGAGGAGGAGGAGGAAAGCGTAGGGGAAGAAGAAGAAGAAGATTCCTCACAAAGCGAGAACCTAAATATTGAATCAGAGCCATCAACGCCTTTAAATAACCTAAAAAGCGAAAAATTTGATGAACAGATAGTATAAAAAACTTTATAGTTGAATAAAGTAGAAATGAATGAAATAGAATAGATTAATTCATAGAGAAAATTCCGTGCAAAGTATTGTAGCTGCTAGTTAATTCCAACTTTCAAAGTACTTGATCATCCGCGTGATCTTCTCTCTATTGAAGCGAGGTGCAAATTTCAATAACGGAAATCTTGCGTGCTGGGTGCCGCGTTTTGTGTTTTGCGTATCCTTTTTTTTATTTTTTTTTTGGCTTGTTTACTTGTTTGTTTGCTTGTTTGTTTGTTTGTTTAATCTTATTCAATATGTAAATTCCTTAAAATACTCTAAAGCAATTCCAGGCCACTTTGAGATAGTTTATTCTCTTTTTTTTTATCTTCTTTCTTCTTCATTTTCAATCTCTCATCGAGAAAGCTTGGGGCATCAATCACTTTTGTATAAGAATGTCGACATTTCACCCATTAAACCTCGTTGAAGATCAGGCTGCAAAGAAAGATCTCGAAGACGAACACACTCGAGAGTTGCAAGTTGAACAAGCATACGATCTATTTCAACAAGCATTAAGGCTTCAAACAGAAAAACAATGGACCCAAGCATATCAAGTTTATGAGAAAATAATGTCGATAGACATCATCGCCAATCATTTTTATGAAGAATCAGATCATTTACTTGGAATACAAAATGGATCGTTCAATTCATTAGCCGATGGTCTTCAACAGTTGGCTCCCAATGTGAAAAATTTAAGATACTTGATTTTCCGTAATCGAGGAATTCTCTTGTTTAGTATGTTGGAATTAGAACTGGCGAAGGACAATTTAAACACTTTGGAAGATGAAAAGGACGATACCAATATTGCAGCGTGGGAGAAAAATACAAAATCTATGTTTTACACCATGATGGATGATTTCAGCATAGCACTCTTGTATAACGAAGCGGATGAAACCTTGTTGGAAATGCTACATCAAATTTTAGATGGAATTGGAATGCAAAGGATGGCTCGATTCACTTTGGAGTATTCAGTGAGTGGAAACGAAGAAAGCGATGACCCTCTATATGGGTTGCTTCCTCCAGACTCGCAATCAAAACAAAGACTATCAGAGTTGATATCTCGACTCAATTTCAAATCAAAAAATGTGCATGAAATAGCTTCACCGCTCAAACAAATACCTTTTCTTACCAAGGTCAAAAGTGACTTTAAAACTCAACAGCGACAACAAGAATTGAAAACGAATTTGGAGATAACTTTGAGTAATGAAAAAGAGAATCTTTATTGGTCAGATATATTCATGTCCTTAGATACTGCAGTGGGTGATCTTCGCGATGAGAATAAATGCGAGGACCATCAAAAATTGAAGCTGCGGTATCTAGATCCTTACCAATTGACCGAGGACTCTATTGAAACGATTTCTTTTACTTTGAAAGACCAGAATATACTCTCGTCTATTTCTAATTCCGACGTTGTTGATAAAGCAGTTGCGGTTTCAGCTGACGACAAGGCAAGCAAGGATAGCGACCTGCCAAAAGAAGACAGTTTGGAGATATCAGAGAAAGCAGACAATGAAGTTACGATTTCTAATAAGGAAATAGACGTACAAAAGCAACAAGTAGATGATTTTGAGAATGAGAGTGACCAACATTGTAAAGTTACTGAAACTGAGAATGTTATTGGCATCGCTGTTGCACCAAAAGCCAATACTCCCACAAATGACAAAACAAACGTTTCAAACACTTCTGATACTAAACAGCAAATACACAGAGCATCAAAACGTCTTGCTAGACTGGAAAGTGAACCATCGTTTCCGTCTGGACCAGTTCAACAGTCAAACTTTGCTGGATTGGATTATTTTGTTAGCCAACTAAGAGCATCTACGGGCGTTTTAGAAACTGACGAAATTTCTCTGTTTTATTTTGGCAAGCAAGTGTTTAAAGAACAATACAAAAATGATTTTTTAAAAATTGTGACAGATTGGCAAAACATATATCTGAAAGCATTTACTGCGCTTGGTAATCAAAAGGGGAAAAGCTCGGCAGATAATCTGAAACTATTGGATCTTTTGACAAGCTTTAGTGACAACGGGAAAGACGAAGCTAAGGACGTCAAATTACCTTTACTCGATGAGTGGGAAAATGGAGAAACCATTATTTCAACATTAAGTGGGAAAAAGATGGACTATTTTGATCTAAGGATTAACATATTAAAACATTTTTTGGTTGATTCACAAAGCCATTTGTTGTTGAACTGCTTTTGGGGAAAAGAAATAGCAAAGTATATAAGAGAATGGGTGTTGCATCTAGAAACATTTCTATTTTCAAGCCTCAAATTGAACATTGCAGATTTGACGCTTGCCGTGGGTGTAGTTGAACTACTCACGGATTATGAAATAACTTTGCAATCTCAGATTAAAGGTGCATTTAAGCAAAAGAAGAAGATGAACAAAACAGTAATTAATGGATTGAGTCAAGAAATGTTGACTTTGAAAACAATTATTTCAAAATGGAGCATATACGTCAAGTCACTGATTAGAAAACTAAGCAAAGACGAACACAATGATGGTGATGATAATAATGATGATGATAAATTATCCAAGGGGATATTACTTTTGCGTGCAAGGTTTCAATGGTGCTTGATACACAAAAACAAGGCTACTGCCACCGCACAGAATGATGATCTGCTGGTTCTAACATCGCTTAAAGAGCTTTTAAATTCTTCACAAGGACATAATTTGAATTTGAATATCCAATTCCCGAATTATGTCAATATTCCCGCACTAACGATAGAGAGCTTAAGAACTCAAATAATAGTGGTTTCTGTGTTGCAGCTTTTTTCGCAAATTTTGTTTGGTGACACATCCAAAGACAATGCAAACGCCACTCGACTTCTCGAAGATATTTTGATGGACACAGGTTGTGAACAAACCGAGGCAATAGTATCCATCAAGAAATTCTTGAGTACAAATTCAATTGACCTTAGTTTGTCATTATGGAACGTTCTTTTGCAGTTTTATACCCTGAACGAACACTTGAGGGAACTGTCAAAAGATCTTGTTGTGGGATTTAAAGAAAGTTTACGCATACTTGACGTGTACCTAACAAGCGAACGGTATAGCAGTGGCACTGATGCATTCAGATATGAAACGTTATGCAAGGTTTTAGGATTCTGCAACAATAGTTTACGTTTACTCATTCAGCTGCTTGAAAAAAATAGCTGGCGATTAGAAGAATCGATACCTTTTGATATGCTAGAGCTGTTATTCCAGATATCTTTGCTCTTTGAGATTCACGAGGAGGCATGTAGCATGTCGTCTTATTACACTTCAATCAAATCTGTTTCCCCAACATCTTATAATGAACTTAAAGATATGTTTCTCCGGGTATCAGTATTGATTATTGCAAACATTAGGCAAGAATTGAGTACTGAAGTTTTACATTCTTCAATCAAGTTATTCCATGCTCAGTTGGGTGCCAGTGGAATTTGTGACTCTACAGGAGGTATATTCTTGAAAGCATCGCAAGAGTATTTAAGTGAGCCCACTTCGGCATCCGACTCAGTTGGACATGATATTGTGCAAATCATCAAGTGCAGGTACCATTACAATATAGGATTGGAAGATTTCACACCTTACGATCATGAAACACAAGCAAAAGAAGGATTACTGTTTGACGGTTGTCAGGAATTAGCCAAATATGTGCTTCCTTTGTGTTTCAAAAAGAGTACAATCCAAAATGTCCCTAGACAGGATATGAAAGTTTTGATTGAGGAAATGTATGATGTGATTGGAGATCCAGATGTTGAAGCCGATCCGATCTTGAGTAGAAACAAGGCAATTTTTGACCATTTCTTGGATGCAACACAGTTGAAATCTAGTATTTTCCGTGACGCATTTCACGGGTTGATGAGACTAGGGTTGGACAAAAAGCTGTTGTCCTTGTCATTGACATCAAATTACATAAACAGTAGTTTATACTACCTCCAAGGACTTTTGGTATTCACTGCGTATAAGCTGCGCAAGAAGAACATGCAAGGTAGGGCAGTGGAGATTGAAAAAGCAATATCTCTTTTCACTTACGACTTGGTCTGTGGAAGCAATAGAGTCGAGAGTTGGTATCTCATGGCTCAAGCATACGGCTATTTGGTCGAAGACGATCTCATATGGACATCAGATAAACTTACCGTTTTTGATCGGAAAGTTGGCACTGCGAATTTGCAACGAAAATCTATTCTATGCTATTTGATGGCAGTAAACGGAACCCTAGACGAATCAGTACGGGAAACAATTAAACCCATTGTAGGGGGTATGATGGCTACGTTTGCAACTGCTCTTTATGGGTGTATTAGTAAGCCAATGGATATGTTAGCGTTTAGAGTTCAATCTCAGCCAAGGTTTGTTAATTTGGACAGTAGCCAAAGTCGGAGTGGAGGATTGAGTATTAGCCATAGCAGCAACGCAACCAGTGCCAACACCAACAATAACACAAACAGTAGCAGTACCAGCACTAGCACTAGCACTAGCATCAGTAGTAACACCAGTGCTAATACAAGTACTAGCGCAAATACTTGCTTTATAACTGCTAATGAAAAGCCAGCAGTCTCGCAAATGTTTTGCTACAAGTTGATTCAGCAAGCGTTTCAATTAGCGTTAAAATCAGACAAGAATTGGGTCTACTATTATAAACTTTCCAAAGTCCAGAGGAAATTCGGTTATACATCGGCAACTGTACTTAAGACTATGATTCGTGCATGCGAAGAAGCTTCTCGAGTAAAACTGGCGGAGTCCGTGATCGAACCGCACTATTGTTTAGTATCTTTGTGTCTAAAGTATGTGGAGCGCAACGAGTTGACTCCGCAGAAGGCAGTGTCATATTTGCAAGCTAGTTCACTAGTCAAATTTGAAAGCAGTTCTGTCCTTGGTGATAATCAAGGAAAGCACAATTTCAACAACGGTAAAACAGTTGACAAAGACGACAAAAACGGCCAAAAGCAAAGAAATATTCACATAAACAAAGACAAGTTAAGTGACGTTGATAATGACAATGACGCTAACAACGACACTCCTAGAGAAGCATTTTTCAAGATCATTGTTTCTGCACTCAAACAGATTGATGCGGCTGATAAGAAGAATTGGCAACATAGACCTAAATATCGTTTATCACGTGTGTTATATGAACACTTTAACGATTTAGAAGGTGCATTGGACACATTATCAGATTTCATATCTTTAAAATCGACAAATAAGCAATTGGTTCTGATATGGAAACCCGAGTTTGAGCGTCCTGGGAAACATTTCCTTTATACCAACCAGTATGTGCAGTATTTCATTCAGCTATTGAATAAGAAGCAAGATTTAAACAGTCTAGTTGTTATGATGCCCAAGTTGAGAAGATCGAGCTCGATTATGGTGAACCTTTCATTGGTTTGGGAGATTTTATGTTCTTCGATATGCAAAATTATTAGAAAGTCATTAAATGTGGGGGATTCTTTTGTTTACACCGACAATTTTATAAATAATTTGCCCTACATTGCTTTCCATACTACGGGGAAGTACATTCTTGAGCAGTTCCAAAACGAAGGTATGCCAAACAGTACAAAGCCTCATTTATTTTATTTGCATGCATTAAATGAAATGCGAAAACTTAACAATGGGTATGGTCCTACGTCATTGGTGGATGATACTATTGTTACTGTTTATTTCAAGATCTATGAGCATTACGATAAACACCAAGTTCCCGATACATTGCAATCGCCAAACTCGAAGCGTAAAACGGCAAAGAAAGACGTGTTTCCAGTTGTCAATGATATGTTGAAGATTATAAGAAGGGATTTGGATGACGAAATGAAAGAAGTACCTGATATTTATAATGTTCTGTTGGAAAAATTGACTCTGATTTATGAAAAGAAAAACATTGATGCGGTACAACCTAGTGATGCAATTACAAATACTTTGAAAGATGCAGAGAAAAATACTTTAGTTACATCTGATAAGTTGGAGATTGAAAGGGACGATAATTTACGCAATCTGACCAATAATGAAGCTTTAACCAAATCGACAATTGGTGATATTGAGGTAAATGCAAAGGAAACTACAAATGGTCAACAGGTTAATGAACAGAGTATCCAAGCACACGGTGGTTGTAATAACCAAAATGAAAGCCGACACTCTGAGACAAGTAATGAAATAAAAGAAGCCAGTGATAAGGATGGAGACTGCAACTCTGAGATCGATGCTTACAAAGAATCATCAGAGCCAAATGAACAAAAAAAGAATGAGAGACTTCAAAGCGTTGATGATTTTAAAACTATTAAAGTCGATGGCAAAGACTCTTTACAACAAAAAAGAGCAGCGGAAGAACCTTTGGAGCGCCCTGCCATTCGTACATCTGCAGTGGAGACTGGTAAAGTTGATTGTGCGATAACCAATAATAACTTAAATACTACCACGACTACTACTACTACTACTACTACTACCACTACCACAAACAAAGAAGACCACGACAAGAGGCAAAGAAAATGATAGTAGAAACAATAACTAGTTTAGAAAATATGATTCATCTATTCTATTTCCTCCCTTCATTTGATTTGTAGTTTTTTCTTTTTTTCCTCAATTCCATTTGTAAATCACTGAATATTAGCACTAGTTGTTATCAAATTTCTTAACGAAAGATCATAAACAATCTTGTTTAATCTTTGCGAACTGTATTTCAAACTGTCGTATTTTTTCCTCAAGATATCATTCTTCAAGTCCAATAGCAGAAACCCATTTTGTATCTTGGAGACAATTTGCAGATTGATCAAGCCAATGGTATAATTAGGAGATGCCACATTTGCAGAGCCGATGGATTGGTTGATCACGGTTGTTGTTGTGTAGTCAACTATTATATCTATGAGTTTTAGTAAAGCAATCAAATAGGTCTGATAATTAATCTCTTGAACATTTAAGGATGAGTAAATTTCTGTTGGAGTTGCCATAACTCCTAACTTATCGCCATTGGTTACCAAATCGATATTGATTGGGTCGTTTTCGAATGCATTAGAGAGTACTTGGAAGTACCTTTTGCTTAATAAAATCTGAATCGAGTCTTCAATAAATTTATTGGAAAGACGTTCCTTCTGTCCAGCCTTGCACTCTAAAGTAGACAATTCTTGATTGAAGTTCTGTAAGTTTGTTCTGAGCTCTCCTTCTAGCTCCGCGTCTTTATTGATCACTTCCTTAAGTTTGTTTGGACTCGTTGAAGTCCATAAAGTTACTTGTGACAGGAATGGGATGATGGAAAGATCGAATCGGTGTTCAAGATCTTGCAATAACGATTTTTTATTTACGCTGCAAAAAAACAAAAAAAGAAGCAAAAAATGTTAGTTATACATATATATTTGGATTTAATAAAGATAGAAATGGAGCCATATACATACTCTTTTGCAATCTCTTCACCGATTTCAGTAAAGAATTGGTCTAGCTCTTGCATAATTGGTATGGATATAATATTGTTCCTGCCGATGAGGTGATGATGGAGTTATAGTAGCGGTGGTTGCTGCTATATTTTTTGCATGTAACGTTCCGTTCTTTTATTTCATAACGCGAGAAAATATTTCATTCTACAGCTTCAAATTCGAGTAATTGCTTTATTTACATTGTTATAATTCAATATATATGCAGCCAGAAAAAGGAGACACTTATGTATTCTTCTACTACTTATACCCTTTCTTTTCTCCTCTTTCTATTCTCTTTTCCGTTAACCTTGCTTCTCTTTTCTTGCTTTTAGGATAAATTTTTCCAGTTAAATGTCTCGTGGAATATCAAAAGTGCTTTGCCTTCCTGGCTATCTACAAAGTGGTGCAACCTTTGCCAAAAAATCATCTGGGTTACGTAAGGCTTTAACAAAACAATTGGGCGTGGAGTTGGATTATATAGATCCATGCCAAACAATTGAATCCCAAAGTGAGCTTGGGTTCCCATTAGCTGCGACAGAAGAGGAGTCTAAAAACGTTTGGAATTCAATAGTTGAGTCGGGAAACAATCGTCGATGGTTTGAACATCAGGGTCCATCGAAAAATGCAGGTCTTGACGATTCAATTCAGTATATTATCGATCACATAAATAATAATGGGCCATATGATGGTATAATTGGGTTTTCGCAGGGAGCCGCCATGGCTATCATGGTAACAAATTCATTGCAGCGCATGCTCCCCGCGCATCCTCCATTGAAAATCGGCTTATTCATTTCGGGTTTTTGCTTGACGAAACCTTCAGATGGCAACTTTAGTTCCGAGAACAAAGAAAGGATTGCCGAGATTACAGATTTAGAGCAATACAAACCAGAAGTGGTATTCAGTTCTGATGCTGAAAAATACCTCAAAATCGACGACGATAAAGGATTTGACACTGATGTTATCTTAGTTTATGGAGAAAATGATTCAATCGTGCCTGCTATTAGATCCAAATATGTATCGACTTTGTACCCGGCAAGCAAAGTACATTTTGTACCTCACGATGGAGCACACTACGTTCCGAACCAGAAACCTTTTGTTAGGAAAATTGTGGAATTGTTTGATCAAAAGGTTAATGAAAAGTTGTAGCCCAGCTTGTATACAAATCGGATTTGCCAAACAGATTAGAATTTATAGACCTTGTAAACCTTGTGGCATTTGTTAGTTATCAATAGACTTTAATATACTTGAGATATTATTTACAAAGTATTGCATGTAATAGGAATGATTTTGACGTAAACAAAGTTTTTTACAATTGGTTTTGTTATAGATGGGGTGATGTGGGAGAGGGGGGAAGAAGCTACGAGAGAAAGAAGGTCAGAGAGGGAAAAGACGCGGTTGACTTTGCGTTGATGGTGGTATGGGTAGTAGTAATGAAGGGGGGGGGGAGGCTATATGTTGAAATGCGCGTTCGTAGAAACAATCAGGAAATCCCAAAAGAAAAGAACAATAGAAAATAGGAAATAGGAAATAGAAAATTAAAAAAATAAAAAATTTATAAAAAACAACTTTTTATTTTTTAAAAAAAAGTAAAAGTGTGGAGGTCTTTCAACGTCGTATTCCGATAGTTTCCCTGAAGCATCAACTACGCCAACTATCAAATGCCCGAAGACTCATATATACCACAAGCTAAGAATGATGGTGCTTTTCAAGACCTGAAGCGACGTCGAGCAAATGATGGTCACACAGAGTTTTCGAGGAGAGATCGAGTGCATGATGTACAACCTGCATCTATTTATAGCAATGTTAAAGAGAATAAACCTGCATGGATGAGAAGCGCAGATGAGAATAAAGATAAGAAATATGATCAGTATGGGTCAAGAGTCGATAATGGTACATTGCAACAATCACTGGGAGTCGCAAAACAAGTACCCACTGCATCTGCTTCAACTACCACCGTTTCAGCTAAAGTGGAATCTTTTTCAGCTGAAAAGGCCATAAACACAGCCAATCCTCCTCCTCCATCTACTACTACTACTCCTTCTTCTACTACTTCTTCCTCTTCCTCCTTCCCCTCATCGTCATCGCTGTACCTGAAATACGGCAACATTGGGTTGGGTGGTAGAGGCACTGACCCACGAATGGATCGGGTTAAACGAAATAGAGAACAATTGGAACAGAGTTTATCGATCCGTGAACATCTTGCCGTTGAGGAGAATGTAAATGATGAAGGAAGTCAACCCAAGGGGGATGGAGAGGTTAATCCCTATTTGCACTTGGATGTTGCTAATCCATCAGTCATCCATACGCAGCGTGACGAGGCACACTATCGCACGTTCCATAGCAAAATAAGCGATAGAGAGAATCGAGACATCAATAGTATAGTGAGACAACATTACAACGAAAGGACGCAGCAGTCCAAGAGGCAAGGGCGAAGGACAATGTCGCCGATTTACAAGTTGCGGAATTTCAATAATACCATCAAGTACATTTTGTTGGGTAATTGGGCTAAATACAGTTCAGCAGAAGGTAACGCACCCAAGATATTTTCAGTGCTTGATTTGTGTTGTGGTAAAGGTGGTGATTTGAACAAATGTGAGTTTATTGAGATTGACCAGTATATTGGCATTGATATTTCAGATTTATCGGTGCGGGAAGCATTTAGTAGGTATTCGAAACAAAAGGCAAGGTTCAAATCGCACTCGGGCGCAAGAACGGCAAACAAGTACAATTTTGAAGCATGCTTTGCTACTGGTGATTGCTTTACGGAAACAGTACCGGATATCTTGGAACCCAATTTTCCAGGGATTATAGATCAAGCATTTCCTGTTGATGCAGTGTCGATACAGTTTGCGCTTCACTATGCGTTTGAGACCGAAGAGAAGGTGCGGGCCTTGCTTGTGAATGTTGCCAAGTCATTGCGTGTTGGCGGCACATTTATTGGAACAATTCCTTCGTCGGACTTCATCAGATCGAAAATTGTAGAGAAGAATATTCTGAAGGATGAGAATGGCAAGTTCAAGTTTGGGAACTCGTTGTATTCGGCTACATTTGACAAAGAGCCTCCTGCCGATGGTGTATTCCGTCCTGCGTTTGGTAATAGGTATACCTACTGGTTAAAAGATGCTGTGGACAATGTGCCGGAATATGTTGTGCCATTTGAAACTTTGAGAGCCTTGTGTGAGGAGTATAATATGACACTTCGATACAAGAAGAACTTTATTGATGTTTTCAATCAAGAAATCCCCAAGTATTTTAGCAAATTGAACAAGAGTTTAGTGGAAGGATTGAAAAGAAGTGATGGGAAATATGGAGCCGAAGGAGAAGAGAAAGAGGCGGTGGCGTTTTATGTAGCTTTCGTATTTGAAAAAGTAACTTAGCATTTAGAATTAACAATGGTAAAAAAAAGAATGAAAAAGAGAGCAAAGAAAAGAAAAGAAAAAAATAGAACGTAGAAAATGGAAAATGGAAAATGGAAAATGGAAAATGGAAAGGAAGAAGAATCCAAATGGGGAAAGCACGTCTTTTATTTGGACCTCCTTTGCACAATCGTATTTACACGTTTACATCTGTCTCCGTTGTCATATAGTAGACCTAAATAAGCCGCATTGTGCCATTATTTCTGTGGAACAGAAATTACTGTCATTACCATCTATTGAGGATAATAGAGAAACAAACGAGTTAAGTTAATATAGAAGAGTAAAAATAGAGAGTAGAAGTTTGCACTTTGGACTTTTATCAAATTGTATAGAATTATCGATAAATAACATATTTTACGGTCACAACAAGTTTAACGCAAATCAGTGAATATTGGTAGAGAATGGCTACTCCATTAATTCCTTTCACTTGAGTATTGTATGAGACAATTTAATTCTTACACTTAAGCACCATCCCATAATCATGGGGAAGAACTGTTTTGAAATCATTATGTCAGAATAGAGCCATTGTGGGTTGAAAATAGAATAACTGGTACTAATGAGCTAGGTAGCGATATTCTAGTACACAGCAGTCGCATTCTTAACGTCGACTGAAGGTGTTATGTGACACTAGTAGCCTGTTTCATTCTTCAAGAATTTTACCCTCTGCAAAAAGAAAAAGAAAAAGAATATGAAAAAAAAAAATCAGCCTAAGCAGATGTAGTCACTCTCAGTTGTTAAATTCTCATTTAATATTTGTACTTTATATGTTTTATCGTTGATTATTTTTATTATTCTTTGTTTCGGCAATGCTTTTGTATCAGCTGCTAAGATTATGAAGCGTGCTTCCATCTTCATAACCACTCTGCGTTAGTTGGCTTTGTTTTAACCTTGTTTTAACCATGTTTTTGCTTTGCTTTGGTGTGATGGAAGGGAATCTTGAGTACAAGAAGTTTGAAAAAAAATGGACACTGAGAGCGGTTGTTATGTACGAGGATAGCATTTGCATACAATAAGAATGCGGTTCCACAAAACCATAACAAATGGAAATGGGATGCAAATAGAAACCTCACAGATGGAAAAGTTTTTGATAATATTTAGGGGTGACAAATATGGTATGGTAAAAGTTGAGAAAAATGGGTTATTCCTGAAACATCAATACATTCAAAATTACATTTCACACAACTCCATGTGTATGTCAATTTTCAATTAGTTTGGTTCAGTTTGGTTTAGAAAATATTGATCGAGTATTTTTTTTTATGTTTAGGATGAGGATTTCATCTAAAATGTTTTAACAAAAGCGAAACAAATAAACAGAAAACTAGTTGATTGTTTATTTTGCGAATGACCATTGAATTTTTCTGTTAAAAGTAATTATTATCTAGTTGACGATGTTAAAAGGTATTGTTCATTTAGCAAAATTGTGTTTGAATTCCAGATAAACTCGAAAAACTAGAAAAAACAAATCACATCTGTACACTTAATCAATTTGGATGTGGAAAATGTAACAGAAACATTTTTTTTGTTAATCAAGTAACAAGTGAGTGCTTCTTGCCAACTGTTACCAATTTTCTTCATCTGTTTGTAATTTATTCCTCTCTTTGCTGTGTCTTGTCTCTTTTTTTGATGAACAAGTATCTGTTTTGCATGTAGTGTATTATCTAAAAGATCAACAATACTTTCAAAATTTTTGTTCACATTTCATAACCAGTATGATAGTATTTAAAGAAAAACGAAACAGACACTTACACACACACACTCCAAAATTTTCAAACAAAATGTCTTTGATTTTCTATATTTATTCTATTTTCCAAATGGTTGTGTAGCATGGTGTTTCCACTGTCGATGTTTTCAAAAGTGGCAATAAAGTTTCTTTATATCTTTTTTTGTTCTTTTTCAAAATATAGTTTAGACCAAAACCGGGTAGAGTCCCGTTGATGTTCCATTGCATCTTCTCTTTGTTGCAAATGACAAGCAAATTTTAGACTTGAAACTTGGTTACTTTTCTTCTTCAGTTTTGGTTTATATTTCCTCAATTAATCTTTCACAATAAGTAAACAAATTATCTCTCATTTCCAAGGTGCTGTTGTTTCTTTTTTTTTTATTCCATTTTACTGTGTATTTGCTTCTTATTATTTCATTATTTTCATTTATTATCATCATCATCATTTAGCTTGATTCTAAATTTCTTTTGAATTTCTTTTTTTTTTGTTATCATTTTCTGATTTGGTAAATTAAAGCAAGACCCTATCGAGCCAGCTCAACTCAAACCTTGTTTTGTTATTTCACTTGGCTTTGCAAACATTGTTGACAAATGTGGTTAAGAACTAGTAATATTTGAGGGTAGGGGGTGGAAAAGGAAAAAAAAGAAAAGGAAAAGAACAAAGCCAAAAGAAAAAGATAAATACACACAACCAAAAACAATATTGAGCAATGATTTGCTTCTGAAAAAACTGTTGTTTTGGTTGTTGTTTTGGTTGTTGTTTTGGTTGTTGTTTTGGTTGTTTTGGTTGTTGTTTTGGTTGTTTTGGTTGTTGTTTTGGTTGTTTTTTTGGTTGTTGCTTTAGCTGTGTATGTGTTTGTTTGTTTGTATGTGTGTTAAATTTTTGCTGCAAATTTTGTAAAATCCAATTTGAAACTCTTGTCCAAACTTCGTCACCTTGGTTGTGAGTCTTTTTCACACCTCGTAACACATAAAATGTTGACTTTTTATTTGGGCTTTTCCTTTTCCTGATTTATTCTTTTCCAATAAAGAGTGTTAATGTTGTATATTAGTATTGGTTTACCTCTCCAATAGTTGCCTTAAATTCTCAAATACAAGAGAGTAATTTTGAAATGGGTGTAGCTTACCAGTACAGCACTGGCTATCGAAAATAACCTGGAACAGTAAAAGTATGGTTAGTGAATTGTGCTTGTGTGTCCTAAGAGTTACCAAAAATACTTTAACAATTACTTAACTTCTTCCTCCTTTCTCTTTTAAAACTCGCTCTTTATTCAAAGTCTAATTGATTCCATCTCAATTATTTTTCATTTTTTCGTTTAATGTGTTTGAACCAGACCATGTCTATGGTTGGAGTTCCCTCTTTATATATATATATATGTTTATAATTATCCATCTAGTCAGTGAAGAGAGATTTAAAATTTTACGAGATCTAATAAACTATCTCTTGGATTCTTCATCGACTTAGTTTTGAACATGGATTAGTGGAAACCCATCTACAACCTATTTTTATTACAACTAGTAGTATTCTCTTCATAAAGAAAAGGAAAAAACTAAAAAAAAATTAAAAATGGAGATTTCCAATTCAACTGTTGATGAGGTAAACATGCCATCCAGGATATTGCCTCTAGTATAATCCTCTTTTTTTCAATCACTTTCTTTTCTCCGAGATCTTCACATGCAATTTTGAGATACCCCGCTCAGTGTAGTATGAAAATAAGTTATTGGAATATTATGGCGATCACTCAATTTCCCACCTTCAACTTCATCTCCAACTCCATTTCCATTTCCATTTCCATCTCCTTCTTCATCTGGTATCGTTTGTTTAGTTTGTTTAGTTTGTAAGTTAGTTTTTTTTAATGTTTTGTCTTTGTATATTCTAAATTTGTATATTTGTATATTTTTTGCTTTGTTCAATTTCTACACAGCCTCCCTCTTAAAAATTTTAAAGTCTCCTATCTCTTACCCAAAATCTGCTTTGAAGTATATATCTTGTATGCATATTGGTTTATTTTGTTGTGACTGCATAAGCTTGCGCTTTTTTTGCTGGATTGGCGTATCTGCAATGCAAGTTGATCGTTAACTCCTGCCAATTTGTTTACCGTTTTGTGCACTTGAGTTAAGTTTGTGTAATAATATGCGGCTCTTACAAAATATGTCTCGTTTTACTTTTATTATTTTTTTTATTTTTTTTTTCTAGATGTTGATGAGGGTGGAGGAGGGAAGTTGAGGGGGGGGGCATAAAGGAGAAAGGCTAGAGGCGGGAAGGCTAGGAGAAAATAGAGTGAGAAAGGATGAGAGAGGTGCAATAGTTTTCGTAACTTGTGCACTTGAACTACAGACTACCAACCTACATATTTGTGTATAGGTGTCCTCTTTTAATTTTTTGAATTTTCAATTTTTTGATGGTGGTGGTGGAACTAAGGCAGCGTAATAGAATTAAAACGAATGAAAGTCATTTTCTCAATGTAAGCGGGAACTTCAAATATCCGCCGGAACAAGCATTTAAAGAGGTAAAAGATAGAAAAAGAAGAAAAAAGGGGTGTGTGTGTGGGTGTGGAGGGAAACCAGACAAAATACAAAAGAACCAAAAAATAAAAATAAAAATAAAAAAAGAATTTAAAGAACAGAGGTTTGACTGCACTGCGTGAGTAACAATTATCGTACGGCGATTTTTGTTTCTTTCCTCTAAAACAATTGTAATTCATGTATGCTATTCTTACTTTCAACAAATTCGTTTTCGCCGCCGCCGTCGTCATCGTCATCGTTGTCGTTGTCGTCGTCTTCGCCGTTATCACTATTGTTGGGCACGCGCCGTAATCTTTATAATTTCTGATGAGGCTTTGAACCACTCTTTACTTTATATCAATTTTTTTATCTTTGCTTTTTGAGATATTTTTTTTTTAAAACATTTCAAGCCCTTCGTATTCACCATCAATTGGTTGATACAACGTAATAAAGGACAAAAACCCCAAAAGCAAAATTACAAGTCTTTCCAATTGGCAACTTTCGTGCCTTTTATGCGATTGGGCTTTTCTGTTGTTTTTTTTTTTTCTTTTCTTTGCCATACTAAATATAGAATCAAAACGCTTTTTTGAATTTTGATTAATTTTTGTTTTGTTTTATTTAGCTTTTTTTTTACACTCTTTTTTCTTATTTGGGGGTTTTCCGACGTTGGCACCAGTATCATCTCAGTTGATGTAATCTTGATGGACAAATTGCAGTTTGAATTGTGTACTTTTCCAACACTATATGTTTCCTCTTTTTTTTTCTGTGTTTTCTGGCCCATTCCTCTATTCTAGTATTTTATTGGTCCTTTTGTCAATTCTTTTTTTTAATTTTTTTCCTACTGTTATTTCTAAATTGTTTTTTTAGATTTTTAAAACTAATTTTTTTTGCATTAAAAAGTTTTGCAATAGACTAATAGTTGTTTGGTCCTCTAAGTTTAATTTCGATTAAGCTAACTTCGTATATCAAACACCGTTATTACTTGGCCCTGAGTCGTAATAGTAGACCTGTCTGTTTTTTCTTTATTTTGAATATGTCTAATGTTATAGTAAACTTTTGGAGTTTGGTGTTTGGGGGGGGTGGATAGAGTTTTTACTCTAAAAGTATTTTAGTTGGAAACAAGATTGGTGCCATATACTTGTGTTGCAAAAAAGAGATGAGAAAATTAAAGGCAGACAAACATATTTTTGGATGGAATCTTTCACATTAAGATAAGTAACGATTTAAATGCCTCATTCCCTTTTGTGAATTGGTTTCTGTTTAATCTACTCAATTACCACAAGGACAAAGAGAACATCTGTGTATGTGTGTGTATGTATATGTGTGCTTTTGTTTTTTGTTTTTTTGTTTTTTGTTTCCTGTTGTGTTTGTGTTTGTTCAAGAGAGGCATTGTAAAAACACATATTGTGGAAAAAGGATGGGAGAGGCACTCATCTACAATTATAACGGAAATGTGCCATAACTATATACCGTTTTGTATTATTTCACTTTGTATCTTTGATGTTGGTTGGTTCAACACCAACACTTGCTTCACTACAAAGTTAAAATTTAGTAACTCACAAGACTCAGCTAATTCGTTACAGTATTCATATTTTTATTCTTCTTTATAAAAGGAAACCCTCCCTACTACTACTACAATAAACTAAATGAAAAATAAAGTACTCAATTACACTAGACTATAATGGTATACTTACATCTTATTTTCTTTACTCTTTTTTACAAGAAATACTGGTCAATGATTCAAGATAAATATCATTCTTGCTACATCATCCCCTTTTTTTCTTCTAATCTTTGCTCTTGTCATTGTATACATCTACAAATATGCCGCCTTTTTCTATCTCTTGTGCTTTGTCTCTTTTTACAAATCCACCTTGGCTAAAGAGATATTAGTAACCAGAAAGAAATATTATATATATAGAAAGAGAATCTCGATTAAGTCGTAATTGCTATATCATGTGTTCAGATGGATCTGGCGGTAGTGGGTGTAGTGGTGGTAGTGGTGGTAGTCTTGGTAGTCTTGGTCGTGACAGTAGTAGTAACCAGTGCATAAGATCCACAAGATGCAAAATGCGTAGTTGGCAAAACAAATGTTGGGTATGTTAAACAATTACTACTACTACTACTACTACCACAACAACAACAACAGGTGGACAAAATACAAGCAAACAAAAAAAATTGTATATCAATGGCTGGTTCTTGCTTTTTGCTCTTTTGTTTTTCCTTTTTTTTTAATAAAGCTTTTCATATATTAAACAGCTGCAATTGAGAAAAAGAAAAAGAATTACAAAAAGCCTCAAGCCAGTTTTCAAAGTGGGATGAGGTTGGGGGGGGGGGGGGGGGGGGGGGGGGGAAGATATAGCGCACGGGATTACCTAATGGGGTAGAGGCTTCTCCTCCCCTTCTCCTCCTCCTCCTTCTCCTCCTCCTTCTTGAATGGAAATGTGATACAAATTAATGTCTGCATCACACCACATATGGATACAAAAATATATACTAGAGGTTGGTGTCTATCTCGATTGTGGTTTTTTTTTTTTGCATTGTCTCATATCCTCCAAAGTAGACTGAACTGTTTTATTCTCTTTTTCTTTTCCTTTCCTTTTCTTTTGGGGTATTCACATTCTTTTCCTTTCTCTAAAAATCCTCAACCAAGGTTATAGTGTGTATGACTTTTTTGCAAAAAAAACAGTTGCTGGCAGATGAGTGCATGTAACTTTTTAAAATAAAACAACAAACAAGCGAAGCTAGATAATTAGACAATACATACTCTTCAGTAAACATCTCTAGAGAAGGGAAGCTATTTGTAATCAATAATCCAGGGTTCTTATCCCTCCCCCCCTTTTCCCCCTTTACATCTTCCCCTCTCAACTACAATATAGTGCAACATCTAAGTTTAACCTTTATCTCCTGTGGTGGATTTAAAGAACAAAAGATATAGGGTTTGAGCAAAAACTAATAACGAATTCGAAAACGAAAACTAGAACTAGAACTAGAACTAATAAACACTAAACTATATCATGGTAGATTAAAACCAAAGCGATAAGTTAGTTTCTAGTGCATTTACGTGGGTTTTTATTTATTTCGAAGTCTATTGTGCTTGCTTTGCTTCTTTTTAGTCTGTATAATGCATAAAAATCAAATCGTACCGTTGACTTTATCCTTCGCCCGAAGATTAGAAAAAAAGGAAAAGGCAAAAGAATAAGAAAGTAAACTAAAGTGAAGTGAAGCTGACTAATGCCTTTTGCTTTGTTCTTTTGTTTTGCCCAGGAATCGTTAAAGAAGCAATTGAAAAAAAAAAAAAACAATGGATGAGAGAAAATGAAAATGAAAAACAAAAAGGACCAAAACGTGGATATGTTGGTTTACTTGTTTATGCTATTTTCATGTACAACTCCGTTTTCAACTTCAGATTGCTTGTGCATGTACATGAATGTGATTTACCAAAAAATTATTAAAAAAAAGAAAGATGAAAAATGAAGAAGAAGAAGAAGAAGAGGAAGTAAGAATCGGTATTGTGATCTTATTTGTATAATCATTTTCTTGTTAACTTTTTCATATTTTTTATTTTTTATTACCATTTTGGTTGAAACTTAGGTGCTGAAAACTAACATCACAATAAAGGATTTGTACAAACATAATTTTGCAACTATTTACACTCTTGTGGTTCAGCAAAGCGCATTGGCAAATCATGTCTTTGTTCTATTTTTTTTTTTGAGCGTTTGAGTTTTATAGTTGTAGTTTTTAGTTTGTAGTTCTTCTTTTTGAGATATTATTATTGAGAGACTGTGTTTTGATTACTCTTTATCGTTTTCTCTTTTGGCAAAGTGGGGCTCTTGTTGAAAATGATGATGATGAATTAACAAGAGAAGAAAAGAAGAGGTGGGTATAGTTCCGAAGTGGATATACGGTTAGAAGAATTTGTGGACATTAACTTGAAACTCGATGTAAAAGCACGAGGCGTCAAGTGCATCTTGCTTTCTACTCAAAACCAGAAATATGTCACCATGCTTTTTGAGAATATCGTAATACTGAGAGACAAACAAAAAAAAGAAAAGAAAACAATTAAAAGACAAGATAAAAGATGGAGAAAACTAGTGGCTACAAATTGCGGCTATAACTTATGTTGCCACTGTTTTCTGCTAGCTACTATCCCGATATCCGAACTATTAGTATAAAGAAGAAGAAGAAGAACAATAATAACAGCAGCAGCAGCAGAAACAAGAAAGTAAACTATTTTTAGTTCACCTTTGTTTCCTAGATGGTGCATTTCTGAAAATGAAAACTCTGGGGACAGCGGAGGGGAAAAGGAAAGGGAAAGGGAAAGGGGGTAGGTAAAAGAAAGGAGGGCAGAGGGTTCAACAGTTTCTATACTTTTTATCAATTGCATGGTAATGACTTTTATTTCTCATTACTTCCTTGCTTATGTACAAAAGATGTGTACATGGAAATACAACAACCTGTATTGTCTTTCTATTTTGTTTCTTTATTTTGTTCTTGTGGTTTTTTTCTATTATTGGGCCTTTGTTGTATGCGGAGCTGGTTACGTCAACAGAGAACATTACATTCACAGACACCCTTATACACAAATGATTTAGCTGATTGACAAGACATAAACACAATAAATAAATAGTTAAAAGAAACAGAAGAAGTAAGAAGCGAAATGGGAAAGGGAAAGGGAAAAGGAAAACAATAGAGAATAAGTCGAAGAATATTGCAACGAGTCAATGAATATATTCGGCCCGAGGTTGCTCGTTAGTTCAAGTCACCTTTTTTTTCCTCTTTTAACATATTTGTTTACTTATTCTGAGAGCAGTGCAGTACTTGTAACATTGTTTTCGTTGCAGATACTGCGCTCAGTAGACTTCGTTTAGTAAACACGAAGCACTAAAAGTGATTGCAAATGATAGAAGAATTTGGTGTTGAAGCAATTGTTGTGAGTTTATGAAATATTTTAGACAAGTGCCATTTCTAACAAAGACTAACGAACAAAAAAAAAAAAAAAATGAATTACAAAACCGAATTGTGAATTGCAAGAGAAAAAAAAATGGGAAAGGGACAAAGCCAATAATTCCAAATCTCAACGAAATCTAAAAACTCAAAAAAAAGATAAAATGTATTGGCAAGAAGAAGGGTACCGGGGATAAAAACCTTCAACCCATTTGTAAATGCATATAAATTGCAACACAAGCAAAACCATAATAGTAATGTGAGAAAACAGAGGTATATTGTCCTTATTCTTCTGTTGCAACATCCAATATCCCGTAACTTTTGCCTCGTTTGTTAGCTTTGTTTTCTTTTTTCTTCTTTTCTTTTTTTGGGGGGTTTTACCTTGTTCTGAAATTGCATCCATATAGAATACAACGTCAAATGCTTACACAAGAGTAGAGGAATAATACCACAATTTTACTCTCTTAAAGTGCAGTTGGGAAAAGTTAGACGTGTGGCATCTAAACACAAAGATGGTTTTCATCATTGACTCATTTACACTATAGACTACAAATAAAAAAGATGCTGACCCCAGTTATGTATTGACTCAAAAAAAAAAAGAAAAAAAGAAAACTGTTCTTAATACATATTCATCTTTACCGTATATCTATAGGAGGGATACGTATTCCCAGTAGATATATAGCCCACTCATAAACTATTTCTTTGTTTAAACCTTTTGTTTTGGCTTTTCCAATTCATTCATTCATTCATTGATTCATTGATTCATAAAGTAGGTAACCAAAAAATATTTTTCGAATGTAGTTGGATATAGAATTGCGCACATGCATGGTTAGTGATGACTTGTGCCAATTACCCGCTGAGTGAATACTAAAAGCTATTGTCCTTTTATATTTGTTTTCTTTCTTACCCTACATTAATAAAAGGGGAATAAGAGTACTTTATCCCACAACTGTTTAAAAAACCCCATTGATTATGTTACAAAAATAACGCAGAGTAACGTTGCTTAGAAATAAAATTCTGCTCTGGTCTTTTTTTGTTTTTTGTTTTTTGTTTTTTTTTTGCCCCACAGATACCAATACTGTTTGAGGCTAAAAACAGAATAGAAAGATTGATGGAATACATGCAAAATGGCAAAATGGGATTGGGCAAAATGGGCAAAATGCATTTGAAATGAAAAGAATAAAACCGCTTATTCTTCTGCAATGGTACATACATTTGTCTGTCTCTTTGTATCTCTTTGTCTCTCTCTTTTTTCTTCTCTCCCGCCCTTCCCCCCTTCCCCAGCATCTCTTTCTCTAAATATATAATTATTCTTACATCATAGCAAAGATAATTACTTGTATTGTTCTCAAAGTCTTCATTCATTCTTTTTCCAACTTTTTTTTTTGCCTTACTCTACTGATTGTTCTTTTACCCTTTGGTTTAACCCTCTCTGAATAGAATAAACATAGCACTAAGAATATTCTTATAAAAAAAAACGTCTCGAACTGCAAGGTTTTTTTTTTACCCTTTTAGTGAAAAAGCATCGTGTTTCCTAACCCAATATTTAAAAAACAAAAAAAAAAAACAAACAAAGAAACTCTTTCAGTATGAGGAAAAGAGAAAAGAACTGCATTTTACACCTACTTGCATTACGGACTCTTGCTAGTCTGTATGTTCGTCTGTATGTTCGTCTGTATGTATGTCTGTATGTGTATGTCTTCTCTTCCTATTTTCCAAAGGACTTCATAGTCTCTAAAAAACTTGAGTTTAGTATAATTTTAATTTAGACTCAAACTTAGAACTTTAGACTTTGACTTACAGGTTTTTATAGAAAAAAAAACACATAGACACACACATAAACATACAAATCATCCAACCAAAATGTACACTATGAGCTATTTTTTTTTAAACTCTGATTCTTGTACTTCTTCCTATGTTTTCCACTTGTATTCTTATTTTCACTTTTAAGTTTTTTTTAAGCTTTTTTTAAGTTTTAGGTAGGTTTTTTGGGTTTGGGTTTTTTTTTCCCTCTTTATTTATATTTATATTCTGTTGGTTTTAGGTCTATCCACATCCTGTTTACGTTGTTTATATATTCTCACACACATATATATATATATATATATAAACAGGTTCCTGTTTGTTTTTATCCTACTTGTGTATGTCTATGTATACAGATATATATAAGTTTTGCAAGTTTTCAATCCTTTTACAACTTTATAATCATCTGCCTTAAGAACCAGATAGACTAGGCAAAGAAGAAGAAAAAAGGAACTACCTCCCCTCACCCCACACTTCCCATTACCATCTTCATTATCATTATCAGCATTACCAATACCACCATTACCACAACTACAACCGCCTACCAAGAAAGAAGAAGTAATCTTCTCCGAAGACAAAGTTACCAAACACAAGATCTTTATTATAGCCTAGCTTCTCCTTGCTTCCCCCCCCCCCAATACAGTTTCACCTACATTCTATAACTTTCTATAGACTACAAACTACTTTCAAGCATTTCCCTTTATTTTCCTTCCTTCCCCTGCCCTTTATTTGGCTTAAGCATCAATTTGGAGTGACATTCCCTTTTTTTTCACTTATTTGGGTACTACTTATCGTTTGAAAATATATATATATATATATATATTAAATTGTTTTAAGCGGTAGAGTTTACATTTTTATTTTACATAATCTCACTTTACAAACAAGTTTGAGACGACCAACCAACCTTAACAAATTGCGGAATACCCTTTATACCCCACAATTGATATAAACATACAGATATAGATATATATATATCTCAAAATCAACTCAATTCGGAAAGTAATAGGTATTGTACCCGTCATCAACGCTCAGATACTTAAGACGTCATTCAACTTGTGCAAAGTTTTAGCAAGCTTTTCTTACCTCATTGATACACTACGTTCCCTTAACCAAAGCTTAATTGCATCGATCAAGGGTCATCTCAAACTCAAAAAAAACAAATAATAAGAATAAGAATAGAGAATAAGCTTAAATTGTTGTTACTCATTGCTTTGCAAACCTTGATTATTGAGTAATTATCTTTTCTTTTCTTTGTTTTTATTTTTTGGGGGGTTATTGTACAAGGCGTTTTGAATCTATACATTGCCAACTTTAATATTGCATTCAAAATTTTATTAGATTCTTGACTTGAACACAATAGTATACTTTTTTTTTGGATCCAATCAAGCGAACCCGAATTTATTGAATCTACTTTGACCTCAAGATAAAGCTCAATACAATTGTTTATTTGAGATTTAGATACTCCAAAGGAAGAAGAATAGTACATCTTGATCTCGATACATTCTGTGTCAGCTGATTTACAGACAGAGAGATACAAATTAAAGTAAGCAAGAAATTAAAAATTAAAGAAAGAATAATTCCTGTGTCTGCAAAGATAAATATAATAATATTTACTTTCCCAGCAAACTAAGCAGACAGACAGACAGACAGACAGACAGACAAAAAAATAAATAATATCATTTACGTCAGCAACTACAGAATATCTTGAACCCGTTTTCAATTTTTTTATTTTTTTTTTTTTTTAATTTTTCATTTTGCGTCGTTTTGCCTTTTAGGTTTTATTTTTAATTTTTTTTTACTTGCTGTTTCTTTTTGAGTGTGAGCAAAAATAAAAAATAAAAAATAAAAATAAAAAAATAAAAAATATAAATATTTCAGACACTGCCGACATAGTAACATTAGCACTTGTGGAGTACAACACATAAGCAGACACACAAACAGATATAAGCAGACACAAAACAGATATAAACAGACACAAAACAGAGAATATATCTATATATATACATATACATATATCTGTACTAGAAGTATTATATTTGCAAACAAGAGAAACTTTAGCCTCAACGTTTTATCAGGGCTGAAGAAGACAGACAGGCATAGAGAGAGAGAGAGAGAAACACTAAAAATAATAAAGAGGACACATTTTGGGTTTCTATATTATAATTAAACACTGGTTGAAGAACAAGAAGGAAAATAAATATTACATTTGAGCAAAACAGGGGTTCCAAAATATTATAGAATAACTACACTTTTGGACCAAAAGAAACAAGAGGCCATCAATTTCATACTTTTCAAGCAGAAAGCAGAAGAGGTTGGAAAATTTTACAAAACAAAGGTGGGATTTACTATTTTTCATTTTTCATAAATCTTGCTTATCAAAAAAGTTTTTTCATTCTTCATTTTTTTTCTTTTTTTGGTTTACTCACAGATCCACGTTTGAGCTTTAGTTTTTTTTGTTGTTTTTTTTTTTATTTTCTTTACAAGTATATGTATAAACGGCTAAACGAAACTCCGGATCTTTAAAAGTAAACAAACAACAGAGATTAACGACTTTTATATTGTGCATACAGCAAGACCTATTTTCAAACGATATAACGCTTGCATTCCGAGGAGCATATAAGAGAACCGAAAAAGTACGAAGAAAAAAAAAAGAAAAAACTTGAAAAAACTTGAAAAAGAAGAAAAATTTCCAAAGAGAATAGAAAAAGATCAGAAAAAGATCAACGATCAACACAACTGTTCTTTAATCGTTTCACCCTCATACTTTAGGCATCGAATGAGTAGTGGAAAACTTGTTTTATCTGACAACAATTTTGAAGATCAGCAGTACCTAATTACCAAATCCAAAAGGTATTCTTCAACAAATAGCTCATTGATGAGTGGCATACCTTCTGCATCCAACTCCATAGCCACATCTACTTCCACATCGAATTCCGTATCAGACCCTACAACAATACCACTACTACCACAAACTCAATCAGGAGGTTCAGTATCAATGAAGACTAACCAGTATCAGCAACAACCACAACAACAACAAATGCAACAACAACAAATGCAACAGCAACAGCAACCACTGGCGTCTTACCTAGATGGAGTACAGAATAATAAACAAAGCCTGATTCAAGGCCAAAACTTGCCGCGTCTACTACAACAGTCAGGTCAACAAAATACTTCTCATCTAATGCATCTGACCCAAGCGCAACAACAACAACAACAACAACAACCGTATGACTTTTCATCCTCTACAAATCAACCATCCATATACGCAGCATACCAGCAACAACAACTGCAACAACCAACGTACGACAGTTATCAGCAGCGACAAACAATATCCCAGCCCCTCAATTCATACGCAGCATTGTCACAATACAACAGTGCACCATATCTGGCTGGCACTATAAATACAGGTGCACCCACGCGATATCTGTATCCTGGTATCAGTATTGGTGTAGGAATGGGTAACAGTAATAGTGGTAATCCAGCAGCAGCAACAGCTACCACATCTTTACCTATCTCAGCAACCGGCCTTTCCACAGACTTGGACCCAACAGCGCACGATGCCAAACGAGGTAGACGCTTTAGAAGAAGATATAACCAGATTGTGAGAAAGTACCCTTGCTCGTTTCCAGGATGTCTGAAAAGCTACGGTTCATTGAACCACTTGAACACCCATATTGTAACAAAGAAGCACGGCCACCGTAAGTCTAAAGCTGATTTCCAAACCAATGTTGCAAAAGACCCAAAGTCTGAGCCTTCGTATACAACAGAGTCACCACAATTGCATCAGCACCAGAACCAGAACCAGCACCAGCATCAACAATCTTACTCGCAATCATATGCCCAGCATCAGCAACCTTTTTATCAACAACAGTCCCTGCAACAAGGTCAATACATGACTCAACCAAGTGGCACAGACTATAGTGCCGGTTCTTACTGGTATGGAGTTCCACCAAGTACGGTTCGTCCAGATGCTTACACACAAGTGCCGCAACAAGGAACTGCATCTGGAACTGCATCTGGAACCGTTTCCGGGACTGCATCGTCAGCATCCAACTTGTATTACCCAGGTTTCCAACCTTCTTCAACCATGTCAAGTGGCATTGGTAGCGTAGGGTTAGGAACTGGTAGTGCTGTTGGTAGTGCTGGTAGTGGTGGCAATAGCGCAGCTAGTGGGTTGAGTCAGCATTCGCAATACCAGCGCGCACAAGGACTGTCTGGTAACACCATTGGTGGTGGAACACATGCGCAGTATTTTGCTAGCCAAATGAATCCACAACACATACAACAGAGCTACTATCAGCCAATGAACCTGGCACAAACTTATGGCCAACAGGTTCTGCCGCAACAACAAGCTCAACTGGTACAGTCCCAACAGGGCCACCAATCGCCGCAATAATTGAACCACAGTTGAAAAAACAAAAACGGAATAAAAATTTTCTTGCTTTTTGTTTTTCAATTGTTTATTTTGTTTTGTTTTGTTTTGTTTTTTTTTCCCTACTTTTGTTTCTTACTTTGATTTCCAATTTCATTTTCAATTATATGGTGTGATTGTCAAGTTGTGTTTGGAACTGGTTAGTTGCATTCATGGCTTATATAGTGAGATTCTACATCAACATTGGATGAATCTGATTCATCTGTTACTTACCAAATGATTGAAACCCCATAACAGTTTCTTGAAAATGTGAGCCGGTTTTCTTTTTTTTTTTGTTGTTGTTTTTAATATTTTTGCACACTCAAACACACTTGTGTATATATATACTTTGAAAAGGACAATCATTGTGACTTTTGTCAAACAAGTTAAATTCCTATGTTTAAAAGAAGGCAAAGAAGAAAAGTTTCTGGTATTTTGTTTGTATTATTATTATTATTATCTCATTATCAATATTGTCATTATTATTATTATTTTGTATAGATCTATCGTATGTTCATTTTTTTCAACACACATAACTACTCAATTAACTACTCAAGCATTTAGCTACAGAAGAAGCAATCGATACAAAAGATTTTGCAATTACAAGTATTGTAAACTTTTTTTTTTGACCTACATCTTTTTTCTCCCAATTTATGAAAATTTGTAAGTCACTACCTCTTCCTTTAATTTGGATTAACCATTCAATTCAAGTTTTCAACCTATTGTGAGCTTGTGCTTCCAAAATGAGGATATGTAAGTAAGGTACCTTTTTTGCCCTCAACAATGTATAGCACGACTACTTTGCCTCGTACCACTTTTTTTTTGCGCTCTCCGTCTCCCACCTATTTTGGTTTTCCTACCACCTTTCTCGCTCCACCACCAACAAAATCATGCGAAGAAAAGAGAAAAAAAATCAAAAAAAGATCAAAAGAGAAATCAAAGGAGAACTCGCTTTTGTGCAGACTGATTACATTATCTCTTGTTCCTGATTCACTTTGGTCTCGAAAAAACTTTTGCTGTTACAAAACTTAAAAAATAAAACCAGTTTACACTCTTTGTGAAAAGTAATCTACAAGCTCTGACACTTACCTGGTAAGCAATGACTGATGAAAAGACAAAAGTATCTAGTGAATTGCTCGAACATGAAAAGCGGCAGCATGACAACGAGGAACGGCTGAATCGACAAAGTTTAGATGTTGAACAACCACAAGAAGAAAAAGAAGAAGAAGAAGAAGAAGAAGAAGAAACAACACAACTAAAAACTACACCACTACAGGCCATAGATGTACAACAACATTCACTGCTGAAAGAAGCAATTGGGAAACAACACGATTCAAATGAAACACTAGCAAATGCCGATGCTGCCAAGCCAACACCAACAATTGCACCTAGTCTCGAGGCACAGGAAAATGAACGCGAGCAACACAAGGGAGAACAAGAACAGAAACAACTGGAAACTCCAGAACATAATGACAAGACCAACAAAGAAGCACGATCTAAAAAACGCTTGACTTTACAAGAAAGACTAGCATTAGCTGCAAAGGGGAAGAAAAAGACACTTGCTAGTAGTGGAAAAACTTTGTCCAATGGAAGTGAGACATTATCAGGCTCTGAATTATCATCACGAAATACTAGTGTTGACGATTTAGGTGTTCTTTCACCAGAACACTTATCGAACGTATCAATTCCTTTAGATACCAAACATGAGATAACCAAGCCTGAAGAAACCATTGATTTGGGTCTGCACAAGGATGAATTGGAAAAATTGAAACTCGAAAATAAGAGACTCTTGGATGAAGTCAATGCATTGAAAAAGTCAAAGCAACCAAAGAGAGAAAGAAACGAACTTTTGACAACAATAGCTCAAAAGGATGAAACTATTCAGCAATTGATGAAAGAAGGCGAGGCACTTTCGCACAAGGAACTCAAACTCAATGAGACAATCAAAAAATTAAAAGCAACAAACCAGATGCTAGAAGAGGATATGGGCGAGTTTGCTAAACGTCACGACGAGTCGCTTGTAAAACTGGAAGAATTACAAGACTTTTTAAAGACTCACAAGTTAAAGAGTATTGAGCAAATGATTACTAAATATACAGAAACGATTGAAGATTTGCGTAAGTTGAAAGACGAAAATGAAGTGATGAAATCCTCAGAAAATAAATACAAAGACTTGCTCCTGGTTCATGAAGAAACGAGTTTATCAAAGCAAGAATTGGCTAAAGAATTGGGCAATTTGAAAATCGAACACGAAATGACCAAAAAGCAAAGTGAACTTGATCTCGCAGCAAAAGAGGAGCAAATACATGAAATGAAACAAGAAGCATTGAAAGTGAAAAAGAATTACTCAGAGGAAATAAACAGACTTGAAGAGAAAATTGAACGGTTAAGACTAGATCGAGAAGTAAAGCATGAATCCAATCGCGAAACAAAAGGAAGTGAAGAGGAAAAAGTGGACTTTGTGGATTTCAAAACCTTATCTGACGCTCATCATTTATTACAAAAACAATATTTGTCTTCGCAAGAGAATTGGAAAACAATGGAATCAAATTTATTACAAAAAGCTGAATCGTTAAAGGCCTTACTTGAATCTGCAAAGAAAACAAAAGCCAAATTATCTTCAGATATCATGAAGGCAAACCAAACCATTCAATCACAAGCTAGAGAAATCTCCAGTTCCCATGAAAAATCACAAGCACATATTTCACGCATTAATGAATTGGAGCTTTCGTTGAAAATTAAAGATAGCGATTTGCAAGACCTTGTTGAAAAAACAGAAAAGATGAAATCCGTTTATGATCAAGAGCGTGCAAATCTTAACGCTAAAATTCAAACACTCAATGAGCAAGTAGAAAGAGCAAAAGAGCTGAAACGACCCGAACCTCTCAAATTTGATTCGAAGATTAATCGAGACAATTCCATGAGCTCCAATTTGAGCTGGAACGACATTCGACTAGGAGAATCTTCTACGACACCAGCATTGAACAGAGAGTATAGTGTGTTTATGAACAACAGTCATAATGTATCTCTGACTTCATTCACCGAGATGAACGATGATTTGTATGATCGCGAGCAATATTCATATTTGACACCAAGTCATTTCGGTGGTGGGCCTGGTACACCAGGTATATCTCACAGTATTGTTGGTGGAGGTATTGTGGGAGGGGCAGGAGGAACAAATGTGGGTGGTACAAGTGAAAGTACCCACAGTTTTGGCATTCCATCAACACAAACAACCAACAATAATTTACAGTTGGTCAATAAGATGAGTTCCAATATCAGAAGATTGGAGATTGAGTTGCATACTTTGAAAGATGAGTGTACAAAATTGCTAGACGAAAAGGAACAGAGAGAGCAAGAATTATTGGAATCGATCAAGTTGAATGATGAAGTTAATGAGTTGAAAGAGAAGATTGCAGAGCTAGAAAAGACTATACAGGAAAAAAGTATAAAGGAGCAAACTATGTTGGAACTCATTGGTGAGAAATCCGAACAAGTTGAAGAGTTAAAGGCTGACGTGGTAGACTTGAAAGACCTTTGCCGTAGTCAAGTACAGCAAATGATTGAACTTCAAGGTTTGTAAGTAGTTTACAAAAGTACGTATATGAAAATCGCCTTGGAACATTGAGACATAAAGAAAAAGAAAAAGAAAAAGAAAAAGTGCTGCTAAAGAAACATGATAAATATACCTTCTACATATTTTTTTAAAAAAAAAAACTTCCTTTCTAGAAGATCCTTCTAGTTTGTATTTGTATCTATACCACCATTATCGGAACCTTTTTTTAGCGCATATTTCCAAAGTGTAGACATCGAAGAGACATCTCATTCTCGCTCATCTCAACTTTCTTTACGCAGCAAAAAAAAAATGTGTATACATGTATATATGTGAATTTATATATAAAAAAATATATATATAGTGTAGAGAAAGAGAGAAAGAGAGAAAAAGAGAAAAAAAACAGAAAAAAAAACATTGTTATATCAAACCTTTTTTTTAAATTTATACACCGCAAAATTCTACTCCATTATACATCTCAACTTTTCATAATCATTATAATCTGCCTCCTTGTCGAAACACATCCAGATGACATTCACATATTGTATTTTCCAAAATCGAATAGCTAAAGTCGTTCACAGAAATGATAAAGATGAAATTCAATTTTACGAAATTACTGCCTCGTCCCCATCTTCGTCCTCCACCTCCTCCTCATCTAATGCAGAGTGCACACTCGCAGGATCCATCTTTATTGATGGGACAATTATGGATATCCAGTTTCGATCCAAAAGCACAACTTCTAGTAGCAAAGTTTCAAAAAAGCGTGCTGTGAATGGAACGCAGCAAAAAAATACTGGTGGCACTGATGCCGATGAGTATCTCTTGGCTGCGATTTTAGAGTCTGGCGAGGTACAGGTCATCTCATGGTTGTCAAACTCCATCATCAACACTATAACATCAGCTCAAGAGTTTCAGCTAAATAAAGTAGTAGCATACGAGGAAGAAAACATATACGGGGTGAACAAGCTGCGAGATCTTTACCAGATCAATGCCGTTACTGGAAAGTCTACTAAAATCAAAGTGTCGGGATTCGATAGCTTGGCCATAGTCGATGGAAAAGTATATGTTGGTGATGGTAAGCAGATCGATATTGGTTCAATTACAAAGAACAAGTTTGCTAAAAGCAAAACATTTACTTGTCCTGTGGAATTTACAAAAGTAGAAAACTTTTTGCAGGATATGTGTATTTTAAGCGATGGTAAATCGACTTTTATTTTCGATACCAAAACAGGCGACACTCGGGAACTTGTTGCAAACGAAAACGATAAAAGGAGTATAAATAGATATGTGGGCAGCTTGCAACTTGATGATGAATCTTATTTAGTGACCGCAGGGGAATCTGCACTTGACATTTTCACTAGTTCTGGGAAACATTTCAACACAATCCATACAAACAAATACATTACCAATGTGTTTGCAATCAACAGCACTCCTTTGTTTATTTGGAATGACGATAATGAGGACTTTCATGCTGGTGCATTTTCAATTGATCAGTCACAAATCAATGCAGAGAATGGGAGTGGAGCATCTGTAATACGTACAAAAAACGTTACAAACACCTTGATTGATTTACCAAGCCAAAATAATGTGAATCCTTTGGACAAGGAGTCTCTCATCAGTAGCTTGACGAAAAGTTTGGGTGAAGAAATACCGGATGCCGAGAACATTTTACTAGTTTGTTCTTCAGCTTCTGAAAGCGACGATATTAGAGATGTGGTGACAGTTTTGTCAGTTGAGCAAAGTGAAAAATTGTTTTCTGTTATCAGCACTGTGATGGAAGAGAACGTGACTAGCAATTTTACATTAAGTCTCTGGCTCAAATGGGTTTTGTTGGTGCATGGTGGTTCATTTGCACGCAATCCAAATATTTCAGTTAAGAATATACAGACACAGCTCAAAGCTGGACTCAAGGTGATGCCACATTTATATGCTATCAAGGGTAAACTTCAATTATTAAAATTACAATCTGAGCTCAGATCTAGTGCTCCACTCCAGGATATCGATATAACAACCACTGTTGAAGATGAGAGTATGATGTACGCCAACGGAGAAGTGAATGATATTTCAGCTTAAATTTGAGCAAGGATAATGGACAAATATATATATATATATTACATACATTGTTTATCAAATAAGGATGAATAAAAGTAAAGAGAATAATAATAAAAAATATCAACCCAAAAAAAGAAAAAGAAAAAAGAAAAAGGAAAAAGGAAAAAGGAAAAAGGAAAAACAAAAACAAAAACAAAAGGCAACTATCCATCAAATTAATAACACTTGACTTGTTATTTATCTGATAATTTTTTTTTTCTCTCTCTCTCTCTCTGTATCTCTTTCCTTCTGTTTATTTGCTCCATTGGTCTAGAAATTCAACAACCAGATCAGCAACGATTTTAGGTTGTTCTCTTTGCAAAAAGTGACCAGCTTGTGGTAACAACTTGACTTTAGCTTTTTCACCATATTGTTTTAATTTTCTTTCTTCCAAGTAAGCGAGTCTTTTAGACATACATCCATCATCTTCGCCCATTAGTACCAAAGTAGGCACTTTTGTGAAGTCGACTGGCCATCTCGATTTTTTGAGGGAAAATGGTCGAAAGAGGTGGCGGTAATAGGCTGTAACTGCATCAACAACGCCATCTTTAGCAAAAGCCTCACGTATCTCGTTAATCTCTGCTTGAGTTGCTTTGTAACCGGGTGACCAATATTGCCACAATTTGGTCAAATATTCATTATCTTGGGTCAACTTGTCCTTGTAGAAATAGGCATATTGCATGGTGAAGAAATATGTTGACAAGTACAATTGTTCTGGTGCATACCATACCAACTCCAATGGATTGACATTTGCCAAATATGGAATTGCCATACAAACCATCGAAGTCACAAGGTCAGGATACATGTTGGCAAACTTGAAGCCTAGAATTGCACCCCAGTCATGGCCAACTATGTTTACAGGTTTGTTGAGCTCTGGATTAACTTCATGGATCCATGCTTTCACATCATCAGCCAAGTAAGGCAACATGTATTCTCCTTCAGGGCCAATGCTAGACTTTTCGTATCCCCTAAGCTTTGGAGCTAATATCAAAACAGGTTCATTGAGGGAGTTGTAGTGGTCAATCAAAAGGGGCCAGATTTTATTGAATGTAGTATTGACATCGGGGAACCCATGAAAAAGAAAAATCACACGGTTAAATTTCTGACCCACAATTGCTGTTTGTGAAAGATTGCTCAATGTTGTGAATACACGTTTCCCATTGTGAAGTTTAATTTCTTGTTGCTCAAGTGACATTGGGGTGGGGGGATAAGCTGGTGAATGTGATAACTGGCAGAAAGTTTAGTAATATGATAAAATATTGATGTGAACAGTTTCTAATTGGAATATAGTCAACAGAATATTCTGGTTCATAAAGTAGGGGGGGTGTAGTGGAGAAAAAGGAGGAGGTGGTGGTGGTGGTGGAAAATTCACTTTTCTTTAGCAGTAGTGTGGATTGGATTAAGGAGACTATTTTTATAATGAAAAGATTCACATAATATACGATTTGAACATATTTTGTTGAAATTTTGAATTCGAGAATTATGGTGGGGAAAGATGTATAGTAAGGGGAGGTGAATGTGGGATTAAGGGAGAAAAGTTAAAATTATAAAGAAGAGAGAGAGGGGTCAAAGTAAAGCATACGACAGGGGGTCCTTAACTTTCACATGAAAAAATAAAAAAATAAAAAAATAAAAAATAAAAAATATAAACTAAATAGAAAAAAAGCGACATCAAAATTAGGGGGTATTTAGGGGACGTGAGCCTTTGTTTCATTCTTCCTGCTCCTTATTATTCTTCTACGTTTCAAGGTGCAAGCTTATTATTTGTTGTTTTTAGTCTTTTCGAAACATTCCTCTCCATAAAGAGCCAGTTTGAGGACCCAAACACAGTTCCTCAATTTCTGAGTAGAACTTTCATGAAACGGTAAAATTAATTTATTGCTAATGGCAAAATCAAAAGAGAATATGTATATTAGTTTCCAGAGGATATTTAGCGAAAATTGATAAGTACTTTATTTAAAAGTTTCTCACTTTGATTCTCGAATTTCTGTACTCTTTTCTTTCTATGCATGATTATTTTTTTTCAAATTATCTTTACTTTTTTTTGGATAAAGATACTCTAAATCCATTTACTTCCTACTTATAGTCAAATTCTTTATTTAGAGATTAACGAGTACAGTGGCTTATTGCCAACTTGAGAAAGGATCAATAGCCAAACAACAAAGTAAGACGAATGGATTTATACTTTATAAAAATCAAGACTGTTTGGTATGACATGGAATTTGAAAAAGAAAAAGAACAAAGAAAGAAATAATCCAACTTAATTAATCATTAACATAGTACAAATGGTGGAGGAGAATAATCATTTTGTAGAAGATGGAGGTGTTTTTGCTAAAGCTTAATAACATAGCTATACCCTGGATTTACATCGATGTAATTAGATTTAAAAGTTGCGACTCAAACCATGCAAGAACTTTATAATCAAGAAGATCGACAATCACGTATATGGACGGATTAATAAACAGATAGGGAGCTCAATAAGTCATCCATTTTTCATATTATTCGAAATGAGTTTCACTTTTTAAAGGAAAAAAAACGAAAACGAAAACGAAAACGAAAAAAATTATGTTTATAGACAATTCTGTTTTTTCAAAATATATCGTTCTCAAAAGGACAGTCAATGCTACTATGGCCGTCTCTTTCGCAAAGACCACACCAGTCATTCCTACCTTCAGCAGGATCAATTGGTTTTGGTGCTTTATAAATTGGCAAATCCGTAGTGAAATTGGCATGTGTTGGATGAGTTGATCCTTGTATTAAATCACTCGATGTTGAAGCAACATAGTTTCCTGAGACTGATGATGAAGAGTTTGCAGTGTTCTCCATAAGTACTGTCTCCGTTGAACGTTTAGTAGATTCAACAGCATCTCTATGAGGATTTTGTAGTTCTTGTTTTGGATGTACATTTGGATGCAGTTTTGAATCTGACGGTGATTGTGAGATTTCTCCGCTGTTTGTTTTTAAACTACCTAGTAAATCTACATTTTGGATATCTTCGGCTAATATGGAATCCATATGATCTTCATGACTTTGTTTATTTTTGTCATTTTCCAACTCCCCAATTTTAAATCTCGATTCTTCAAGCTCCCGTTTCAATTTCTCAATCTCGCGAATCTGACTATCGCCCATTGCCAACTGTTTGTGTTTGTCTTCATTCAGTTCTGTTTTGGCCCCATCAAGGTTTCGCAGTTTACCTATTTCCTTCTTCTCTGTTCCTTTACTCCTTAAATGTTCGAGTTCATCCTCCAATTGTTTCATACTTTCTTTCGAGATTCTGAGCTCCTCTTTCAACCGCGTAAGTTCCTTTGCTTGCTTAGCATTCACATTCTCCAATTCGTGAATACGATCTTCGAATACTTGCATACCGTCTTGTTGAACTGCCATCAAGTCATCCATTGCATTATGCCATTCTTCTCTCTGCCTGGCAAAACCTTCAAGTCTTCTATCTTTTTCCTTTAATAGCTTCCGCAACTCTTTGATTTCGGTTTCATATTGCGACACGTCTACAACGTTTGAATTCATTTCCTTATATATATTTTCGCTCATGGCACCCATTCTTGCATTCAAATATCCTCCTGTGTGAGATATAGGACTTAACGGTGAACGAACACTATTTTTCAATAGCGGAGTATTATTAGATATTGACCGAGTATCTGTTGTTGCAACCGGTGTTCGTGCTATAGTTTGTGGTGCTGCTGGTGGTGGTGCTGCTGGTGCTACTGTTGTTGCTGGTGCTGGTAATACCATTGTAGTAGTATACTCTGTCGTTGTATGCATTGTGTCACTTGCATTGCCGGTATTTATACCATATATAGGCGCTTCTGTTGCTTCACCTGCATTATTTGCAGATGGATAAGAAGCAGCAAATGATCCTATGGGCAATGCATTCCCCACAGAGGAAGTTCTTGAGGTGGGTGTTCTAGCTTCTATCCCTGCAGCACTAGCCGGCCTACTCAAGGTTTCGTTGATAATAATGGTATCGCCAAAATGGGACAAGTATGTTTTCAGGTCTGGTAGTTTAGGATTAACGCTTCTTAACCGTTCATATGGGATGAATAATCCACTCTTGGGGATCTCCACGTCAAAATATTGAACATTTTCAACTGCGCCCGAATTCTTACCTCTAGTGGCTGCTAACGTTCCCTGAAGCTCCAATCCTGCAAACACTCCGTTCTTGCCGTGAATGATCCCCACATATCGCAAGACGGCGTGTCCTGTTGCTCCAGGAACATTAACCCTCAAACCTATAATGTCATTCATAATGATGAAATGAAGGCTACTGTTTATGTGAAAATTGCGAGGCTATATATATATATATATATATATATAGATATATATAAGTATGAATGTTTGTATATGTGTATATGTGTATATGTGTATATGTGTATATGTGTACATGTGTAGGAGTACTAAGTAATTTTTCAAGCGGGTGGGATCAACTTATGAAACCTCACTCTGATGCTTCTCATTAATTCGTGTAAACAAACATGTTATACATGTACACATTTGTTTACCTATGAGAAAAGTAAATTTCTGTACTGCGCGTAGTATTAGAAAATAGCCGTTGTCTCACTTTTATTTAGTAGAAAAAAAGAATAAAAAATTCAAAAAATGAATAAATATCTCAATTTACAAAAGTATTACATGCTTCATATAATATACATATATACATATATATATATATATATATAGTTTATACTAATAGATTCCCCTAGAATGCTATCTGCTTCATACTAGATGAATTCAACTGTCTCAATCTCCTTCTCAATTCCAATTTTCCTCTATTCACCAGCATCAGCAACGACACATCCAGTTGCGCTTCTTCACCTTCGCCTCCTACAAATCTGGTAACAACTCCAGACCCCGCACCGTTTCCAACTTTTAGTTCTTGAATCTGATCAATCAAATCATCCACTGAGTTCTTTTTCTCCAACACTTGGTCGTGAAGCTGATACAACACCTTCTCAATGTTTGCGACAGTAGTTGCATTCAATGAATTTTTAGCCTTGATCGGCATCAACACTTGCAAAAGCTTATCTTCCAAATCTTTAACATTTTTCAATTTTGCTCTCAATTTCAATTGCATTTGCTCGTCTTTGACGTCAAGTGGCCGATTCTTCAAAAGTTTCAGGTTCTGCAGTACACCTCTTTCCAAAATTGATAACTGATCGTACATGCGATCGAGTTTGATTTTATTATGCTCTGAGTCCTGAATAGTCTTGATCAATTCGTCTACTTTACTGATTTGTTGTTTGAGGTACTGGATCTCTTTTGTGTAGTTGTACTGGTTACAATCAAGACTTTCCACCTCCGATACTCTATAACCATCCTTACCTGGTTGTTCGTGAGCATCAATAAAATTTGCCACCAGCTGAATGTTAGTGTTGAGCACTTGCAGTTGACCTTGTGTCTCAGCAACTATATCTCTGATTTTGTCAGCAATAGGGTTTCCGGTACCAGCCTGAGCATTTACAAAACCATCAAAAACAGAAAATTCGACGGGATCAACAGGTCCAATTGGAGAGTCTACCTCCGGGTCTGCTTCCAATCCTGCCTCCGCTTTTGGTGTTGATTCTTTTATTTCCTCTTTATCCTTAGTCTCCGTTTTATAAGCTTTTGACTCTTGTAAATTTGTTTGTGACTTTTTATCTTCACTCTTAATCTTTTCCAGTACTGCAAGAGAAGACAATTCATCTGCCATACTTGAACCAAAGCCAGATGGCGATGTACTGGACGTTGTAGTGGGACCGAAATGAGGAGTCTTTTTATCTTCTTCTTCTTCTTCTTCTTCTTCTTCTTCTTCTTCTTCTTCTTCTTCTTCTTCTTCTTCTTCTTCTTCTTCTTCTTCATCATTTTCTTCGTCATCGTCTCTACTGTATTCTTCTTCCTCTTCGTCCTCGTCTTCATCGAATTCTTCCTCGTCCTCCTCCTCTTCTGTACCAAAACCAGTTGACGAGAAACCATTATTCAAGGATTCAACAGATTCTGCAAATGATGTATCTCTTGTTACATTTTGTGATGGTTCTGATTGCACTTCAGAATCCTTTTGTTTATCAGCCCCTAGTTGAGGATTCTTGTTGTAATCAAAAGGTGATTCATTATTTCCAAAATTAAAATCAGTCGATCCTGGTGATGATGACTTTGAGTTGTCTACGTTTTCTTTTAGACTGGCAAATGGCGATGGTTCATTCTTTTTTGCATCTCCCAAGCTGCCAAATGGTGATGATGTTGACGGCTTTACATTGCCAAATGGTGATGATGTTGACGGTTTTACATTGCCAAATGGTGATGATGTTGACGACTTTACATTGCCAAATGGTGATGATGTTGACGACTTTATTTTTCCAAATGGTGATGACAATGTTGAACTGTCTGGTCCTAATCTATCATCATTGTTGCTATCACTAAATATCGATTCACCTTGTTTAACGCTCCCAAATCCATTTGTCGATTGGTTACTATATTTGGAAAAGCTCGTTTTAATAGTCAGTGTTGTCTTGTTTGCAGTTTGTGTTTGTGTTTGTTTCTTTCCGAAACTCGCTTGACCAAATCCTGTTTGACCAAATCCGCTACCAGATCCTGCTTGACCAAACCCGGTAGAGCCAAATGCTCCTGACGTTGGTTGCTCAATTTTGGTATTGGTATTGGCATTGGTATTGGTATTTGAAGCAGTATTTGAGGTAGTGTTTGCACTCGTATTTGTGCTGGTGTTGTTGAATCCTATGTTTCCAAAAGATCCACCAGTAATGTCTTTATTTTTATCAACTGCTGAAGTCATGTTGGATGGAATCTTAAATGCATCAGATGTAGATGATCCAAATGGATTGCCACTTGACAGAAATGGGTTCTTCTGCTCAACTTTACCACCTTCGACATTGTCTTTGTTTCCATTCACTTCACTTGCCTTCACTCCACTTGCCTTCACTTCACTTGCCTTCAATGCCCTGGTCAAAGACAATTCATCATTCATGATCCCATGTCTGTGAAAGATCCACCACTCTATTAAGCATCCATCATCCATCAAACAAATAACTCTGGGTAATTTCCCAGTAACATCCTCCACCCCCATACAAGGATCGTCCACTTTTGTATTTACATCGCTCAATGAAATGCACATCCCTATGGGAGATATATCATCACCCGTGTCATCGTCTATGGGGAATTGTGCACGATTAGTATCTTCCGATGGTGTAATAATTATCAAGTCCGTTGAGGAGGATGAAGAGGAGGAAGGAGCAGTTGAATTTTGCAATATACCCAAATCGGTCGATAATGATGACGTGATGATGTTAAACTTTGTGTTTGCTAACCAATTGGTGATTGAAGCGTGGTAGTATATTGGCGATCGCTGAGCAGAGCTGTAAGCTGGTACTATTTCAATTTCTGAAGCAATATAACGTGAGCCATTGTCTTGTAGATAAAGAACAAAAGTGCGAATATCATGATCATCCAACTCTGCATCTTTGAGATCAAATGCGATAAGAATGGTTGAGGAGGATGAGTTTGGGCTTGAACCTAATGAAGTGAGAGAAACCACTTCGTGGTCTGCAAGTTCTTCCTTCATAGCCTCACCATCATCATCATCATCATCATCATTATTATTGTTCTTATCATTATCGCTACCGCTACTATCGACATTGCCAAATACAATTTTCTTGCCCATAATTTCAAATTTCTGGTCCTTGGTCGAATATACTGGTTCATTTGTGTAGGTGAAAGCAGATACATTTGACGCGAGTTGTTTATTATCAAGAAACAAGTCATTGCTTTTGTTTATCGCAAGATATTCATGTTCACTTGATCCATTTATTGGTAAAATACTCTTAAAATTACCTTCTGCGAGTGTTTTGAATGTAAAGTCTTTTTTTTCCACTTGCTCAGTTGTTAACACCTGAATATTTCCATCATTTAGTATATAAAAATATGAGTTTGTAAAGTACAATTGAGTAATTTTAAAATCTCCGTCAACGTGGTCAATTTTCGTAAAGTCGTCTAATGAAGCAAACTGAAGTGTTTTATAATTCGAAGACGCAATTATTAGTAGTTTGTTGTGCAATGCTAATAGATTCAATGGTTTTGCTAGGACATAGGAAAGCGAACTCAAATTCAATGAATCATAAAGTTTATATTCCGTCTTTTGTAATTTAAATCCAATGTCTTCTGAGACTTCTTCCTCTACTGTTGGCGCCATTTTTTTTTTGGGTTGATAAGCTTTGATGTTGATGCTGGTGCTGGTGGGTGCGTAGCGAGGTAAGTAGGTTAAGTTGGGAATGTGATGGTAAATGTAAATATAAAGTCGATGGTGTTGGTGATGGTGGAAAGAAAGAGAGAGAAAGTGTGTGTGTGTATATGTATGTATGTGTGGGTGTGTGTGTGTTTCTCAATGTTACAACAGTATGGTATAACAGTATGGCCTTCGATTCAGAACTAGTTGAACACTGAAAGGTCTTAGAAATGTAATGTCAAAGAAATGAGTGCAAATATTTGCGACACTGTTTGCAACTTTAAGTCGTGGGTGACTTACTTTCATTTTTCCTGGTAGTCACGTGATTGTTTTATTATGAGGCATAATTTTCTTTTAGTTTTGGGTTTGGGCCTATCTTCCAAAATAAATAATTAAACTAAACAGGTTATACATGCTTCAAAAGTAAGAAGGGAAGAAGGGAAGAAAGAAAGAAGAAAGTAAATAGTTTTAGATATTGACTTTACGTAGGAAAATAAACTTACGACTTTATTGAGATAAAGAAAAGGAAAAAATAAAATTTTAACAGAACACAAGAAAATAAAATGAGAAAATCGAAAGAAAACAAGTAGAAAGAATATATAAGAACAGAGAAGAGTACTAACACCAAGGAACATCTACATTTTCTTTCGAAAATAAAAAATAAAAAGAATTGGATGATTTGAAAAGAAGAAGCAAATAAAGTGACGTCCAACAAACCCACTTGCTTCTTAATTGTTTTTCCGAAGATATTGGTCTTGATGTGGGGGCTCCGAGAGAGAGAGAGAGAGAGAGAGAGAGAGAGAGACAAGAAGTGTAGTAGAATAAATCCGACTGATTCTCGGAAGAATTCTCGCAAATGCAACATGATTGCATTAGTAGTGTAAAAGGGGGCGCAAGAAGTGGGGGGGGAGATGGCGAAAAAAAAATAACCATACAATTTACCTACATAATGATTTCCACACATGCAAAAGCACATGTTAGTTCCCACACATATATTTCACCCCCCCCCCCACCTTGTCCACTGTCATTTCGGTAACGAAGTCAGGTTACCAATTAATATTTTTGAAAAGAGGGAGGGCAAAAGGTAAACAGCGAAACTAAGAAAATTAAACCATCACACATCTCTGCTAATTTTTTCAAAACATAAATTTTTCCGAGAATTGTAAAGTTTTGAAATCATGTTTGGAAGAGCCAAAAAAAGAATAATAATTTTGTTTGGAGGGATCGAGAGCAAAAAAAAGTTCTTTCCTTTTTTGAGAGTGAGTTTCATGAAATTGTAGTTGAGAGCTGTGTGTGTGTGTGCAACGACAAGCCAAGGCTAAATTCGCAAGATTGAACTGAAGCTTGTACTATGTTCTTTTCTAGTCTTTTTCCTTTGACAAAGAAGCTAATGTGAATTTCACCAAATTCTATTAATACAATTTCTATAAGATATGAACCAGTGCATTATATTTATTCACTTGGTAAGTGTAGCCTTGTGCCTGTCATAACACAATATTGATTGACCCTACCCTAATACACACAAATAAAAAAAATTAGAATAAAGATACTTTTTTTGTGGAATTTCAATTAAAAAAGAAAAAGAAAGAAATTTTTTTTTTGGGGGGGGGGGGGGGGGGGGGAAGGAGGGGAGTGGTATTTGCTCGGAAAAACTCAACTGCAAGGCAAACAACACACAAAAGTAAATAACTAGAAACAACAAACAACAAACAACAAATGACAAACGAAGCGAAAAAAAAAAAAAAATTTTGCTTCGATTCGGCTCCCCCACCCACACTAAAATCTGGAGATGTATGGGGATAGGTGGTGGGGGCATAAAGAAGAATACGACTAAGAAATTTGGAGAGAAAAGGCAAATCTGCCCATTTTCTTTTTCCAAAAAAAAAAGATTAATAAACAATTTTTTTTTCATTAAAAGAGAATGAGCGTATACAATACAAGCTCGATTAAAGAGTCTCACAATGCTCTGGATATGAACGCCGTGTAACAGAATATTGTTTTCAACGTTGATGTATTTCAGATTTGTTGATGAACCATTGATGAATTTAAACTATAAACGTTTTGTTTTTTATTTTTGTTTTATTTTGTTTTGGTTCCTTTCCAATTCTTTTTAGTAGTTTATTTATTTATTTATTTGCTTTGCTTGTTCATATTTGATATAAGATAACTGTGTAAACAGTTACCATGCATTCTTTGTATTGAACAGTTAGACCTTATGCAAGAGCAAATGACCAGGAAGATGGAGACTTTATCGACTTGTTTTTATTGTCAAGGGATGTTATGAGAGTTGCAAGCGGTGGAAAAAATCGGAATTACTAGTAAGCGAGAAACGCACAGGTCGTGCAAATAAAGAAAAAAAAAGGTAAGAAAAAAAAGATGAATTACTCTTTATACCTTCTTCTCTTTACTTTTTACACTTTGCTATTTGCTTTTTGCTGTTGGGGTTTTATTGTTCTATTGTTCGGAATATTTTTACTTCCTTCCTTCCTTCCTTCCTTCCGTATAAATGTTGTGGAGATATAAACTTATTGAGGTGTCTTTCTGCCTTATTGCTATGTTCCGATCACACACTATGTAGATGCTTTATTATTTTCAGTAATCATTTTTAATAATTTTTAATATTATTATTATTATTATTCTGCGTGATCACAATTTAAATCCTTGTCTTTTTTCTTCCTCTATTTCCATTATCTTAATCTTTTAATGATATCCTTTTTGCAATTCATTACAATAAAGCACAAGTTTGCTTATGAACAGGACTGCAAGCAGGTTGTTGTTACCTCTTTTGTCTCTCTCTCTATATATATATACCTACCAAAAGAGCCCATGTATAAGCCAGTCACACAAAAGGCGCTAATATTAGATGTCGCCCCACATCCACAATACCACAAAGCCAACAAAACAATACACAAAAAGAAAAAGAAAAAATTAGTACGAAATCTCCCTCTTTCTTTTCATCTCATATTTTTCCATCCTTACCTCATCTGCCCTTCTTTTTCACTTGCCCTTCCCCTTCTCTTTCCCTTACCTCTTCCCCCCCCTCCACCTACCAAGCCTTCACTATTATCTATAGTCTTCCTGCATGTTTGAATTTCACCTTTAGATATGTCTATATAATATATATATATATATATATATATATGTATATATGTGTACAACTGCATCTTGTATTCTTCCGTGTCAGAGCAAACTAGGGTGGAGCAAAGTGGAACAATATCACCTCCTTAATTTATTATTAAAATCCATTTTCCAGTATTTTTTTTAAATTTCTTTTTTTTCTTTCCTTACTCTCTATGTGTGTGTGTGTGTCTGTGTGTATTTTATTGTATATGTATACATTGATGTATATACATTTGTTTTGGTAAATTTTGTATATATTGTATTTGCCCGGATTAAAAAAAATTATTCAGTTTTAAGACCCACTGGAATTTCAATATAGGGGAAATAAAAGACCCCCCATCATCATTATACTGTCACCACACAAGAGAGAGAGAAACAATTTTTCCACAATAATAATTATTACCTGATATTCACCACTTCTTCACCACTTCTTCACCACTTCTTCACCACTTCTTCACCACTTCTTCACCACTTTTTAACCACTTTGTCCAAGTTCATCTATAGGGCTAGACATACACCCACCCCATACATCCACTACACAAAGAGTCAATACAACTAATCACCCACATTTGTATGATAAATACCCATATATACTGAATAGCTTTCTATCTTTATATCTTTTTCCTTTTTTATATTCAATTTTTGCTTGTGTCTGTGAGTGTTTTATTCTTTGTTTTCCACTAGTTTGTTCAATTTTTTATTACTACAATTCCCTACCAACTAAGTAATTTGACCCCGCCATGTATAGTTCCCCATTTACAAATAACCTTCATCAGAAGGCACCATCACAATTCAAGGAAAATGCTAGAACAGCCATTTACAACCAAATCCCACCATCAAACAACCTTAATGCACATGACCCCAATAAAAAAATACCCCGTTTGCAACCATCTGCATCCTCCATACGATCAGCTCCTTCACAATACTTTAAAAACTCATACAAACTGTTACTGCACCGATCAAGAACAACTCCTACATCTTCTTCTTCTTCTTCATCCTCGTCCTCGTCGTCATCCTCCATCTTTTCATCATTAACCAACAATGGCAAACGCTCCATCAGATCAGCACCATCGATATACTCCAGCTCCACCGCAACCATCCCCGAAGATTTCGAACCTATAACCACAACGGTTGAACAATTGATTAATGACATAGCATTGCATGAACAACACTTTGAAAGAGAATTTGAAGCAAAAAAACAAAGAGAAGCTTTGCCCTTGTACAACTCACCAACTTTTGACCCAGATGAAACTTTTAAAATATCTCTTGGCTCAGGATTAACATTTCAAAACGATTTACAATCAAACTTTTTAATAGACTGGAACCTCAATGTAACACGGTGTAAACTCATCTTGATCAACTTGCCAATGATCTCATCAGCCTCAACCACACAACAACAACTTTGCTATAATCAACACTACCCACCTCAACTAGTAGGCGACTTGGCCAAAGTTGTACAACTAATAATCATCCAACCACACATTACAGACAAGGAATTGATATTCACCCTAGTACAATCAAATATATACAAAGAACACAACTTGGACTTGGCATTTCGAAAATCAGTCGCTGAAATCCTGGTTAAACAAAGCAGATTGTTGCAAATAAACTCACTGCGACAAAATACAAACTCAGAACTGCAGCATAACTTGAGCATAAACACAAATGTACTAAATGAGCACCACGATTTCTTGAAATTTAAGTACAAGGAAATCGCTGTGCGAAACTACTTGATAAATTTGGCTGCAGCGGCAACAACAGCTCATGAATACAAGCTACGGGTCGACGAGATAAAGAAACAATTGAAAGAAGGCAAACATGCTGCTGCCCTTGCCGGAAACATTATCAACCAAGGCTATACTGAAAATGGAGGTGGACAAGTAGTAGAGGGAATGGGAAAAGATTCAACAGGAATTGTTCCAGCACCAGGCAAGAGGAAATTGTCAAAGGAGGAGAAAAAAGTGTTGTGGGATCAAGTACGGCTGGATGTTTTTAAGCGAGCAGGCCTAGAAGAATAATGATAATGAAGTTCATGCATTAATACTCGTGTTTACACTTTTTCTTATAATCTTCCACCTCCCACTTCCCTATATAGAATTATTATTTTTTTTTTTTTGGTTCTGGCCATAAAACAACTAGTTAATCTCCAACTGTTGTGCATTTGTAATAAGCAAAGGTTTAATATTAATGTTTAAAGAGCAAGACTCTATTACTACAATATTCAGTTCTCTAGCTTAATATGTTCTCTTTTTTTTTTGTTTTGGCACATCTACTTGGTAAAACCCAGTCACGTAAATTAAAAATTGTTTATTCATTTACCTATGTATAAACAGATAAATCAAGAACCGTTATTTCTTTTCTTTTCTTTTCTTTTCTTTTCTTTTCTTTTCTTTTCTTTTCTTTTCTTTTCTTTTCTTTTCTTTTCTTTTCTTTTCTTTTCTTTTCTTTTCTTTTCTTTTCTTTTCTTTTTTTTCTTTGTTGTTCTGTATCCAAATCCAACGAGTGTCAATATCCAAACTCTTCTTATTCCAAATACTAGATAACTCATTCACCAACAATGGATCTTGCTCTCCCCCCCCCCCCCCCACTGCACACCCAGACACACATTCATAATTTAAAATCGTTTCCTATTATGTTTAACCTTTTTGTAAAAAGCACGTTTACCACTCTCCCTTTCCTTTTGAATCTCACCATACTTTCTCTTGAAATACTTCTTTGTCGCATCATCTGCCAACACTTCACCAACAAGACTCGTGCCTCTCTCTTTACGCTTCAATTGGTTATAATAGCCTGTAGAGCTCTCAATGATCTCACCCATTTGGAAATGTTTTGGTATGGACCATTTCTCACGCTTATAATGTCGCTTTGGATCAAGTGCCTGACGCTGTTGAATAATTTGCAAATCACGCTTAAGTTGTGGTGTAAGTTCTGGTCTTCCCATATGGAACCAACGAGAATCGGTTGTATCGTCTGAACTCTTTTCTTTTTTGGAAATGGGGATGGGATCGTATATCTTCAATGTGCCAGCGGATGTTTTAGATTTATCTTTACCATTACTTTTACCATTGCTTTTGCTGTTATTGCTGCTGTTGTTGTTGTTGTTGTTGTCAAAAGTGGATTGAAGTTTAGGAAGAGAACGCAAGGATCGTTCTATGCTCCTATAATCATCAACTTCTAGTTGATCTGGCAAAGCCCCTGAAGCCAAAGACTCATTATTACTAGTGTCAAGTTCTTTCTTCAAATCGGCAAATAAATCATCCAAGGAAACATTAGCATCTTCTTTATTGCCAACTTGTGGCGTATGTGAAGTAGCATTCTTGCTTTCTGAGGTGAAGGACTCCGTCTCCGAACTTTCAGCTATTGTTGGCTCTTGAGGCACTTTACGTTGCTGAATCATAAAAATTTAATTTGGATCTAGAACTCTTGATACTGGGAAAATGTAAATAAAAAAATAAAGGTATTATGTCCACAAGACTATTTAAACTATCTTTCTTTTATAAATTTGTTAGATGCTTGCACTTTATTTCACGTCAACCTCAGTTTTTAATACCACTTTTAATTTTATATTTCCTCTTCCCCTTCTCTCCTTGAGTCTTGCACAAAAGTGAGATGAGGTAGAGCTATCAACCCATTGTCGCGACTTCTGAATAGGAAAAGGAGAAAAAATAAAAAAGAAAAAAGAATAGAATAAAAAAGACAAATAAAAATATAAAATAAAAAAAAAGAGAACACGACATTGGGCATTGTAGAACTTTTGCAACTTTACTTAAACTTATCAAGACACTAACACTTGCACGAAAAGACTTTAAGAAACCACTTCAAAGCTAGTTCATTCTCGACTTTTATCAAGATTACATCTTTTACATTCCTTTTTAATTAATTTTTATTTTCTTTTCTTTTTTTTTTCTTCATTTTTTTTTTGTCTTAATCTCGTTAGAAACTTTTTTTCAAAAAAAAATAATGAATATATTTTGGGTTGCCTTTAAATTTATAGTTGTAGTATACACATATATACTATATCAATGATATACTCCGATACCATATACCAATTAGGTATATCTTCGTGAAGTACTTTTTTTTTATTGAAAAAAACCCGCTCTCTCCGTCGCTTCAACTCTCTAATCTTTTCAAATACCATCCGAGAATCCACTCACCAATGATTTGTTCAATCCACCTTCCTTTACGGCCAACTCGTAATAACCATAGATTGTAGTCACAGCCAACAAGATTGCAGTACCACTACCCAAAGTACCCATCAAATCACATACAACAGATAAGGCACCGATGGTTGCACCACCAAAAGCAGCGGCAATAGGAATAATCTTTTTCAACTCTCTGTATGCTGAGGTTTCTCTATGTCCAGCAATCACAAGACCTTGCTCCTTAAATTGCTTAGCGACATCTCTTGGTGAGGTACCGCTAATCTCAATCCATGTGGTTGAAAAGACAGCACATGAGCCAAGCACAAATGCAATATACACTGTGGTCTTGATAGGATCCAACAATGCCTCAGACCAACTGAATGGTGGTTGAATATAATAGGCTAATCCACCATTGGCATATAATTGAGCAGAACCAGGTCTTGCATCCCAAGTACCCAATAACTTGATAAAGATATTGTTGGGCCATCTCATAAACAACAATTGCGACATGATAAAAATATTTGAAGCCAATGCACTTTCCAACATAATAGGAATGTTTGAAGTGTAGAACAACCTGATTGGGTATAAACCATAAGGACCTCTTTGTCTAGTTGACTTGATGGGCAATTCGATTCTGAAACCTTGTAAATAAACAACTGCAAAAAAGACCAAAACTGTGGCAATTAATTGAAACATGTTTGGCAAATTTGGTCTATAGAATGACTCAATCAAGGCTCTTTTCTTATCTTTCCTTGATCCCAACAAATGGAACATAGCTACAACTGCGCCATCAAACTCAGTACCTCTAGCTGAAGAAGATGTTGTTGGTGCAAATGTTTTCCAAAACACTTGTTCACAAGTATTTGTGGCAGTGAACAATGAAACACCGCTTCCTAAACCATACCCTTTTTGTAATAATTCATCTAAAAGAATAACAATAATACTAGCAAACACCAATTGTAAGATCAACAAGAGACACAAACCAACGCCCAATGACTTTGGTGGGCCGTACATTCCGGTCAAAACATACACTGTTGCTTGGCCCACTGCCAACAAAATGGCCAATAATTTCTGGGCAACTTGAAAGGTTTCACGATCATTCTTGTTTTGCATATCAACATGAATCAACTTGGTACCTTGCAACAATTGAAACAACATACCTGAGGAAACAATAGGTGAAATACCCAACTCCATCAAGGTACCTCTATTCGAGGCAAGCATCATTCTAAGCCAGAACAATGGGTCACTGGAATCTGAACTAGCAATACCATAAAGCGGAATTTCTGACATAACGAGGAAAATCATCAATGTAATTATTGTCCACATAACTCTTTGCTGGAATTGCACTTTACGCTCTGGTGCAATCACCTCTGGTAAGAAAGGACTAAATGGTTTAACCAAGTCCAATACACAAAGCCCACTCATTATTTTATATGATTGTTGTGATACTTTTTATTAGTGGAAAGAATAAAACAAAACGTTCAAAAGAACCAAAAAAAAAGAAGGAAAAAAATAGTAGCAACGATAATGTTGATACTAAAGAATCAAATAAAATAAAAAAAAGGAAAAAAATGAAGTAAGATAATGAAACAGAAACAAGGGGAAATGTCTGTTCAATTGACTAGATTATCGAAATTCACTTTTGCTTTGTGAAATGGTAAACTAGTTGTGGTGAAGGTGAATAAGATCCCAACGTGGCCAATGATTGATAGCTTAAAACGTGTGTGGAAATAAGGGAAGGTGTTATTCAAGACTGGAAATCCTCTATACACTGTTATGTGTGTCTCTAGTAGATGTGTAGGTGCTGTTTTGTATAGACAAAAAAAAAATTGATCTCTCGAATGAAAAATTATTTACACTGAATATTCTGGTTATCGACACACTTGTTTTGAATAAGTTATGAGTGGCAGTAGAGAAAACGTAACACGTCAGTCAGTGCGTCAAAATAGAAAACCAAAAAAAAAAATCAAAAAAAAAGAGAGGAAAAAAAAAAGAGAGAGAGGAGAAGAACACGTCTCGACTGCCTCTTTGAGTAGTGTAATCTCAGAACAAGCAATAAAAGTCATATTTAGTAGCAAACTGAGATATATTGTTCACGTGACTATGGAATATTTTTGTATTCTGATTTATTTACATGATGTATCACTTGCTTAAACTATATTATTATATTATATTATATTTATATTATACTATACTCTATTATTCAGCTACTTGTGATCTCTCTGAAAAATTATTAACTTATTGCGCAATTTTTAATCAATTTGTAGATGTACCACTGTGCTAAAGATTACAATAACAAGTAATCATATCGACTTTTAAAGAACAGTAAGACAAATAATACATAGATCAAGACAACAATGGCAACTGATTGGGCAGCTAAACTAGCAAATGTGGTACCACCACCAACACAAACTCAACCACAACCTTCAAGACCTGCAACATCAGTCCCTAGAGCAGTATCATCCCAATCGATAGACAAGAAAATTCCTACACAACAACAACAACAGCAACATCACCAACTCAAGAAGAAGAATGCGTCTTCATTATCACCGCAGCCAATGACAACGACGACAACAACGGCGGGAGGAGCAGGAGCAGGAAATGTGAGGCTGCTAAATGCTTCCAATAAACGATTTTCCACCACGACACCTACTGCCTCTCCATCTTCGACTCGGAATCCAACTCCCAAAACGATTCGTGGTTCAACTCCAACTACTGTTTCGGCTACCAATGCATCTTTAGCTACATCTGGCCAAGAGTTTAATGCAAATGAGTTATTGGGTTTTTTTGATTCTGAATACAAGAAATACATTCAACAGGCTAAGGAAGATAAAGATGAAGAGAATTACAAAATTTACAAGTCCCTAGAGTCATCTAATCAATGGACAACAAAAACATCGCTGAGTAATAGCAAGAACCAAAAGAATGTAGTTTTGAGGAATCTCCACAAGGGTAATGGGTATCATGGACATCATAGTCATTCCAAAAATCATTATCACGATAGTGGTAGGAGTGGTAAAGCTGGTACTACTGATTACCAAAACATCAAGAGTGGTTCTCATAGCCCCAATGTCAATACAGTGGATATCTTGTTTGAATTAAACAGATCTATATACCAACAGAAAAATCAAGGCCCGAATCTGCAGCTGCTGTCATAACAACAATGAATGGTGTATATTTTTTTAAAAATGCAGAGAGCTGTTGCTATATTATAATAGCGATGAAAACACCCAACATGTGGTAGGGATCTAATGGGGCTGATGCAGAGAAGCGATATGATGTTTTGAGTACTGGGAAAATAGTAAAGAGCCTCGAAATGAACAAAATAAACAAATATATACACATATCTATATATATAATCATATATATATATATATATTTGTATATGTGTGTTACCCATAAACTAGCGTTCTTGTGTGCCACAAATAAATTATCCAGTACAAAGGATTCAAGATTATTGACAATTGCGAAAACCAAAACTCTTCTTCAGACGGATTTGGTGATATCATTCAACATATTTTTTATTTTTTTAGATGTCGGTATAATGTACTGATTCAACAAACACGGGTTTTAAACTCCATAGAAACTTTTTTGTCTATATCAGTTTTTTTGCAAATATTCTCTACACATTGTATTATGTAATTTATTATAAATATTCATATGCTAAATTAGCAACTGAAAACTAAAGCTTAATAAAAATAAAAAGTAGACTAAAAAGAAGGAAGAAAAAAAATATATATATATTATCACAGCCCCTAAACTAACCCCGGGGTTTTGAAGTAATTCTCTTCACAGCAATTTCCGACTTGTTCCGATTCCACCCTTTGCTCTAGAATTCGCACCAGCATATTGCCAATCGCCCACATTTATTTAACACGGACCCACGACCGATGGACTCATTTCCAAGTGCACGCTCACTATCTCAATAACGCCAGTCCCTCTCTCTTTTTTTTCTTTGTCTTTTCATAAATTTTTTTCTTTTTTGACCTTCCTGTCCTCCGTTTCACAAAGCAAAAAAATTTAAAAATAATTGCTGTCGAATCCTCGTGAATGGGTCCACTTCCTACACATAGTGCACTCGAGTTCTTTCCAGTTGCTCCCATTGCGGCATTCAAACTAGGCAGAGTAAAGAACAATAAAAATAAAAAGTAAAAGTAAAAAATAAAATTGTTAATAGAAAAAAAGAATATAATAAAATTACGTCAAACCCGGGCAACTTTGACTCGTGGATGTATATGTTTGTTTCTTTCTCTATGTTGCTATCTTTCAACTTCGCCATACTCGATAAACCAGCGTCAAAGAATAGAAATAAATTCGTAGGATATGTATAGTGATGTTATGCTATGTTACGTTATGTTCAGTTCTGTTATGTTGTGTTATGTTCAGTTCTGTTATGTAGCGTATCAAGAATTACAAGTGTGTGCGAGAAATGGAAGCAAAAAGAGTGTGAGTGGAAAATATGGGGTAAATCCATTGATATTCGCATGCCGGACAAGACTCTAAAGTTGTTCGTTTTCTCCTACCTCCCCAAACAATGCAAAAAATAAAAAAATTACCCAGAATGATTGAATCTTTTAAAAAAAAAAATACAAATTCGTTTTTTTTTTTACCTTTTTCTTTTTCTTTTTTCCTTTTTCCTTTTTCCTTTTTCCATTCTTTCTTTTCTTCTTTCTTTTCTTTCTTGATAATAAGATTAAACTTAACTAATCATTCTTTCTATATTTACCTTATTAATTGAATTAACCAAATCAACCGAATAATGACAGAAGCAGCCAACGATACAGTCTCCAAACAGATGGATGTTGAGACCGATATCATCACATTGACGAGATTTATTTTGCAAGAACAACAAAAGACAGCCCCCAATGCCACTGGTGAGTTGAGTCTCTTGCTTAACTCTTTACAATTTGCATTCAAATTTATTGCACACAACATCAGAAGAGCCGAGTTGGTCAACTTGATTGGTGTCTCGGGTACAGCAAACTCTACAGGTGATGTACAAAAGAAATTGGATGTTATTGGTGATGAGATTTTCATTAATGCAATGAAGTCGTCAAACAATGTAAAGGTTCTTGTTAGTGAAGAACAGGAAGATTTGATCATCTTTGAAGGTGGTGGAAGGTATGCTGTGTGTACTGATCCAATCGATGGTAGTTCCAATATCGATGCTGGTGTTTCTGTGGGTACGATCTTCGGAATCTATAGATTGAGGGACGACTCCAACGGCTCGATAAACGATGTGTTGAGAAAAGGTACTGAGATGGTTGCTGCCGGTTATACAATGTACGGTGCTTCTGCGCATTTGATGTTGACCACTGGTACCGGTGTCAATGGATTCACTTTGGATACCAACTTGGGTGAATTCATACTTACGCAACCAGATTTGAAGATCCCTGAACACAGAGCCATCTACTCTGTTAATGAGGGTAACTCTTACTACTGGCCAGACTATGTCAAGAACTACATTGCAGATTTGAAGAAACCTCAGGATTCCCTTAAAGGTAAACCATATAGTGCAAGATATATTGGTTCTATGGTTGCCGATATTCACAGAACCTTGCTTTACGGAGGTATTTTCAGTTATCCAGCAGACACAAAATCCAAGAATGGTAAATTGAGAATCTTGTACGAATGTTTCCCCATGGCTATGCTTTTGGAGCAAGCTGGTGGTAGAGCCGTGACTGATAAAGGTGAAAGAATCTTGGATATCTTGCCAAAAGGAATCCACGACAAATCCGGTATTTGGTTAGGATCCAAGGGTGAGGTTGATAGATTTGAATCGTACATTCCAAAGGCGTAAGGAAGAGGTTGGAACTTTTTGAGAAGAGAGCAAAGAATAAGAGGTGTGACGTGCATAGTTGATTTATGTATATTGTAAAGCAAAAAAAATACAAACAAAGTTAGCTTACCTATTGATGTGATTCAGGTGATGATTGTAAATATTCCGTAATATATCAAGCAAAAATCTGCTTCTCGAATTGAAAAGTTAAATTAAGTTTTTCGTTGTTGTTGTTGTTGTTGTTGTTGTTTTCATGATTCTTCTTGTTTACCTTATCTCTTTCTCGATGCAAGAATTATTAAGCTGTCGGGAGATCGGAAGTTTAAATCCTCTCCACAATTTCTTTTTCCGTTTTTGAATCCGGCGCGCTTCATCCGCGAACAAAAAAAATAAGTTAAAAAATTAAAATTAAAAAAATTAAAAAAATTAAAAAGATCAAGAAATAGAAAGAATGTGAGAGTGCGAGAGAGTGCAGGAGTGAGAATAAGGAAAATAGAAATTTTGAAACCTATCATCAATTCGCAGCCAACACGGCAAATAACAACCGTACTACATATTGGAAAATACTTGTTACACGTTATTTCCTTATTATACCAACCCTGTTTCAACATCACTCATACTTCTATATAGTATATTTGAATCGTCATCTGTGATTCTTGGAGTATTAGAGACTGATGGACAGAGTCACATTTCAATACCGGGAAATCAATATTAGTGAGTCATCGTTCCATCGGCAGTTAAAATTTACAACATCTAAATACATCGAGTAGCCAAAAACGAAAAAACGAAAAAACGAAAAAACGAAAAAACCAATAAACTAATAAACCAATAAACTGATAAACCAAAAACTCAACAAGCTAGTACTGGAGCATTTGCAATAGGACCTGCTTTACAATAATCATACTCAAATATACTTGCATACTAGGCATCAATAGCATCAATAGCAATTACAACTACATTTAGCATCTGTTTTATTTTTTATTTTTATTTTTTTCTTTTTGGCCTTTTGTCATCATTATTAACATTGTTCTTATCGTTTTCATTAATATTGAATATTTTTATTACCATTCCATAGTATATCAATAATGAAATTCATTCAACTAATATCGCAAAAGATCAAGGTATACTTATCCTCTCGCATCTCGCCGCCACATCTTAGACTATCTGCATTCTTGATTTCCTTACTTTCATGTCTAGTTTCAGGATCGATACTTTTATTTACCCTTTTTGCACCAACCTTCCACTCGCTTTTAGGGTTAACTTATTTACAGATTAATTTCATAGCATCTGTTTCTATTGGAGGGATGTATTTGAGTCTACCTATCCTTGGATATCTTTCCGACTGTTATGGACCATCTATCCTACTGTTCTTGTCGATGTGGCTTTTTGTGCCAGCATATTTTTGCAATAGTTTGCTAGTAAGCAAACAGTATGCTGGGGTATGGATCTATGCAATAACGTTTGGAATGATTGGGTTAGCCACGTCGAGCTTGTACTTCTCCAACTTGTTGACATGCGCCAAAATTTTCCCACACCACAAGGGATTGGCCATCTCGTTACCCGTGACTTGTTATGGATTAAGTGCGTTATTAGGCTCTCAAGTATTGAAAATGGAACAGTTTAAATACATAAATAAAGCAGAGAATGAAGGAAGAATAGGGTGGGTTCAAGGCAATGACAAAGATCATGATGATAGCAATAATGTGCTCAACTTAGTAAGGGCTTTCGAATTCTTTGCGTTGCTTTATTTGATTGTGGGCATTTTAAGTTTTGTATCAAGTTCAATAGTCATAGTTGAGCAAGATGCAATATTTGAAGAGTTTGAAGACATGATTACTGGAGATACCACTAACGCTACTTCTTCCGCTTCCGCATCAGCATCTGCCTCCTCTTCCGGCAATATAAACACCGACAGCTTTGATCTGGGTGCATCTGAAACGACACCTTTACGTCATGACTCAGCTCATTCATACAATGAGTTAACTCCACTGAGATCACGTAGATCGATGGATCCTCCAAACCATAAGCAACGATACTTGAGATTTCTCAAAGATATCTCTGCTTGGGTTATTCTTATTTCCTTAATACTTAATATTGGACCTTTGGAAAGTTACCAGAACAACCTCAGCTCCATTATTGCATTAACAACAGCACCGACCATGCCATCGAGTGCCAAGTCGCTGGATTTATCGAATAAAGTGGGTCTTTTAGCTACATTTTCTACATTATCCAGGCTCATTCTTGGGGTTCTTATTGACCTTTTCCAATCTCATAAATTAAACCCAATCTGGCTTCTTGTCTGCACCATAGTTGTGGGAAGTTTTGGTCAATGGTATAATAACATTATATTAAGTGGTATCGCCTATGGTGGTCTATTTACTATATACCCAACGATTGTCGCCTCAGTGTGGGGGATAGATATCATGGGTTCGACATGGGGTTCATTGATGATTGCACCAGCTATTGGATCAATAATCTATTCTTTGTTTTATGGAAAGATTGCCGATCAGGACCTAGCCAACCCGGAAAATGGAATCGGTGCGTATTTTGTAAGTACCTCGATCTCATTAGTGGTTAGTTGCGTATTGGTGCTAATGGCTTATAAAGTCTGGCGTAAACGCGGTCAACTCCTTTCTTAGAATATAACTAATAAAGTAGAGAAAATAGATCAAATGGCAAAAATAAAACAAAATTCAAACTATCATTGTTTCTTTTTTTTGATTCTTTTTTCTGTTTTTTTTTTAGAAAATAAAAATTTAATTTTTCAAAAACCTCTTTTCCCGTCGTGGTTGCAAACGCCTTGATTTCCATCTCTTTTTCATATTACTACATTACTTCTTTGTCTTTTTACTCCTTCAACTCTTCACCTTTTCCCTTCCTTACCTACTTCTCATCACCTATAATTGAAAATATATATATATATATATTAAAAAAGTATATTTATATTAATTCGAAAATAATTCATTGGTGTTCAAAAAGTCAAGATTGAAATTGAAAACATTGATATCGAAATCATCAGCATGCTTATTATACCTCTTGGTCTTATCAATCCACGAACTCGTTAGCATTTCCTCAGTCTGTATCCTCTTTAATTGATTCCATAGATGTTCTCTTTGCAACTCCATGATCAAATCCTCATCAGTGGCATCAAATAGGCTTTCGCATTGCATTTCGGGAGAAAACATTCGAGACTCGAGTACCTGGCTAAATCTTCCCAACACTTCGTAGGGCAAAGTCATCACTGCACCGCTAATCATTGCAAAATTATGGCCCGTTACCTCCAGAAAACCCATATCGCATAGCTTCAATACTATGAGATGGATTCGTCGCAACATAACAGAATATCTGTATCGAGTTGCAATGTTACCAATCAATCTCACTTGTGAGTTGGTGCATATTTTCAATTGGTTATCCAACTTTTTCAATATAGCAATGTTAAACTCATGATCATCAAGATTATTATCATGTGTCTCTGCTCCAGTTTTGACCCCTGTGCTGTGTTTTCCCTTTCCAGCCATCTCTAAATCCGCTTTGTTTTTCTCCATGACGGCCATGTTACAGAATAGTCTCATCCTTACGCAATTCAATATGATGACACTTAAATGTAAAAAAACTTCAGTCAATGGTGTCAAATTCAACACCTCGGCATTTCGATTAGGGCTTTTGAAAATGTACGAGTTCAACTCCCAAAGATCCTCGGTAAGAATGTAGATAGTTTTTCTGAAATACATGGTTTGCATAGTTGTCATGCCGAGTGCTTCGTAATATAGATACAATGTAAAGTAAGTATATGCAAGCATTAATTCGATATAAATGAAGATGCGAAGGTTGAGCAAAGGTAGAAATCCATTACCAGATTGATTAAAAAGTGCGCTAGGGATTCCCAAAGTCTTTTGTGTTTCGCTTTCAAGGTCTGACAACACTTGAACCAAGTCATCGACTCGTAAATCTTCACTAACTTTTAGATGCATACTGGCCAATTTTCGACTGTGCAAGAATAAACGATGATACCTGTGGAAACTAGCAATGATTTCACCTTCAATCTTGAGATCAACGCAATTGGCTGCTTCTGGAGAAAACTCGGGTAGTTCACAATCAGCAATATCCAAATCAGTTGATAAGGTTGTGTTGAACACCAAAGAGTTGAGAACATCCATACGCATAACGAAATGCCATATTTTGCGTTTCAAATTAAGTGCTTTGGGGGTCTTGTTATTAAAGCATTCAGGGTCCCTATTGAGTCCAATCGAATAACATAATTGGATAATGGCACCCATGGTAATCTGTGTTGCAGCCCCAGTAACTACATTTTCTGGTGAAAACATTAGATACATTCGAATCATCAATCCAGCTTGTAGAATAGTCATTGTTTGTCTTTTGGTAAAATCAAACTCTTTCATAATTGTGTCTGCTGCTCTATATGTATCGAAAGATACAGGGTAGTTTAGCAAGTGCGAAGTGCCTTGACCATTAATATCCAAGAGTGATAAATAAGCTAGTCTCAATATGATTAAATGCGTTGCCAAGATGGCCAAGTCGTTTGATGTGCCGATATTAGGGTAGGTATTCATGTAATTATCGTTGATTTCGGGACCCAATATCCTATTCAAAGTAGATCTAAATTCTAATTCATCAATGATGGGAATACTTGGGTAAATCGTTTTGAAAAAAATATTGAGCAATTCTTTATTGACCCATGCTGGAGGTATCAAGCTAAAATACGACGAAATAGGGTCATTGTAATCAACCCCAGGAGGTGAAAAGGTCAATGCCTTATCATTCAAACCAATAACATTCTTAACCGAAGCAATATCTTGAAACATATCGGTTTCGTGTGTACCTGGGATGTAGGCATCGCCAAAGACAATTTTTGCTTTTGTTCGCAATTCATTCATTCTTGCTTCCGGTAAATTAACTAAGAGGTGGGAGTCGTCAAAAATATTGGTTCTAACTTTGACCTTTTGACCAATGTAGTACCATATCATTCTTGCGCCTGCGTCTCGTCTAAGAAGTAACATGTATGGAAATGGTCTGTGACTTAGCTGTAATGGTTTCCACTCTTTGAAGCAGTAGCTAAAGTTGATTTTTCCTGGTGGGATAACAAGCTGAGATGCATTTTGTGGGCTTGTTTGTGCAGTTGATGGAGATGTAAAAGTACTTGCAGTAGCTACCAAATTTGCTGAATTTGCTGAATTTGCAGAGTTTGCTGAATTTCCAGAATTTGTTGAGTTGATTGAGTTTGTTGATTTTGCAGAGGTCTGTCCTAGCTTCCTTTCTAGCTCTGCTATTTTCTGTCTGATGAGCACCACATCTTCAAGACTAGGAAGCTCTTTCTTGCCCTCGTCTCTATTCGGTAATAGTGACATATGTTGTTGTTGTTGTTGTTGCTGTTCCCGCTGTTGTTGTTGTTGTTTCAGTTCTTGTGTTTCTGCTTCTGCTTCTGTTTGTACCTCACCCGTACCATTGGCCATACCTTTGACCTTTGTCTTTTGCCGTCTTTCCCCCAGACTCTTTTTAGCTTTCCCCAATGCCTCCTTGTGCTGCTTTCTTAGTTTGGATATCTCCATAGTTTCTATCGACTTTGTATATTCACAAACTTTCCCCATTTTCAAACATGTTACGCACGGCTGTTGTTTTCCGAGGTCGGTGAGATCAATAGGATCGCCTGTTCTGATACACTTGATCTTTCTCTTACGGCACCGATCACAGCTCACGATTTGCCTGTGGCGTTTCTGCAATTTTTCCATCGTAGTTTGAAACAATTATAATCTGTTGATTTAATAAAGGAAGTAGATAAAATAACTTATTAGTTTGTCGTGGAGGGTACTTTCTCTCTATCGAGAGACCAAAGTGTGTTTTTGTTTTTCCTATTTTTTTTTTTGGCTTTCGGAGAATTGTGCGGTGATAATTTCGATTTCAGATTAATTTTATTTTTATTTTTATTTTTATTTTTATTTTTATTTTATTTATTTATTTATTTTATTCTATTTAAGTCAGTTAAGCCTAAGTCGGTTTAATTTTAATTCAGTTTTAGTGATATTGGTTCTACTTGAATTCTACATGCTTGATATTCAAATCTATCACGACAGAAACCAACGATGTTCATTCATAAAGAGATATAAAAAAAAGAAAAAAAAAAAGAAAAGAAACAAACAGAAAAAGAACATAATGAATGTAATTCTTATAGCCTGAGAATATGAGAGAGGGAAACAAAAGATAGGAAAATACAATAAAAAAAAATTAAAAGAAGATAAGAAAGGATTGTTAAAAGCAAAAGAATAAAAAAATAAGGAGAATCTTCTCTTACAATCCTTGTTATCATAACATTTCGAAACACCATCTTGTGTGGATTCTGGCAGTTTGTTGAAGGGTGAAGGGTAACGGATTTATCGCAACAATCGGAGATTACATTCCGGAATGGCGGAGATATATTTGAAAACCTACACCGAGAATTCGCACGACACTATGCACCATATTATGCATCACACATACAAATACACATACACATACAAATACACATACAAATACACATACAAATACACATACAAATACACATACAAATACACATACAAATACAAATACACATACAAATACAAATACAAATACAAATACACATACAAATACAAATACACATACAAATACACATATAAGGATACCAAATATTTACAACATTTATAAAAAATCATAGAGAACTAAACATCATTATTCTTTAAAGAAAAAACGGAAAAAAAGAAAGAAGGAAGGGAGCAAGGGGGCAACGGTAGGGAAAAAACAAGTCACTTTATAGGTTCTAGTCCTCGTAGCCTTACTTTCCCATTTTCACGTTGCAATATACTCCCGTTTTCCATAATCTTGACAACTGCTTCAATATGACTTGAACTTCGTACCTCAACCCAATCTCCATTTATCAACTCATTGAAAAACTTCATCAAGTCATCTACCTTTAACTGCAACTCGTCTTTATCATTTACAATCCCATCTATTGAGTCACAGTAAGCAGTATATTTGACAGATACTTTCCTCAAAAACAGTTGCAACACTTTATCCAATTTCTCTGATTCTTTTAATTTTCCCATTACTTCATCTTCAAACCTTGTCTTTTCACTTTTCTTTTCTAAATTCAGTCCCAGATCTAAAACCAATTCCAATTCCAAAATAGACTTCATCATATCCCGTTCCTTCACTCGCGCGTCTCGGATTTTGAGTAATTCCTGAGTTACATACCCCAAGTCATTTCCAGGGTCTTTATGAATATTTGTAAACTCTTTAAGCACTGCTTTCTTGTCCTCAATCATGTTTTCCAAAAGCACCGATGTTGATGCGGTGGTTATAGTGTCATTTTTTTCCGGTCGATAGGGTACAGTTCCATAAGCTGCATACATTGCCAATATTCGTTTCTCGATGGGGCTGTCTTGGATTATATCCTTACCAAATGTGGCGATGGCAGCATCTGCTTGTCTGAGGTGCTCTTCTACTCTTTTGATATCTTTCTTTAATCGATTGAAGTAAATAACATCGCGTTCTTTTCTTTGATCTGCGCTTTGCAAATTATTTGTATCGCTAATCGGTTCAGCCATGTTTCCATAAGCAATGGAGTCTCGGAAAGTTTGTGTATACAAAAAAAGAGGCGAGAAAACAATTCAAAACAAAAAGAAATGAAGAACTGAAAAATAAGAAATGGAAAAAAAAAAAAGAAGGAAAATTAAAATTGAAAACTTAAAAAAAATTAAAAAATAAAAAAAAATAAAAAAAAAAGAAAAGAAAAGAACGATCTAAGGCTTTCCACTCCATTCCAATCAATATCATCAACTCATACAAGTGATAAAATTATAGAAAAATAAGGGTTTGGAATAAAACATCATCATATAATAGAACGACAAAGATAAAGAATCAATTCAAACTCAACACATATACTTACACAATTAATCATGGCATCGATATCAACACAAGCATTGCAAAACCTAGATGAGAAATCAAGAAAGGAAATAATGACATTCTTGGAAGCAGAACAATCCAAATCAAAAATTCAAACTGCCATCCATAGTTTTACCGATATGTGTTTTAAAAAATGCAATTTGAACAAACCTATTACTTCACCAAAATTGGATATCCAAGAGGAACAGTGTTTGCTGAATTGCTTAAACAGGTTTTTAGATACAAATATCAAAGTGGTGGAGTCCTTGCAGGGAGGAAGGTAAAAGTGAAATGTATGCAAACACATATGCATATATATATATATATATATACTTATATTTATATATATATATCTATACTTATATTTATATATATATATCTATACTTATATTTGTATATTTGCAAATATATTTATATGTTGATGTTTAGGTATTTGTATAGGTTGATATATTGGCCAAATGTACTCTCGTTTTCATTGTATATACGTACATAGGTTACTAAATTCATCCAGTTTTCCACTCATTTCAGCCAACTTTTCCAATTGACTTAGATTCATTTTAATTTGCTCTTGAATACCAGCAGCTACTTTATACTTGAGTAATCGTTTCAGTAAAACTGTATAAGCACCAATCAAATCATATACAAAACTGTACACCAATGGAGACTCCACTTGTAGCACTTCACTTTGTAACTTCAATGCTGCCAAGATGACATTTGGTTTCTCAATCATTGCAAAATTTACAATGATTTGATTCATCATATAAAAGATCTTTGAAATAGAAACTAATACATCTTTGCCAATGCTCTTAACGCAAATTTGTAATTGCTCCAATAAAAAGATAATTACTTTCTCATGGTTGACAACATAGTTTAATGACTTTAGTATAGAGGCAATAGTATCAATAAAGTTTAAACTTTTATTGTCATATTCATCGTCCACCTTATATAAGCACGGAAAAGCAACTTGTAGAATATTCAACGATTCAGTTTCCTCTGTGACAGGTGGAATGTGCAAGAGACATTTCTTCAAACACTCTCGCAATTGAGGCACCAAATTAGGCGTGAGGATCTTCAATTTCCTCACCATGTGACATGCTTGTATTTGCCCCTGTATACCAAAGTGAAAGTCATCGATTAGTAAAAGTAGGACAAGCATATTCACCTCACGTTCTTTATTGCCAGTAGCTTCAAGAAGAAACCATGCTTGTGCAAGAGGAACCGGATCAAACTTTTGGTCTTGGAAAAAACTGAGGTGCGGTCGAAGACCACCCAGTTTACCTATCTTGCTTGAGTTGGCTTGCTTTTCAACTTTCCTCAAATTGGGTCTAAATTCCTGATTAATAAATGGAGTTATATACTGCAGTATATCATTTTTGTTTATTATAGACTGGACAATCTGCGAATTTTGCTGTGAGCACCAAGCAAGGTTGGGGTTTGCATGAAGGGATATTGCTTTGATTAATTCATAGTTGATGCTGATTGCACCGGTTGCTGTAGAAGATTCGATGGATTGTAAATCTTTTGTATACCGCAGAGCAGGATGCTTTAGATCATGCAAGCTTTCTACCACCAAATTGAAATCTCGATCTGTTTCTGTCAGTGGAACCTCTTCAATCAACATTGTAAACAAGGAGCATTTATTCTGTATAATTCTTCTCTATTTCCATTTATTTTCCTTCTTTCTCACTTGCTCACTCCATCTTTTACACATAAATCTCAAAACTCAAAGATTCTCTTCTTCTAACGCGCAACTCTCCCCCCCCCCTCCATCCCCACGAAATCAAAAAGCCGCTTTACTAGTTTTCTTTCTCTTCAAGTTTACTCAATTTTCTTTCAAAGTTTTTTTTTTTAAAAAAAAACTCTGCCATCTACTTTCATCTACCTACCCATTCACTTTAACCCCCCCTCCACTTTTTACTAACTTTCCCGCTTTTGGTCTTCTCCTTCCTTTCTTCCTCCACCCTTTGCCCCCCCTTATTTCATATATTTTTTTGTTCAATCCGGTTTGATGAAACAGAGAAACATCTTGCGATTGACAGAAGAAGTGCGAAATGCGCTTAATTTAAGAAAACCTGTTGTCTCACTCGAGTCAACGATCATTTCACATGGTCTTCCATATCCTCAGAATATCGATATGGCAGTCGAAGTTGAATCCATTCTTCGTGATCAAGGTGTTACTCCAGCTACGTGTGCTTTTATTGATGGTAGGCCACATGTCGGTTTAACACAATCTGATTTGTTACGATTTGCAGAAGCATCACAACTGGGTAAAGTGCACAAGGTTTCAAGAGGAGATATTGGTTTCGTCATGGCTAATAAACTAAATGGTGGAACTACGATTTCACTGACAATGATCTTGTCGCATTTGGCAGGTATTAAATTCTTTGCTACTGGAGGACTTGGTGGTGTGCATCGAGATAACCCAGGCGAAACTTCGATGGACATTTCTGCTGATTTAACAGAATTGGGCAGAACACCAGTGAGTGTAATCTGTGCTGGTCCGAAATCGATCTTGGATATTCCTCGGACATTGGAGTTTTTGGAAACACAAGGAGTATTTGTAGGAACATATAATGAAGATAAAAAGCAAGTCGCACAAAATGAGTTAAAGTTGCCAGGCTTTTACACACGTGAGTCCAACGTTGCATCACCATTTGGATTTGACACCTTAGAAGAAGCTGCAAGAATTGTATTCAATCAGCAACTGCTAAATTTACAAAGTGGTAACGTGTTTTGCATTCCACCGCCTAAAGATACTGCATTGAACAATGACTTTATAACGCTGATCATTGACAAAGCAAATGAAGAAGCAAAAGAAAACCGCATTTTAGGGAAACAATTGACACCTTACTTGTTGAGTAAAATAGCGAAAGTGACCAAGGGCCAGTCTGTGCATGCCAATATAAGCTTGGTCAAAAATAATGCACTTGCTGCTGCCACCATTGCAAAATCATATTATGCTTTGGAAGAGTCTGCAAGAGAATCAGCAAGTGAATCAGCAAGTGAATCTGAAATGAAAACGGTATGTATGTGATATCTTTTTGTCTTTTCTCTTTTACTTATTTCTTTTTGCTTTTTTCTTTATTTTTTTTTTGGAGAGGTGTGATGAGACTAACCTCTTTTTTGTTTTAGAGAACTCACCAGCTGGTGTCAAAAATGTTGCAGATAAGTCAACAACCATCCACTACTGGGTCCACTATTGAGTCCACTGTTGAGTCCACTGATAAGTCCACTGATAAGTCCACTGATAAGTTGCAAGGAGCGGAGAAACTGCAACAAAAGACGAATCTCTTGGTGGTTGGTTCAGTTGCTCTCGATACAGCAGCCACACTTGGTTCCACCCACAAACTACTGGATTCGAATATTGGTACAATCACAAATTCTATTGGTGGGGTAGGCTATAATATTGCATTGGCGAGTAACTATACCACGTCGTTGCCAACCACCAAATTTATGTCCCGCATAGGAAGAGACTTTGCGGGCGATACTATATCAAGCCAGTTGAAGGATAAAATCGTTACCAATTTGACTTTTGGCAAAGGCAACACTGCGCAATATGTGTGTACGCATAACGTTGATGGTGATTTGATCATTGCGTGTGCTGATATGAGCATCATTGAAGAACCATCCTTTGCAGATGATATTATACAGGAAATAGTGAATGATGAACCTAGAGTGGTTGTACTTGATTGTAACCTTTCTGTTCAATCTTTAAACAAAATTATTCAACATGTACCTTTTAACAAGTCAATTTCAGGAAAGCCACAAATAGTGGTTGAACCCACGTCTCATGTCAAGGCTAAACGCTTGGCAGAGACTGATCTCTCTGTATTTCCACATAATGCAATTAATTTGATCACACCAACAGTTGCCGAGTTAAACACCATTTTCGACACTATGTCTCAAAACGGTAAGTTTGAAGATTATGATCATTGGTTCCCCGTAGTAGATGCCATGGGTGTCGATTCCATAATGAGAGAAAAGCTTTTAAATCTTGACAAAAAACATAATTTAAAACTATGGGAAGCTGGTGTATTCCAACAAAGTTTTCATATGCTTCCATATTTCCAAAATATTTTGGTTAAATTGGGTGATAAGGGTGTGCTTTTATTCAGTCTAGTTACGAATTTAGATGACTTAAAGAGTATACCAACCACATCAGTTTACAGGCCAATCACGTCAGTTACAAATAATACGAATAATAAGGTCGGTGTGTTGGTAGAGTATTTCCCCATACCCAAGGAGAATGAGAAGTTGAAGATTGTGAATGTCACGGGTGCAGGAGATACATTAGTTGGGTACTTGGCTGCAAAATTAGCAAATGCACACAATAGTCACGAGGATAATTGGTTGAATTGTGAGATTAGATCTTGCGAACAAGTGTGGAGCAAGTGGGAAACAATATATAAAGCCCAATTAGCTAGCGGTTTGACTTTGCAAAACAGCAAATCTGTTAGCCCAGAGATTGCCAATTTGTAAAAAAAAAAAAAAAAAAAAGAAAAAAAAAGAAAAAAAAAGAAAAAAAAAGAAAAAAAAAGAAAAAAAAAGGAAAATAAAGGAAAAAGAAACCGAAATAGAAATAGTAAAAAAATAAGATAGAATCAAACAAATACAAAGAAATCAAAGGAGCATAATCTAACTGTCATGTAATCTGAATAGAACAAGCAACCCTAATTGATGTAGGAAAAAAAACCCAGCACCCCTGCCACAAATAAAGGCTAGTAATTAAATCCTTTAAACGCTACCGCTTTCCCGCTGTTTATTTTGTCTCTGCGGCTTTTCCCTTCGTTCTGCTTTGTCCGCTGTTTAATAGTATTTTTTTTCTTCTCTTCCCTTTCTTTATGACTTTTTCTCTGTCTACCAGTCCGACCTGCCCAACACTTTGCTCCCCACACTATAATATCGGGCTAAAATTTAACATACCACAAAATATAGCTTGCTCTTTCTATTATTCTTTATACATTTCCTCTTTTTTTCTTTTTTTACCTTTTTACCTTTCTTCTTTCTTTTCTTTGAATAACTAACTACATTTTTATTTTCTTTTTTTGCTTCACACATCAGATCATGTTCAAAACGATCCGTTTGAGGCCATTGAGGTCTATCCTCCCATCAATTGCAATTGCATCAACTCTTGCTTATTCATACCATTTATACACAAAGCATACTACGCTTCCTTCACCATTTGGATTCCACAATAATGCCTTGTCCAAAATCCACCTTGATAGTGCTGCGTCTCCAGTACTTGGCTCTACCTCTGTTTCTGCAGCTAATGCTACTACCGAGGTAAAAGTTGATGACTCGATCCTGCCATTTCCCACTCACATCTCTAAATCGCCCTACGTTTCACAATCGTACACATTATTGGGCCATGGTGTTCGAGCTGTAACGTTTATGAGTTTCAAAGTTTATGGTGTTGGAATTTATATTGCAGATTCCGATATTGCCAAAGCCCGTTCTTTGCTTCAATCATACGCCAGGGCTAATCCACCACCACCATCAGCTCGTGCTGACGAGGGTGCTTCGTCATCTTTAGTTAGGCAGAACTTGAAAGAATCATTGATGAACCCCGTAGAGTCAGAACAAATCATTGATGAATTGTTGTCGCATGGTGTGCATTTCTTGATTAGATTGTCGCCTGTTAGAAATACTGATTTCAATCATTTGAAGGATGGGTTGATTAAATCGATTTTGGCGCATCCAAGAAGCAAGAGTGGAGAAAACAAGGAGAGGGAAGAGTTGAGTTTGGGATTGGATGAGTTGAGGGAAATAATGGGCAAGACTAGAGGTTCAGTGCCAAAAGATGATTTGCTCGTGTTGGAGCAGGTATCAAGTAGTGACAAGTTCAACATTTCCTATGTGAAACAAAATAAGAAGACTAAATCAAAGAATGATGAGGCTGGTGAGGATGTAACTGATGTGAAAGAGATGGGAAGTGTGAGTAAACCCATTGTTGCAAAAACTTTATTATTGCAGTATCTTAGTGGTAAGAAACCTCTTAGTGAGTCTTTGAGAAAGAGTTGTATGCAAGGACTTGCTGATATTGCTGAATAAGATCCTCGAAAAAAAAAATGAAGGTGGGGAGAAGCATTAGATTAGGATTGAAAGAATGAAAGAGTGAATGAAAGAGTGAATGAAGACAAAAAAAAAAGTCAAGATTTGATGAGTCTTTTTCGGTCAATTCCCATATTTAGATTAGAATATATTTGGTTAGAATATTTGTATATAGAGTAATACTGTGATAAATGTACTTTGAAAGCTTTTATCAATCGGTTGATGCAATCGCAGTTGTAACTGGAAAGAGAAAACAAAATCAGAAAGAAAAATAATAAGTACAACTAGAGATGAATGAAATGTATAAGGAGTACTTTGGCATTGTCGCTGGTTTGTGTAGTATCAAAACTCGAGTTATCAATAAGTAATAGTAGTAGTGGTATATAATATATAGTAAATATACATATATATATATATATATATATATTGCACGTGACTAGATGTTGCACTCTACATAGGTTAGTTTATATTATATATATATATATATATATATATATTTTTTTTTTATGTGTCTATTTTTCAAATTAAAAAAGAAATTGTGTATACAAAGTAAAGTTTGGGGGAAAAAAAAAAAGAAAAGAAAAAACAATACCATAAGACAGTTTGAAAATTGTCGTTGCTGTCCTTGTTTTCTCTTTAGTTCTATATAGATGTAGTTCTCAACCTCGTATTAAAAATAAAAAGGAAAACTGAATGAATGAATGAATGAATGAATGGAAAAAATAAAAACAAAAAAAAATAAATGTTTTGGCAAGAAAGAATGGTTCATGTGTTTTGATTGTTTGTGTGGGGGGGTGTATGTATACGTGGGTACAGTAATTGTTTTTTTTCTAGTGTATTTGGTATTGTTAAATTTTTTGCACCAATTTACATGATAATGGATGGGGTTTCGACATTGGCGGCAATGGACTTGTGTGGCAAAACCTTGGCGCCATTGACATAGATTTCATTCTTGATCTCGACATCGTCTCCCAACACGGTGCATCCTTCGGTTCTTGCCCATTTACCAATTCTTGAGTTCCATCCTACAATGGTGGATTTGACCCAAGCGTGGTCTTTAACTTCAGAGTTGGCCAACAATACTGATCTTTGGATTCTGGCACCTTCGCCAACCTTAACGTTTGGACCAATGGTGACATTTGGACCAATCAATGCTGATGGGTGAATCTTAGCGGTTGGGTCAATCAAAACGTTACCTTGTGGGTGTACGTATTTTTCGTGGCACAATTTTTCTGGTGATTTTTTGGCCAAGGCGGTCAAGTACAAAACGGTTCCGCTGAGAAAGTCCTTTGGTTGACCGACATCCATCCAGTATCCTTCCAAGTCAAACGAGTACAATTGTTTTTGGTCAACCAAGATAGGGAATGTTTCCTTTTCAATAGAGGTTGGTTTGGCTTCAATCAAGTCGATAACCGATGGGTTAAGAATGTACAAACCGGCATTAATTCTGTTACCAACAAATTCAACTGGTTTTTCAACAAATCTGTCAATCAAGTTTGGAGTGTCTCTGTCGTGGACAATAACACCATATTTGCTTGGTTCATCTACTTTGGTAGCGACAATGGTACCTGCACCGCCGTGGGCCTTGTGAAAGTCAGCCAATTCCTTAAATGGGTATTCGCAAATGACATCACTATTGAGGACGAAAAAGGGAGAGTCGTCTTTTTTCAAAATCTTCTCAGCCAATTTCAAGGGGCCAGCTGTGCCCAATGGTTCTTCTTCAACGCTAAATGTGATGCTAACGCCGTATTCTTCTTCATACTTTTGCAATGTTGAAACCATAACCTCTGGTCTGTAATTGACAGCCAATACGATATCGGTAACACCAGCATTGGCCAAAGCTTCAATCTGGTGCAAAATCATTGGTCTGTTACCAAACTCAACCAATGGTTTAGGCAAGGTCAAGGTCAATGGTCTCAATCTGGTACCGTATCCTCCGACTAAAATCAATCCCTTCATTGTGCAGTAATAGTAGTAGTAATAATAGTAATAATAAAAGTAGTAAAAGTAAGCTTGTATATAGTTAGTAGTACCTCCTAAAGATAAAACTAGTCAAGGTCAAAGAGGAAAAGAAAAAGGAAAGGAAAAGAAAAGGAAAAAAAAGAAAAAGTTTTAAGGAAACATGTTTTCGACACGAATTTCAGAGAATATATATATATACAAATCTATATCTCTGTATGGGTGGGAGAGAAAGAGAAGGAGGAAAAATAAAAAAAAAAATTATTTGGTGCAAGAGTACGTGCTTGCATGCGTCTTGTGTAGTGCTCTGATATTGGGAAGGGAAAGTATTGAATGAAACATGTAGAGAAATTTTTGTGGTGATATTTTGTTCCTGTGTACAAAAAACGTGTCGGTGTGTCTGAGTGTGTGCTGGCACGCAGTTTCTTTTTTTGTTTTTTTTGGCCAGAAAAAAAAATAAATAAAACACGTATAGTGTATGGTGTTATGTATAGTATGGTATGGTATTATGTAATATCTTATGTAATATATTCCACCAAATTGCCAATGCGCTGTCTCTTTCTTTCTCTTTTCTTTTTTTTTTTGTAGTTGTTGTTGTTGTTACCAAAATATGCGCTGTATGCAAAAGAGAGAGATGGAGAGAGGGGAGAGTGAGAGTGAGAGAAGAGAAATATCGTGTCTTTTTCTTTTATTTAATTTATTACAAAGGTAGTGCAGATATGTCAAATACTTTTCCTCGACTGTTATTGTTATTGTTGAGATTATTATTATTATTATTAGAAGTACCACACAATATGGACATACAGTGTAGTTGTTGTAGTTGTTGTTGTAGACGGATTATTTTGGATAATTGGAGAGGGATATACATATATAAAAAAAAGGAGAAGGGACTCTTATTGCATTTTGCAACAAAAAAACCAAAGCCTATATATCCCAAAGCTTTTCTAGTATTATAAATAATAATGATGTTTGTAATAATGTCAGGGTAGACAAAGTGTAAGTAAAAGAGTCAGACCTCAAAATAATACATCAAATAAACTACAGCAACATTTTTACTACTACTACTACTACTACTACTATTCCCTCGCTTCTCCCTCTCCACCCCATCTGCACTCTCAATGTTTATTGGTCAATGAATAGGTTTAATTTTTCCTTTATAAAAAAAAAAAGAAATTGTTATCTTGCACACACACACACACACACACACACACACACACACACACACACACACACACACACACACACACACACACACACACACACACACACACACACACTTTTACATTTGCACTAGCAGCAACAAGTTAGATTATCAAAACGTGGCTTAATCGTCATTCACCCAAAAAAAAAATAAAAGTAAAAGTAAGAGTTAATAACCAATATAGATTGACTCCGAGAACCAACGTCTGATATTCCTCCTTGCATATCTCGACAAAATTGGTTGGGAAATAGAAAATGTAGGACAAACGTAAAGAATATAAGAATAATATATATAAAGTGAGGAACAATTGTGGTGTGCCTGATTCTTAAAAAAAATACATGCAGAAAAAACGTGTAGAAAGTTGAAAGAAAGATAGGACCATGTGCTACCACCACAATAAGAACATCTTTTGTTTAAGTCTATACATAGTTTAAAAGAAAAAAAGGACAATGTGTAACTCTCGATTATAAACATCATCACCATCATCATCTTAATCATCATCACCATCGTCATCGTCAGAGATTTGCCTCTCGTCATTCTTACCCTCAAAAAAACAAGAAACTAAAAAAAAAAAATGAAAAAAAAGAAAAGGAAAAAAAAAAAGAGGAACGCGTGATAAAGTGTTTTTCCTTTTTCTCTTTATTTAGTTTGAAAATACCATGACACACAAACACACGCGCGTGTCTCAAACAGAAGACGAAGAAGAAGAAAAGAAAAAAAAGTTACAGTGATTTTGTGTTTCTTGATGCGAGAGAGAGAGAGAGAGAGACAGAGGAGCTACGCCGCCCGAGAATGTTTTAAGGTGAAGATCCAAATTAAATTTTAAAAAAAGGAAAGAAAAGAAAGTTGGATGTTCTCAGCAAGAATTTGGTTATAGAGTATATTGAATTGATATTTGAAAAAAAAGCTCACCATCTCTGATTTACTTTGTCATAGCCATCGTCACCAATCCAAACTCTATTAATAAAGAAAAAGGAAAAAGAATTAGAAAAAGAAAAAGAAAAATGGTTAAAGAACAGCACATCCAAATACCCACATGGAGTCTTTAACCTACTTTGACCTACTTTGACCTACTTTAAGCCACTTTGTGGTCCCGCCTTTATTGTCGAACTGGTTTAGTGTCACATTTAGTTTCTCATTTAAACCTACATTTTGTTGATCCATCATCGCTTATCTCTTCCACTTCCCTACTTCCAGTTCCCTACTTCCCTACTTCAATTCAATAACCCAAGTTACTTACCAGCTGATCGTAGTTTGCATCTGCACACGTTGTCCATACTAAACCTGAACCACAATTTAGAACTTTTCTTTTTTTTTCTCTTATTTTTCATGTATTTACCATATACATCTCATTTCTTGATCTATTTTCTAATTTTTACCTCCAATTCTCTTTTGCTCCATTTTGTTGCAAAAAAAAAAAGTAAGAAAAGAATTACATCAAATACCCAACACGTTAATAACCAACCTATGTCTATCCATTACTTCAATTCCAACTCAATAACACAACATATGATACTGCAGAGTAAAAGAGAAAGAAATGTCAAGAAAGTCGAAAAAAAGGTAAAAAAGTTTATATATATATATATGTATCTGTATACACACCTCACAGTTGCATTACTCTATCAGCTATTTCTTAAAATTTTCAACGTCATAGCTAATTCGTCCCCGGCTATTTACCTAGAATCAATTTAGTATTCTGTAAATCATCGCGCGTTCGAATCTCGCTAGTGACGTTGAAAGATTACACTAATTCTACAAAATGAAAGTGAAAAAAAAAACAATAAGCAAATAAACACAGTTTAAAAATACACGACACACACACACAACAAAGTACCCAGGCTAAATAAAATGTAAAAATCTGTGATTTTATTTATTAAAATAAAATGATGAATAACCATGGATGAGTGAACAATCTCTGATACATTTTAACATATTATGTTAAATATGTCTTGATTAAAAAACCCTGCCTTCCTTCTGATCAATATTTTAACAAATACAATAAGCAGATTTTTCCTGTAAATTTTTTCTGTAAATTTTTATCCCACAAACGTAACTCACCACAATTGAAGAAGAAGTAATATATAAAAAAAAGAAGAAGGGGGCAATGGGTTACTATTAATGAATAAATAAGAGTAAAAGAGAAGAGTATTACATTCTCTCTCTCTCTCTCTTTTTTTCTTTTCTTTCTTACTTTTCCGTTCCTTTGCTTCTAATATTTAATTACCAAGTCTATTAAAATATATGAAATATATATATATATTGCTATTCTCTACAATATACGAAATCTAGAATAACTTCAACAGTAATAATAATAGTAATAGTAATAGTAATAACAGTAATGATACTAAAAACATCCAACTCATCAATACTCATTGGTTTAACACATGCACCTCCTCCGCTTAAAAACAACAACAACAATAGCAAAAGAAAGTTTTCACTTTGTTTTTAAATTAAGTCTAATTTTTATGCTGATTTCTTTTTTTTCTTTTATAAACCTCCATCGAGTCCTGGGCAAGGATCCTCTTAGAATCCTAACTCCTCTTATTATGCTTTCTTCTTCGACTTCTCTCCAACTTGGATATCTTTTGCAAATCATCCTCACTGGGCTCATAGATGTGCCAAATCGTATAATGCGGCAACCCACCAACTCTGAACCCCATATGTCTAGCCATCTTACCAAATGCCTCGGTCTCAGCATGGTTCAAAAAAGTAAAGGCCGGGAAATGAACACCTTGACGGAAAATCTTGGCCCTTGCCAATATCGAAACTCCACCAACACCATCCAAATCAACAACTTCCCTTGGATCACCTTGCGCTTCACGAATATATGCTAAATGTGCACGCCATGTAGGATACTCAGCATACCCTTCAACAATAACATCATCTTCATCCAAAGTCTTGGCCAAATCCAATGCCGCATCAGACTCAATCCACGAATTCAAATCATACGGCTGCTCATTACCCAAAAATGTAGGCAACGGTCTCCACACATTGGGCACCATCACATCATAATCATGCAGCATCAACTCTTCAATAACATTTCCTGGACAAGTCTCAATATCAACATCTCTCCAATACACCCACGAGTGATCGGCCCTCAACGCACTCGACGTAAGCCAGTTTCTTGCACGACCCATAAGTTTCCTTCTAATACCTTGCACTTTCACCGCATGTCGATCACTAAAACCCTGGCCAATCACTTGACCAAAATCCTTTTGATATATAGTAACAGACCTAAATGGAGTTCTATAACCCTTATGATGTTCCGGATTACTATATGCTTTTTTGACATTCTCCATATAGGTGGGCTCCATATATGATTGGTACAAATCATTCGACCCTTTGACCTGGGCACCATGCTTCAGTTGCTCTTCTTGCTTGAGCAAATCCACCAATGTCCCATTTTGTAAAGCCACAGAGTACCGAAACACAGTCTCCAACGTAGTATCCTCGGGAGAACAATCAGATACAAGAAATGCAATATCAATCAATTCATGATTATATGTCAAGTTCATTAGGTTGTAAAATGCCATAGGCAAAACATGCTCAGCATTTCTCAATGGCATCAAAAAGAGGACATTGTCACCTTGCTGGTTACCTTGGGAACTACCTTGGTAATCATTGAGATCAAAGTACTCAACTCCGCTCTTGGTTAATTCTTCAGTGGTGATATCCTCAGCACTAACAACATGGTTCTCTCCTTCCTCCTGATTCACATTCTTCTGCTCTCCCTTTTCTGCACCATCTTCTACTTGCTCAACTCCGTCTTTGGTAACCTTGTAAACCTTTCCCTTACCTTCTCCATCATCATTACCAGCAACAGCAGCAACATCTTGTACATCTTGTACATTTTGTTCTCCTTGTTGTTGCTGTTGTAGTCCATCAACATCTTTTAGATTATCTAAATTACCCGTTTCAGAAGTACCCGATTGTCCTACAGACGTACTTTGCTCAAGACTTACCGAGTCAGTAGTGAACTTACTGTATATGGTAAATGTGATCAATACTGCTATAACTGCATAGAATATCCGTTTGATCAATATTCGATTCGAATGTTTTCTTGGGGATAATTTGTTGAATCTATACACCCATTTTGCTGTTAGTAATCATGTTTTATTTGCCTCTTTTTCCCAATCTTTATTGGTTGTTGATACTCATGGTGATACATACATGGGTAGATCGGATTTTTTCTTGCCGTATAAATCCGGCGTCAACGTTCGAAGTGGCATCTAGTATCGTATTGTGAATCACAACTTTGTCACTATGTCGCTATGTCACTTATCGTGTAGTATAGATAAAGCAAAGTAGAGTAAAGTTGCTTAAAGTTGATTAAAGTAAATTAGAGTGAAAAGAAAACAAACCCCGTGTTTGATGGCTGGAGTAATTAAAAATATGTAGATAGTGGGCCGTGGTAGGTGTTGCTCCAATATTCTCTCTCTCAAAGTCCTTGTTTTGAGAAAATATAATACCTCACAAAAAAATTTAAATTAATCTTTCTCCTATCTTGTGTATGTATGTGTGTTATTTTTCTTTCTTTCTTTTTTTTTTTTTTTTTTTCTCTCACACTCTCATTCTCTGATTCTTTGTAGACTTTCTCTTTGTCAATCTTTCTTTTTTCCTCTTTTTTACTTGACTTTCCTTTTGGTAATCAATCTAAGCTTTACCCAACATACACAATATCTTAATTGTTTCCAACTACAACCAACCAAAGGAATAAATCATAGCACCTACAACAATATCTGGTCATCTGCTTTCGTATTGTGTCTAAATATACTCACTAAAAATCTATGCAGTTTCTATATTCTGTGCATTCAATTTCCTTTTCTTGTTTTTTTATTTCAATTTTTGTTCAACTTATTTCTCAAACCCATACACTCTCTTTGTTTTTCCTCCAGCCTCTCTAGCATTCAACAATCATGGTTTGTTTTCCTGCAAATGGTAATGGTCAGGCTTGAACCAATAGGTTTTGAGAGCCTCCCAACATTTATCCGCAATACCCACAGCATCAGAGCCACTCACTGTGGACTTACCCTCAATGTAAACTTTCAATTTCGGTTCCGTACCCGAGCCTCTACACGTGAACCTCACTGACAAGTCGCGATCGTCAGCATCTTTGCCATATTGATCGAGTGGCTTTAAAACGGCAGTAATCATTTGTGAATGCAGGTCAACTGGCAAATCGGGAACATGATCTCGTGTCAGTAACTCATATCCAATCGTCAAATCTCTCCAATCTATAACTTTGAAATCACCAATCTCAGTAGGGTACTCCTGACCCTTGTATGAATCTCTAATATCTTGGAAGATCTTACCTGTAATGGAGACATCATTCACTCTATAATACCCATTAAAATCTTTGAACCAACCATATCTCTGATATCCTTCTTCCAACTTATCAAAAACATTCTGAGTATTGTTTGCAAACCATTGTTGGTATAATTGCAAAAACGTTACCGCCGCTGAAACTCCATCCTTATCATGAACTAAGCTAAACATAAACCCAATAGCCTCTTCATATGCAAATGGTACCAAATAATCTTCCTTCTCCAAATCAATGGCCTTATTACCAACCCATTTAAAACCAGTTAAGGTGTCAGCATAATGGAAACCATCTCTTGCAGCCATAGCCTTGAGAATTTGCGACGAAACAGTAGAGTTCAATAAGTATGTCTTTTTGAGCTCTTCTTTAGGCAATGTTTCAATCACATACATTGCAAATAAAAACCCAATCTCATTGCCTGTTAATTGCTTAAATTTACCGGATTTGTCAACAACAGCTACACTAAACCGATCAGCATCTGGATCATTTGCCACAACTAAATTGATGCCCTTTGCTTTTGCAGTCTCCATAGCCAAATCCAATGCACCTTTCTCCTCAGGATTGGGGAAACTCACTGTGGGGAATGCCGGATCAGGAACTGCTTGCTTTGCAACCACCTCATATCCTTGTTTCAAGTTGAATAATTTCAAACATTGTTCAAATACATCTAACCCCACCCCGTGCATTGGAGTATAAACAAAATTAAAGTCCAAGTCATGGTTCTTGATCAATTTGTGTTTCACAGCATCAACATATTTCTGCACAATCTCCGTTCTTACGTGCTTCAATTTGCCATTTTCTATACCAAGTTTGAAATTTCCAACAACATCCCAAACATTCTCTTTGCTCCATGGGATTAAATTCTCTTCGATTGAGTCCGAAATTTCACTATCAATAGGAGGAATGATCTGACATCCATTTGAATAGTATACTTTGTATCCATTGTCCTTTGCTGGGTTATGTGATGCAGTGATCATAACACCTCCCGAGGCTTTTAACTCATCTATAGCATATGGAACTATGGGCGTGTGCACATATTCTCTCAAAGCGGCATCTTTTGCATTTCCTCCAACTTCTCTACCGTCTTCTCCATACTTGTTATTTTCACCATTTTCACCATTTCCACCATTTGCACCATTTGCACCAAATTGGAACTTTGCTATAGCATCTTTATCTCCCGAGAGCGCCAATGATTCCAGTGACAAGTGATCTACTGATCCCAAATAGTAAACTACTAAGCCTTTTGCAAGTGCCACACTCGCCAATAACTCAGCATACCTTTGCGAATGATACCTATGATCATATCCAACTACAATAGATGGAATTTCATTCAGCTGAGCCTTATTGATGAGAAAGCTGACAAAACCCTGAGATGCCTGTAACACGGTAACATCATTCATATGTGCAAAACCCGACTCCATGGATGATCTTAACCCAGCAGTGCCAAAGGCAATCCGTGGATACAATTTTGCCTGCAATTTTGTATAGTCTTGAGCATCTAATAATTGTTGGATTTCCAGCTTGGATTTGGGATTGGGGTCAATTGATAACCAATCCTGTGCCAATTTATTTATTTCTTGAGTGGAAATGCTCATCTTATTGTTTTGTAAATTGTCAAGAAGGAAGGTAAAGAAAAAAAAAAATAATCAAAATTGATATCAGGGAAAAGAAAAGAAAGAACAAGGATAAGAAAAGGAATCAAGGATAAATTGGTGATTTATACTTTAAAGGAGGTAATAATAGTACGGTAGATCAAAATAGCGCAATCCGTTCGGGTTTAATTTTTTTTTATTACTTTTTTTTTGCTTTCTTTTGCTTTCTTTTGCTTTTTTTTTTTTGCTTTTTTATTGTTTGCAGCAAACTGTAATTAAGTGTGGGTCAAAGGGGAAAACTTACACAATTAGTAAAGATAAACAGAGATATTAAGGGATCGGGATTAATTGAGAGTATCAACTGTACCGGATGGTTTGGAAAAACAAGTCTTAGTTGTGATACACTGGTATATAGTCTGTACACTAGTATATAGTCTGGCCACACTCGTCTAAATCGACGTATGGTTAACCGACTTAATTATTTATTGATTGACCGACCGAGTCACCAGTATATTGCGTATTAATTGTATATTGTCGCTTCTATACTCCTTCTAATCGTAGACATCTGCACACGTCATTATACCCATCCAAATGAACCAACTCCAAATTCTGGTTCTTGGCAATATCATCCACATTAGAAAACAACCTTAAAACATTCTTACCCTTGCTCATACCTTCTGCAAACTCTACACTTTCCCAAGCACTCCATGTCTTTGTCTTTTTCAGATATATCGATGACGAGATTCCATCCTCATTATTTACAAAAAGCACCGTTGAAGTTGGATCAATAACAAAATTGTCTACCTTGAAATCAAACTCAAATTTCTTCACTTCTGCAATTTTCCTCAAATCAATCACTTGTATAACGCTTACAATACCATGGTCTTTATCAATCGTTCCATCAAAGATATCAGACAAAATAAACAACCAGTACCCATTTGCTGCAAACTGTATCTGTATTACTGAGCGGTTTAACCTAGTTTTTGAACTTGAGGTTGAAATTGTGTGTTCCACGTACGGGACAGATCCAACAACCTCACCCGACACTAGATCGAATAACAGTATTTGCTTTTTATCATCCAATGCGATTAATTGTCCATCCACATGTATTGCCGCCAAATCCGTGCTAAAGGTGAGATTCTTTTTAAAGAGTACTTCTTGACCATTTGTGATTAAATACTCGGTCTCGGTAAATACAACAAACAAGTTGAGTTCAGGATGTGCAACAATTTCTGCTGCTTTAATTCCAAATTTCGCACCTGTAGAGAATTCCAATGTAGAACCATATGCAGCAGCAATCACACCGTGGCTGTTAATACAAAACTTTGTAATATCATCTTTCAGGCTTGTTTGCCACTTTGTGAATAAGTTATCAAAAAGACTGTATGATATGACTTCATTTTCATGCACCAAGCTAATAGTCTTATTAAGGGTCTCAAACCTTACATGCTTTTCAAGTAAATCTGAAGCATCAAGCTTCACTTTGAATACTCCATTGGCTTCGGATACACTAGCAAATCGAAACTTGTTTGCAGTGTATGGAAACTTTACCTTTTTGCTCTTGTGCTCGATAAACAACTTTTCTTTGGCTTCTTGAATCTGTTGTAACACACCATCGCCCGTATTTATCTTTTCCTCATCTATATTATCTTTGTCCTCCGTTTTTTCCTCTGGTTTGACTTCTAAGCTCAACACCAATCGTTCAATCTCTCTTCTAGCTTGATCGCGTTCTCTAAGAGCTTTTGCAGCAACATTCACTGAAGCATCAGCACGGTACAAAGCCATGCTGAGTTGTTGTTTCAACAGCTGTACAGTTTTTCGTAGTGTGAATAATTCAAGAACAATACTGTCCCACTCGTTCTGTAATGTTGAAAGAAGTGACGGAATTGATGATGTGGCAGGAGCTGGTGGTATAATGTTAATGTCATTGTTATCATTATCATTATTATTGATGTTGCTGTTGCTGTTGTTGTTAGGGTTTGATGAATCATTACCATTCCCATTTAATGAGCCAGGTATAGATGAGGTTTGTGACAAGGGGGTAATACGTAATGATATAAGCTCCCCTATAGTTAATGGTTCATCATTTATTGGATCTTTCCCACTGGTGAGAACGTATTTCTCTATGTATTTCTTTTCAAAAACGGACCCGCTCTTGGGCGATGCAACGGGATTTTGAATTGGAAGTCCCGAAAGTGCACAAATCATGTTTGAGTAAAGGCTTTCTGAGGATTGCAGAAAGAAAAATAAAAGAAAAAGCAAGAAAGCAAGAAAGTGATAATAAGATTGATAGTATTCAAAATAATTCAAATGATAGGTGATGATTGGTGACAAACAAATGTGAAATTTAGGTGATGTTTTATTGTGCGGCGTGCTTTCAAACACTTCAAGAACATCATCACAATATTATCAATTATTTTTTTTTTCCGCCCAACTTTTTATAAAGGTTGTTCAAAGGTAGCGCACTTACGTACTATAAAATGGTTGCCAAATGACATTCACCATGATCAAAAGGGTTAACCTGTAATACTCGTAGCAAAAAAAAAACAAACTAACAATAAGATATACATCATTAACTTTTAACAATATTAAATAAAAAGCAATAGTTAAACAATATACATTTATATATATTAAAGTGTTTATTTGTTCGTTAAAACAAGAAGAAATGAACGAGTCAACTTGAGTAAAAACAAATGGCACTATTAATTCACCACGAATTTAATATTGACGGGAGCTATGACTTCCAAGTCTTTTACTTTTCAACTTCATGGTAATGCTCATAAGCAGCAGGAGCATCTTGTCTGGCTGCTCTATACCTTCCCCTTCCCCTTCCTACCCTTCTACCACCACAAATTCCACAACAATGGCCCAAAAGGCTGAAAATCACCACTAATAATGCCGCCACCGCAGCTGAAAATGCAAACGCATAGAAATTTATAGACAAGAACGATTTGATTCCGAATTCACTCAAATTGTTATTAATCTGCTTTCTAACAAACACATAACAGCCAGTTACTAATCCTGCCCCTATGATTGCTGCTAGAAATACTAGCACTTGCAACATGAAGTTGAGAAACGACAAGCAACAATTATCGGGAGATACACAACAGCCCATCAATTGCACGACAATAGATATGAATGACAACACCGACGTTATTATCATCAACGCAAAACCCGCTTTGGTTAAGTTGTTGAGAGTCTTTAAGTCATTTTGCAAATTACCCGGCAAGTTCAAATCCAGAAGAGATAAATTATCAATCAACTGTTTCAACTCACTCTTGTATGTTTGAGATAACTGACTAATATCATCTGATTGTGAGTCGACACTTTTACCATCGATAGTTCTATTCAATTCCTCCTTTAGTATCTCCACTGGATCAAAGAAAAACCCAACTTTTGGTGCTGAACACCATGTATAATTGACATCTGAATTATCAAAATTATTGTCCATCCATTTTAATACCGAGCTGTTCGACGATGACGATGTTGAAGAAGAAGAAGAAGAAGAAGAAGTGGTTGCTGTTGTACTGTTTCCAGTTTTTTCACCACGGCAATATCCCCAAAAACTAGTCGAATATACATCGGCAAGACCCAACTCCAGCGCCGAAAGGTTATCCAAAACATCAGCAATGGCAGAAATTATGTCCGAGGCATCTGTGGTAGAAGAAGAAGTCAAACCTGAAGCTGCGTTAGCCCATGCTTCCACTTGAGAAGCTACTGTAGTTGCTAAACCAGTATTTGACGAGGTTGAAAATGTGGTGCCAGTACTAACTGTAGCAGTAGCAGTTGCAGTAGTATCTGCCCTCTTTATTTTCCTGCTTCCCGAACCAATCGATGTGCTAATGATTTGTCTCAAGTCTAAGCCATCTAAATGAAAATTGATTAAGTATGTTGATGTTAAATAATTGGCATTCTTGTAAGATCCAGCAATTGCAAAACATGAAAGTATTAAGCACGCTAGTGAAAAAAAGATGATGATAGCACGAAAACAAATCGACGTCATTTTGAAAGTAATTATATCTTATTTTTCTTTTCAATTAGCGATCAATTGCAAAGTGAGTAGTATACAATTATGTTGATGATTGACATTGACAAAAAAAAGTTTGGAATCCTTCTCTTTGCACATTTATATATACTTATACAGAGTTATATATATTCATATACATGTGCATATTTAAGCCACAGCCTCACAAAATCGTGTATTGTCAGTGCATCCGGCATGACTTTGATTGCACAGAAAAGCATTGTGAACAAAGATTATGGAGTTTTAATGATTAAGCATTTTTTTTTCCGGAGAGAAACAAATAGTAATATAACAGGCAAAGGATACGAAACTTGAGCTAGACGTTTATCATTCAATACAGTCTAAACAACAGCAAAGTTGTGATACTGACGAAAAAAAAAAAACAGAAATGATTTGTACGAACAGTAAAGGAGGAAATGGAAGTAGTATAAGGAAAAGATGCCTTGTTGGCACATTTTTTCAATCTGATGAAGCTATTTTTAGAGATTTCGCGTTGGAATGTATCACAAAATCGGAAATACTAATATAGCATATGCTCAAGTCAAAACAAGTTGAGCATATAGATCGGTAATACTCTTGAGTTTGAAACATGATTGTTTACATGAATAACATTTGCAAAGAAGGAACTTTAATTGCAAAAGAAAAAAATAACCACGACTTATGTTTTCGAGTCTGGTGATACATCTACTGAAATCTATATGATCTAATATTCGTTGTAGTGCTCGTAGTGAATGCTTTTCAGTGCGAGAGAGTGAGAGAGAGTGAGAGACCAAAAAAAAAAGAAAACGAACAAATAAAAAACAAATAATCCGAGACATTTTGAAACAGCAGAGGGGAAGCAATAACGTGGTTTAAAAAAGGTTTAGAAAAGTAACTTGGAAAATACCTTGGAAAATACCTCACAACGAGTACCAACCACTGTGTTCTTTTTTTTTTTTTTTCAAAAGCAGACAAAATAGTGTTTGTTTATAGCAGTGAGGTGTGTTTATTGAATAAAAGTAGTTGTATATACTTTGCCGATAATTGTAGATCCAATCACGGGTAAAAATAAAGAACAATAACAATAAAGGAAAGAGTTAAAAAAGAAAATAAAAATAAAGCACTGGTATTTGCATATACATGGAACCAATCAGTTGTTTCTAAATTTTCAAGTTCAACCTCAACACAAAACACAAAACACAAAACAGAAAAAAGAAAGAGGAAAAAAGAAAGAGGAAAAAAGAAAGAAGAATCTTGAACATGCAATAATGAGCCGCAAGCACGTTACAAAAAGAAAAAAAAAGTAAATAAAACTAGTCCACCCACGTACGTAACTTCAATAGCGATATAGTAGCAATGGTATAGTTTTCTACTTTTTTTTTTTTTGCCCCAAATTGCCTGTATTATATTTGACTAGATGTAATGTTTTATGGCATCCTGAGTCAGCTATACCTCATTTTCAAACATTTTAACGGAAAGATGGACAATCGGTTGCGAATCTATCCACAAAAAGTAGACGTTGAGTATACATACGGTATACTTACAAGGGCAGATGAAGGAAATTAAAAAGCAAGACAAATGAAATGGAACACGAAAGAAACTAGAAAGAAACAAGAAGGGAGACAAAAAAGGTCAAAGAAAGGAAAAAAAGAAGGCAATAAAAAAAGGAAACAAAAAAGGAAAAAAAACTGTCTATTCCTCTAAACCAATAAATCCATCAAGAAGCTCTTGTTCCAAGTCTTCTAAATCCACATCCCCATCCTTTCCGCTACTGACATTGTCATTTCTTCCGTCATGTGTAGGACCGTCACCATCTGCATCATCCTCTACTTTTCTTTTTTTGCTATACATATCTTTGATGAATGAATCGTGTCCATTTGATTTTGCTTGCTCATCTTGCAATTCATCATCATCATCATCATCAACATCATCCTCCATTTCGTCGTCATTCAAATCATCAAAAGCACGTTTTCTACTGGTACTCAGATCCTCTCCAATTTCCTTATCATGATTGCCATTCTTTCTCTTGCTTTTCTCCCGATCATCTTTGACGTTAGTACCATCGCCACCATCATTATGATCTTCATCTTCATTGTCATCGGCATCGGCATCGGCATCGTCGTCGTCGTCGTCGCTAAGCTCAGCTAGGAACTCATCGACTTCTTGATTTGCGTCACCAATATCATAATCAAAATTTGCAAATGGATCGTCAGACTCGATTGATGCTTCTGCTTGTGACTTTGCTTTTTTGATATCTTCCAATCTTTTCGTATATTTTTCAACTTCATTGTCCTTAATTGTCCAGAGCTTTGGATTATTTGTGGGAATCAAATACTCTGTCTCATCTACTAAACTCCACGAGCTCAAGCACGAGAATAACCAATCAGGATTGACTATCTTCACTTTATCACCATACAATTTCTGAGCTACTCGAACTTTAAAGGTTGGACCATTCTCTTCACTTATATCTCGACATATGACATGCGTCACATCGGGATAAACCTCGTTCACGACATTGACACCAAATTGTTTACACCATATAACTATATCTGCCGAGTCTAAAGGCACACCTAATGGTATGATACCCGAGAACAAAATGGTAATTCCTGCAAGCGTCTTGCTTTTCATCTCCGGTATTATTTCGGTCAAATTCGGTTTGTTCGACAGACCTGGATTGGAGTCGTACCGGGTATAGTACTCACGATGTACGTCTTGTAGCACTTTGTCTAATGCAAATAGTTCATTGTCATCGTCATATAGTAAATTATCTTCTTCATCACTCACATCGGCTTCATCCAGTGAATCACCAGACTTACTTCCCTCAGATTGTCGTTCGTGTAACTGTTCCAAATCGTGTTGCAATTTAGCTAAAGGTCGATCATGCTGTTGCTGCTCAATCGATTGGTTTCGTGTAAGCGATTGTTCAAGAAGTAGATTTGTGTTTCCTTCACCACCACCCAACTCGAGTATTCGCTCAACTGGGTTCGATACTAACTCAGGCGAGCTTTCATCCACCTTTGTAAGTTCCTTCTCTTTGTCAAAATCCACCTCTTGATCAGTTTCTTGTCCCTTTTCTTGCACATCATCATTTTCTTGACTATTCCCTTGTTCTCTTTCTCCTTCTCTTTCTCCTTCTCTTTCTCCTTCTCTTTCTCCTTCTCTTTCTCTTTCTCGTTTTCGTTCTAGTTCTAGTTCTCGTTCGCGCTTCTCTTGGTCCTCTCGCTCTTGTTGCTGCTCAATCTTCAATTCTGCCGCAGCTTCTAATTTGGCAATTGATTTCCTTTTCTTAACTGGTCCAGTAAGTTGACCATTTTTTTTGGGTAAAAAACTCGAATTTATATCTCCAATTCCAACAAAAAAATCGTACGGCACAACCTTGATCAAATTGTTTTCCCATTGCCATACATCTCCTCTGTCGTCAATAATGACAACCATCGACTGATCAACCGGGAAAAGCCTTTTCAAATTTTTATGAGTCAAAGACCCACTCTCATCTCGACTCAAGATTCGATCACCAAAATATTTTCCTTCAGGGTCAATGATCTTCGCTATTGATAATGCGTAATTTCTTGTGGCCATGGTATAAATATGCATCTCATATTTTTCATCCATTTTTTTCAAAAATTCAGCTAAACCAGGGCGTACCTTGACGTAGTACCAACATTTCGTTGGCGCTAATTTGGGACCATTCCATCCAGGAGGCGCCACTGGATCCTCTTCGAGACAGAATGTTCTTACATCTTTCACTGCAGGGTAATTTGGGTTTTCAGGGTCCAGTTGCCATTCGCCCACTGTAGGATCCACAGTTGCATGGATAACAGTTTGATCCAAATCGACAACCAAAATCAATTTTCGTTCTTGGTTCAACCTATCCGTAGTGTTATGTTCAATTTTTGCAGCTTCATCGTAGCTTATTCTTAATTCGGTATTGTCATGCGACATGGCAATCGAGGCCCTTTCCTCGTAATCGTAACCTGAATAATCTTTTTCGTCATCTAAAGATTTTCCACACAAGGCACATAATCCACCATATTGTACCGTATGAGCACACGCTTCCTTAATATGTAAAATGTCAATGTTGCTATGTGTTATTTCCTCGTTTGGCGCAACATTGATCTTATCAACTTCGCCTTCAATGGGACTTTCAAAAGATCCAATGCACTCGACACGCATCTTCTTTGGCGGGTCTTCTTTTGAGTGTGGGTCATCTTCATATGTCCAGTATTTGTAATTGAATATCTCCATATGCTTTTCAATCTTGTCACCCTTGTGACAGAGTATCGAGGAGATGATCACCGGATACGGCAACGATGCTGGTAGTTTTATCGCAGTCAGTTCTGACATAGTTCAAGGTAAGTAGTTGGAGTTAGTAGTAACGGCGGTAATGTTTATAAACAGTGTTTGCAATTGAAAATAAAATATGACTAGCAACAAGTTGTGTGAGGGAGTGTTGATAGAAAGTTTTAGCTAGATGCAAAGCTAACAATGAAATCTTAGAAATTTGGGTTCAATCCAACCACTAAAAACTTGAAGCTAAAATTAGTGCAATTGGCGGGGAAGGGGTGCGGAAGTGAGGGCGGTCTGGCTCTTGTTTTTGCTCGTGCTATGAATAAATGGTTAATTCCTATTTGGTTTCAGTTATTGTAACAGTATACTGACAACTCGATTCAAGAGTTTGGAAATGCTAAAAGAACACTTTTGTTTTTCTATTTTTCTATTTTTCTATTTTGCTTTGTTTGTCTGTGTTTTTATTTTTTTTTTTTTTTTTTTTTTTTTTCGAAAGAAGTGCGAGACCTCGCAAACCCCGAAAGTTTTCTCTGACGCATTTTTGTGAGCTTTCCATTCCGTCAAAACATTCTTTCACCCCATACTCTGGATACTGCACATGCTCTTATGGCCTTTAATTGCTAAAGAACTATTTGAAGAAACGGTGTTTATAAGTTAAATAGTTTTTCATATTGTTGTTGTTGTTGTTGTTGTTGTTGTTGATTACTTGTAAAGACAATCCATGAAAGAAAAAGCCAACAGGATATGGGCGTTGGGCGCGTGTTTTGTGATTTTCAATTACAATAGTTTGTGTGCCATCAGTAACTTCGAGATCCTACACCCTTTACAAACTGGGTACTATTACAACTATAAACAATTTTCATCTTTATAAAATGCCACAGAGTTAGTGTTGGCTCTAGATTGTCTTGTTGACTCTTTATTTGTGCTTTACTACTAGGCAAGAAGAAAGTGAACGGATGTCATGAAGGAACAGTTTTACGTCATAAAAAAACATCCAAATCTAAAATAATATATAATACAAATTGTGTTTATCGTGCTTGTTTGTATCGAGCAAAAAAGCACACGGATAACTAGATTCTTTCTTTCTTTCTTTCTTTTTCTAATTGTTTTACTACTTTAGGTTCTGTTTTTATACCATATTATCAGTTGCAAGTCTATGATACAGCTTGGTACTCTTTAGATAAAGTGTGGATACTTTGTTAATTATTTTTTGGTCAACCTTAAGAGATGACGATGCCAAAATGACGGTGATGCAAACAAGGGCTCAGATTGAGGGGGTAGTATTATCAAGCCACTCAAAATAACACTAACGTTTCCTTCTTTGCTAAATCCGAGCAACTATTCTCATATAAACTGTTGCGAAACTCTCATCACCAACAACACCAACAACAACAACAACAACAAGAATAGCAATTTATTCTACAACTTCCGCATTAACATTTATACTCTTTTAGCTCCATCAACCAAACTGACTTTGCATCTTTCAGAGGAAAAAAAGAAATATGATCGAAACACGTTTACAATTATGTGATAATCATTGTCATTTCCACCCTGAGACAACAACAGATGATGCTGTGAAATTTGCCACAATTCTCAATAAAGAGAATGCAAACTCACCATTTTGCAAATATTTTTTCCACTTAATGACCACTCAGCATATTGATATTGAATGTCTTGATGTCTTACTTAGCAGAGTTGACAACAAAGATATCATCGTCCCTTATTTTGGCGTTCATCCTTGGTTTAGCCATTTATTTTACACTGGCGATACAAAACCAAACAAAATTGATCATTACAACAAAGTTTTGAAACCAACTTTTTCAAATGAATTACTATCTAACCTTCCCGAACCAATGAGTATACATCAGCACACCAAAAGAAGTATGGAGATCATTGAAAAGCACAATTTAAAGGTTTATGGGATTGGAGAAATTGGATTAGATAAATTGTTTCGAGTACCCGATGTTGGGTTTTTGGGAAATCCGAAAAGTAACAACATTGCAAATGACAATGGTAATAAGCTGCCGCCACCTGACAAGGTATTATCAAAGTCACGAGTTACAATACAACATCAGATGGACATTTTTAACCACCAGTTGGAGTTTGCACAACGTATGGACAAACAGGTCTCAATACATTGTGTAAAAGCCCACGGTGCTTTATTCGAAGAGGTGATGAAGTACTCTTCAACATCATCAAAAAAGTTAAAATCGACTACAACAGACTCACAAGCTACCACATCAACATCTGCATCGGGTTTACCGCCTTTAAGAGTAATATTACATTCATATACAGGCTCCATCGATCAAGCGAAACGATGGGTTAAGGAATGGCCAAAAGGCGGTAAATTGTTCTTTTCCTTGTCAAATTGGATTAATGGTAGTGAAGATAAAGAGGAAACATTGAAGGGTCTCATGGATATAGTGAGCCTTGATCAAATACTAACAGAGAGTGATATTCCTGTTGATAGACTCTTTATTGAGGATAAAACGCAAGAGTACTTGGATCATTTGTTAGGTATTTACGAAAGGCTAAACGTTTATAAACTGATAAAGTCTGACCAGATAGAGTCAAACATGTTATCTTCCATTAATGTACAATCATAGTACTAGTATAGTATTTTATAGTATTGATAATGATAATTTGTAATAATAATCACAAGAATTATAAAAGCTACAATACTAAACAATCTTTAAAATGATATTTAAATTCATAAATAGCTTCATAATCTGGATTTGATAATGTTAACAAACTCTGGTTTCAATGATGCACCACCAACCAAGAATCCGTCAATGTTTTTCTTGTCTTTAAATTCTGGAGCATTCTTACCGTTAACAGAACCACCGTACAAGATTCTAGTAGCTTCAGCTTGGTCTTGACCAATAGTCTTTGCCAAGTGCTCTCTGATACCCTTGTGGGTTTCTTCAGCATCATCTGGAGTAGCAGCCAAACCAGTACCAATAGCCCAAACTGGTTCGTAAGCAACAACAATGTTTTTCCAGTCCTTGATGATCTTGGAAACAGCATCCAATTGCCTAGCACAGACTTCTAAAGTAACACCACCTTTTCTCTCTTCCAAAGTTTCACCAATACACAAAATGACGCTTAAGCCATTGTCCAAAGCGTATTTGGTCTTTTCTGCAATGAATTCATCGCTTTCTTTGATGATGGTTCTTCTTTCAGAGTGACCAGTCAATGTCCACTTGGCACCAACATCAATAACTTGTTCAGCACAAGTCTCACCAGTGAATGCACCACATGGCTTGTTGAAGACATTTTGTGCACCAACTTGAACGGTTGGTTGTTTGTTCAATTCAACAGCAAGACTAAGGTACAATGCAGGTGGGGCAATGACAACTTCGACGTCCTTTGGCAACTCTTGTGAGTTCAAGTTGTCAATGATTTGTGTGACGGATTGCTTTGTACCGTTTGCTTTGAAGTTACCTCCAACGAAGAATTGACGAGCCATTTTATTTAGATGTGATTTGAAATGTACAGGTTTTATAATATTTACCAATTGTTGAAATAATTGATGAAAAAAACTGTAATAGATGGGAAAGAAGGAAAGAAGGAAAGAAGGAGAAGGAAGGGGAAAGGGGAGAGAAAAGGAAAAAAGAGAAAAATAAGTTTTAGGAATTAGTTCAATAAATGTGATTTTCGCTTGGAAAATTTCATAGGATCGGAGGAAATTGGGAAGCTCATGAACAATCCACTGAACCGTGGGGGTGGAGCTATGCGAGGGAGACAGAGGGCCTTAACATGCAAGGTCGTGCATACATGGACAAATGGTTGCATTCTGTCCGAACAACATATGCCACGGCTAACAGAACCGAGAAAATAGTGAGAAGGATATAGTACGTGCCTGTGTGGAGGTGTGTGGGTGTAGAGAAAAAAGTCAAAGAACGCAAATATTTTATACGAACACTATACTACACTGGTCTTTTTTTTAATACTAATTTCTTTCTTTCTGTTACTTTTCTTCTTTTCTTCTTTTCTTTTTTAATTTTCCCATCTAGAATTCCACAAATCTTTGTATTTGATACTTTCTTTCCTTTGCTTTCAACTTTTTCATCCTATTTTCGTTACTTTTGATTTTCTCTTTCTTCAAATTTTCATCCTTGTCTTTCCACATCCATTTATCCCTTATTTTTAATTTTTTAATCGATGGTTTTTATCACAGTTTCATATCATCAAAGCTTTCCACGCTTGTACAGTCACTCAATGTATCCTGCTTAAACTTTGAAATCAACTTATCTTTGTATCGCGAGTTTTTCGAATTGCTAGACGAGCGAATCTTCTTATAAGTGTCCTTGATCTTTTTATTCTTTTCTCGCAATGTCTCTACAGCATCTTTTTGAGCTTCAATCATCGGCTGTAGCTCTAGATCTGTAATCACATCGCCTGCATCATTATTCGCATTCACTTGTCTCAGAGCCTCTTTGGCTGCTTTTAACACCTCATTTTGAAGTTCGGCCTCAGACAAGTCATCCCAAGTCTCTAGTTTGGATTTGAGCTTATATCCTGACGCCTTCAGATCGCGTTTCATTACCAAATACTTGCAATGAGGTATATTTTTCAAACTTTCAAACTCCTCGTATGTCCATTTAAACCATTTCATCAAAAATACACGCGACCAGATCCCATGAGTCACCAAGACCAATATATTTGGAAAGTCATCTTGTCGGAATTGTCGATACAAGCTCTCATTTAAACTAGCAACTCTATCATACACATCTGCAGCACTTTCTCCATGCGGTATTCGGTAAAAGAAATGGCCATAATGAGCCCGCTCTTCCCAAATCTTTTCCATTTCTTCTGCGGACTTTTGAAAATTACCAAAATCTTGCTCCCTCATACGAGTTTCTTCTCGAACACAATAGTCAACATCTGGAAGATCCTTGATACCTTCTATAATATTATTGCATGTCTGTCTAGTACGTAAATACGGTGAAGTATAGAACATGATACTTTTCTTATTTCGTTTCCCATCGCCACTGTTGCAATCTTGTAATTCTGGGTTCTGCACAAAGTCCGCTAGTACAGTACCGGCTCTGAGTGCTTGAAGATGGCCCCTTTCCGTAAGCTCAACAAGGTGGTTGGGTGTATGCGAGTTGACTCTCTTGTCACAATTTCCAAGCGACTCACCGTGTCGAACTATTAAAATGTACTATTAGCCGCATGTTAGTAAATGTTGTGTAGGTGTTTGGTTCGCCAATGCATATACATACTGTCGGTTTTCCCATAATTATCGCTTTGAGATATCAGATTCAAGGCTTTGCAATTTTTAAATCTAATAGGAGATTATTCAAGACTTTGGTTGGATATATATGACACTTAGTTCCGAAATTGAAAAGGAAAGAGAAAGGGGAAGATAAAGAGAGAACGAGAAAGTGAGGGTGAGAGAAAGAAGTTGGGAGTGAAGAGGATCCGTTGGTGATACAAAATCAACATCCACAGAGAGAAAGAGAGAGGCAGAGAGAGAGAGAGAGAAAGCGAACTAATCTCAACCATCACCATATATCCACTCATCCGAAACGACCCCAACCGGTTTATACACAGGTAGATTATAAATAACAACACACTTACTTACTTACTTACTTACATTATTTATACTTTTACCATTCGAAAGCTTAACCAGACTTTGTATAAAGTGCATTGTCAAAGAGCCTTTGGTTAATGATATTGTTGTTGTAACTCTGTACATCGTTACGATCAATGCCACTACCAAAATAATTCTACCATTCTTTTCTTTTGTTCTTCTTCTTCTTCTTCTTTTCTTTTCTTCTTCTTTTTTTTTTTCTTTCCTTTTCTTTAGTAGAACATAAAACGCTTTAAAATTTGTAATCAAAGTAAATAAGAGATAGAATGTTGGAGAAGATTCTAAAGTTTGAGAGAATACTTTCTGATATTATGTTTCTAATTTATTCCATATACCAAAAAAAGAAAAACACAAACTAAAATCAACAAGATCCAGGGCAACGGCCACGGCAACTGCAACAGCCACGGTAAGAGTTACAACCACAGTAAGAGTTACAACACCAACAAACTACTCAGCTGTCAATTTTCTATTAATAGCAAAACTCTTTTGCAATTCTTCGTCGCATTTCTTCAATACATCCTCAGCTAAGACGTGAATAGAATGGCTCTGCAACATATTGTTGTATCTTGAAGGTTCTTGAGGCAATCTGAAAATAGATTTCCATTCATCGGTGCTCAATTCCTCTTCTCCCTTCTTGGACCTCTCCAAGTTCTCGTATTTCCTCTGCTGTTTCCATTGCTGAATCTTGGATTGCTCCTTTTGGTATTGTCTTTGGTAATAGTTAAAGTTGTTTTGATCGTAGTTGAAAGAGTCTACTTGACTACACAACGATTCTAAAAGATGGGTAGTTGAACCGGAGTTAGAAAGCAAATCAAGACTCTTGAATTCGGATTGTGCTTCCGAAGGAGTTGCTTGCTTATTGTTGGAAGTCAAGTACAAGTCCACCAATGCTTGGTTTTGAATTTCCAATTCCAATTTATCAAAAATGTTCAAATAAGAAACCTTGTTTTTCTCCAAATCCCTGGACTTCCATTTACCATCAATGTATCCATTCATGAAACCTGAAGATAATCTCACCGCCTTCAAATCGAGCTCTTGTCCTTCGCTGGACATGTTGTGAACAAGTATAAAGGCATTAGGGTTGAGTAATTGTTGTTGAGCCAACCCATCAATTAGTTGTGACGTAGCAAAGTTACCCGAGATAGATGACTGGAAATATCCTTGGAATTCAACACCATATCCAAGTTTTTTGAAATTTTCAAGCAACTCTTTCTGGTATTGGCTTCCACTTCTAGATTTGAATGACCCACCTTCGTATTGATCAGGGTATGGAAATGGGAAAACATGTGTAATGTCGATCAATGACTCATCTTCGAAACCCAATAATGCACCTGAAAACAAGGCTGGGTAGTGTTCTGATGTGTGTTTAATTAACGATAACAAAACAGAAGACGAGATCGTCACTGTATTTACAGATGATGGCTTGTATTTAGGCATGATTGAAATGAAATGCTTATATGATATGACTCTTGTGAAATATGATTATCTATCCCTTTAACTCACACACGATACACACTTTTAAGCACCCTCCGATTTTTTTTTTTTATTTAATCACTATGTTTCTCTATTTTGGAAAAATTTTCAGAGCTCTATGGCTTTTGTTGCAGTGCGTCAAAAAAAAAAAAATGGAAAAAGAAGAAGAAGAAGAAGAGATAGCGACGTTCGTGAGCTAGAGTTTGAAAAACTAAATAAAAAAAAAAAAAGATTAAAAGAAAAAAAAAAATTGAAGAACCAGGAGCATCGTTCATTATTTTCCTACAATCTCAACCCCAACTTAGTAATATTCAACCACTAAAGCATGTCTGAAGTTGATAAAGTAGCAGAACAGGTCCAAAAGACCTACTTGGACGACGTCACCGGCGAACAAGTGTCCAAGACTGAATTGAAAAGAAGACAAAAGCAAAGAGCTCTCGAGGCCAAGAAAGCTCAAAAAGCAGCATCAGCTCCAGCACCAGCTCAAAAAGCCGGTAAAAAGAAAGATGAATTGGCCGACTTGAACCCAAACCAATTTCACGAGATTAGATCACGTCAAATTGAAGAGCTTCGTGAAAACAACTACAAGGACCCATCTGCTTTGAACCCATACCCACACAAATTCGAAGTCACCAAAAGATTGCATGACTTTGTTAAGGAGTACGACTATTTGAAGAGAGGTGAAACCTTGAATGATATCACTGTTCAAGTCACTGGTAGAATCATGACCAAAAGAGAAGCAGGTGCCAAGTTGAGATTCTACGTCTTGAAAGGTGACGGAGTGGAAGTCCAAATCATGGCTCAAGCTCAAGATGCTGAATCCGCTGAAATTTACGAGAAAGAGCACGATTTGTTGAAAAGAGGTGATATCATCGGTGTTGTTGGATACCCAGGTAGAACTGCACCAGCAAAAGGTGGTGATGGTGAATTATCAGTCTTTGCAACCAAGGTGCAATTGTTGACCCCATGTTTGCACATGTTACCAACTGAACATTATGGATTCAAAGACCAAGAAGCAAGATATAGAAAACGTTACTTGGATTTGATTATGAACGACAGAAGTAGAGACATTTTCAAGGTTAGATCACAAATTATCAAGTACATTAGAAAATTCTTGGACGACAGAGACTTTGTTGAAGTCGAAACTCCTATCTTGAATGTTATTGCAGGTGGTGCCACCGCTAAGCCATTCGTTACCCACCACAATGACTTGAACATGGAAATGTTTATGAGAATTGCCCCTGAATTGTTCTTGAAAGAATTGGTTGTTGGTGGTATGAATAGAGTTTACGAAATTGGAAGACAATTTAGAAACGAAGGTATTGATATGACTCATAACCCAGAATTCACCACCTGTGAGTTTTATCAAGCATATGCCGATGTCTACGACTTGATGGATACCACAGAAATGATGTTCTCAGAGATGGTTAAGGAGATCACTGGTGGCTACGTTGTTAAGTACCACCCAGATGGCCCTCAAGGTAAGGAGTTGACCTTGGACTTTTCTAGACCATGGAAGAGAATCAATATGATGGAAGGATTGGAAGAAGCTTACAAGGTCAAATTCCCACCAGGAGACCAACTCCATACTGAGGAAACTGCCGAGTTCTTGAAAAAAGTGTTGAAAGATAACAACTTGGAATGTTCTCCACCATTGACCAACGCAAGAATGTTGGACAAATTGGTGGGTGAATTGGAAGATGCTTCAATTAACCCAACCTTTATCTTTGGTCACCCACAAATGATGTCACCATTGGCCAAGAGAGACAGAGAGATTCCAGGTTTGTGTGAGCGTTTCGAAGTGTTTGTTGCCACTAAGGAGATTTGTAACGCATACACAGAGTTGAACGATCCATTTGACCAAAGAGCCAGATTCGAAGAACAAGCCAGACAAAAGGCGCAAGGTGATGACGAAGCACAATTGGTTGATGAAACATTCTGTAATGCTTTGGAGTATGGTTTGCCACCAACTGCTGGTTGGGGTTGTGGTATTGATAGATTGGCCATGTTCTTGACCGACTCAAACACAATCAGAGAAGTGTTGTTATTCCCAACTTTGAAACCAGATGCTTTGGTTTTGAAAGGAGAAGAGCCATTGAAAGCAGAGCAAAAAGAATAAATTAATGTAAGTATGCAAACAAGTAGTGTATCATTATATTGACATAAATACAGAATATATAGAAAGATGGCAACTATCAAATTTAGTACTATCGTTGAACCAATTCACCTCTTCTTTTCATTTCAAGTGCTTTCTTATATGGTGGAGCCGTTGGCTTTTGTACAGGATCTAACCGTAGCGAATCAGCATCTAATTCATATGTGGCATCAGAGTCTATACCATTGACATCTCCACAGGCAATAAACTCTACAATTTCTCTATCCTCATCTCCCATTTCATAGACTTCATCATTAGCTCCACCATGTAACCCCGCTCCTTCAAAAAATTCATTCGTCGACATACTTGCGTCTAATTTGGGCACCCACCCTTCGATGGGTCTATAGCCAAGTCCAACAATAAATGCTTCAAGACTGGTACCTCGCGAACTTCTGGGCTTGGCGCACACGACTCTATCGAAAAATTTGCTAAATTGTTTATACATCACATCAATATCCTTACCTCTAAAAATTTTTGCTGCAAAAGAACCACCTGGTTTCAAAATACAAGTGGTGAGTTGTAAGGCAGCCCATACCAATTGATGTTGAACATACTCATCCAAATCATGAAGTCCCGTGACATCAGGCGCACCGTCACTGCATACAAAATCAGCAAGTTCATTATCAAAGCAGTCTAGAATTTGTTGCAAGGTTTTTGGATGCGTGATATCCGCTTGAATTGTTGTGACTCCTTCTATCGGGGTCATTGGCTGTAAATCAACTGCAACAATTTTGGCCGCATCGGCATTGACATTAACAGAGGATGTAGTAGTAGCAGCAGCAGCAGCAGTAGGAGCAGTAGGAGTAGTAGGAGTAATAGGAGTCGTAGCAGTAGATGAATTATTGGTAGCGGTGGTACTTGAATGGAGTCTTTTACTCAAAACTTGAGACCAAGAACCTGGAGCTGCACATAGATCAACCACACGCTTAACATTTGAGTTGAGAAGGTTAAACTCCTGATCAAGTTGGAGTAGTTTATATGCAGATCTAGCTCGCCATCCCTCTTCTTTCGCTCGTCGATAATATAAATCCCTCTTGTCCTTATTTGTCTTTCCCATTTTGATGTAGTAAACTAGTCGATGATATCGAAGATAATAATAATGATGATGATGATGATGATGATGATGATGATGATGATGATGATGATGTTGTTGTTATAGTAGGCGTGAAGAAGGGATCCTAGTTGGTTGGGGTTTTTTTTTTTGCAACTGCCTTTGTTGAAGAGCATAGTAGTATTCTACGGTTGTACACTAGTTACGAGTGTGTCGTGTCGTGGCTATCAATATTTGTGTCAGAGATACATTTTCTGGATTTTTTTTTTTTTCTTTTCTTTTCTTTTTCTTTTTTTTTTTTTTTCTTACGCTTCTTGCTTTTCTAATAATGATCGCGAGTTTAAACCTACCAAAACTTTTCAATCTCATTTTGGACTAGAATTTGAGACTGAAGTAAATTCAACTGCAAGAACAAATAATCCCTCACCGCTCCTTGTTCCAACTACCCTAGTACTTTTTCTTGCCAGAAGATGCTGATTGTTTGCTCACAAATATACAAAAGGGCGTTCTCAACCCGAAGTAGCCGGTCACTTCAGAAGTTCCTCTCTCCAACGGAATATCTTGAAAAAACCGAAGCTAAAAAATTGGAAGATCGTCAATTCCAAGAAACATTACTTAACACTCCGTTCGAGTACTCGCCGCAAACATTGAGCTCACGTGCTTTAAAAGATGAAGGCCGTCCAGTTCCTCTTAATGTTGAACTTTTGAAATATAAACCATTAAGACTTCGCAAGACCCATGGGGATGAAGTTTGTCAATTATTTTTCCGTGGTTATGAAGAACCGGAGCTTGCAAGAATGGGTGAATTTGCAGCAAGAGCAGCCTATTATTTGGGTATCCCGATGTCTCCACTTACTTCGTTAAAGACAGAGAAGAGATTATATACGGTTATCAAATCACCTTTTGCACAAGCCAAGACAAAGCAGAACTTCCATAGGATTACGTATAACAAGAAATTGATTGCATATGATGCAAACGATGAAGTGGTCGACATGTGGTTGAGTTATGTCAACAAATACAAACTTCCACAAGTCGAGATGAAGGCCACAATCACCTCGCGCGAGAAATTGAGTTACAACGAGGACTTGCAAAATGCAGAATTGGAATTCCCACTGAGCTACGAGGGTATAGAAGACCCTGTCGCATTGAAGGTGAAAGAATTGTTGGAATCAGAGGAGTTTAAGAGACACTTGAAGTAGTGATATTGTAAATACATAAGCCATCAAAGAATATTTTTTTTCCTTTAAAATAAGACATGACAAAGATTAGCAGGATGAACAAGATGAACAAGAGGAAGTAAATGAGTGATTACAGTAGAATATGCAAAGTACCATCATGCCAAAGAATGTTCTTTTGTCATCTCTCTCTCTCTCTCTCTCTATATATATATATATATATATGTATGTTCTAGTTTCTTTGGTTGACTGATTATCCCTTTATTCCACTATTCCACTATTCTACTATTCCACTTCTTTAGTCTATCTATCTTCCCATTAGTACCAATACACACATATTCATACAAACCTTTATTACCACTAACTCTATCCATAAACATCCCACCCTTCTTCTGGTTCCTCTTCAGAGTCCTCCTCTTTTGCCTTTCGAATTTCCTCTTCTATCCGTTTTCTTCTATTCTCTGCAACTGCCAACACATCAGTTCTACACATTGGACACGTGGAATTAGTCATCAACCATGGTCCGATACATTCCAAATCAAAAACGTGCTTCACTGAACCAGTGCATGGCAATTTCACAATGAGGGGGTATTTATCGTCTTTGAATCTATTTGTGCATATTGGACACGAGGCCTCGACATCTTTAATATCCTTTACAGACACCCTCTCCAAAGTATCCAAAAAATCTGGCTGGACCCCCTTAGTTTTAGACGATTGATTATCAAGGATTGAAAGCAAAGAATCTGCAAAACTGGAGTTGTCCATTGCGCGTAGTTGATCTAATGCAGCAGCTAGTGCCTCAACTGATGTAATTGATGCGTAATTAGAGTCATAAGCAGCAGAGTCACTTGAGTTGCCATTGTTATTGCTATCATTGCGATTGTGGTTGTGTGATCTATTGATGAATGAATCAAGTATATCAGTGAGTGTTTCTCGATTTCGACCACGATCTTGGGATCGCAGTTGTGATTCCAGCAGTTGTTGTAGCAGCTCTTGTGAAGCTATGTTATGTTCCTCTACAATAAACTTGTTAGTATCATTGTTGAACCAGCAAAAAGATATTGATCGAAAGAAGAAATGTCAAAAGTCTAAAAAAAAATTAAAGAAAGGAAGAACAAAAAACAAGAAATATCAGAGAAGTAAGTTAATCATACCTTCGTAATTCGACATTTATCGGTGTGCTTGAGAGGAAAGAAGAGGATATGTTGGTTTACACGAGATCTCCAATTATTTAATAAAGGTGCAAAAATTGAAACTTTTGGTTTGAATATTTCGCGCCACCTTAATTTTGAACTGTATTTGCAAGAGGTGGGACGTGGGGGGGGGGGGGGGGGGGAGGTTAGTAGCACTTCATTATAGCTACACACGCACACAAATACTACTATCTAATTAGTTCTAGGATAAAAAAAGTTACTATTTCAATACTATTGCCAATCCATCCTCAAATAATCATCGTCCCTGTATGTATAGCTCCTACTTGTTCCGTGAACTGTAACTTTATTCTCATTCTCATTCTCATTCTCACTTTCGACTCTCATCCTATTCTCCCTATTTTGGTCATCTTTTTCGTTCTCTTCATCATTTTCACTTTCTTTGACCTCTTTGATCTCTTCAATTTCGCATTCTTTTGATTTACCTGACCCCTTCGAACAACTGTTTCCAAAGTAGTCGTTTCTTTGATTACTCAAGAGCAAAGGGGTCATCGGCGGGTCTTCAAGTGGTGTTTGAACAGGATTGAGAATCGGTGAGTCACTTCCGCCATTCCCACTATTACCACGATTTCCGTTTATATCTTCTCCGTCTTCCCTTTCATCTTGATCTCTTGCTTCTTGGTTCAATCGTTGCTCAATACTTTCCCTTCTATTCACCATTTGCATCAGAAATATGTGTCTTTTCGCTTGACCATCCATTGAAGGGGGAGTTTGTGAATTTAGCCAGAACCTCGATGGTGATCCACCCAATGACGTTGGATCCAAATTTGGCGAGTTGGGAATTGTATTCGGTACTGAGTACGGCGTGCCAGAAAGATGTCCAAATCCCTGAGAAGGTTGTATAGAGATATACTCTGCTCCATTGGCTGATGTTGATGATGATGGAGATGTTAATTTTGCATATGTCTGTAGCCTCTGTATATTCGAGTAAGATTTATTATCTGAGTTATTACGTACAAGTCCTATTCTTCCATCTCCAGATTGATGCTGCAGCTGCAGTTGTTGCGGTTGTTGCAGCAGCAGCAGCTGCTGCTGCTGTTGGTGAATCCAGTATTTTGGCGATATACTCAGATCAAGAGATAATAATGAAATAGTGGATGATGACGGAATGAGTTTGCCATTATGATCTTTACCTATTGAACTAGCTAGTAGTTGCGGCTCGGGGTGGTCTCGAAAATGCTCTGCACTAAAGCCATCTTCTAATTCAAGAACGTCCTCATCATTAACAGACTCATTGATGTTAAATATTGGCCGCAGGAAAAGCAATTTCTGTGGTTGAGATTGTGACTGTGAATACGAGCGAGACTTGGATCGCGATCGTGTGCGTTCTCTGTCTCTAATATTTAGACTTGATATGGGGATAGTTATACCAGTACCAGTTCCTGAACCAGTTCCAGTTCCAGTTCCTGAACCAGTTCCAGTTCCAGTTCCAGATCCTGTACCAGTGCAGGTGCTGGTGCTATTGTTTGGATTTGCATTTGGTCGTGAGTCAGTATTGTAGATTCTAGGGTCGTGTGACGAACTAGAAGAGCCCTTGCGTTCGTGTAAAAAGTTCTCCTTAATTGATAGGTTGTTGATGTATTGCTCTAGACGCTCTGCTGAGCTCCGTGATCGTATCGACATGTTGCTTCTGTAGTCGTTCTTTTTGTCCGAGTAGTGGTAATGGTGGTGATGCAAGGCAATAGTATATTGTTGATAAGAGAAAAGAATTAGGAGAGCAAGAATGAGAAAAGATAATGATGGAGAAACCGTTTCGCATTTATCTTGAATAATAATATTAACAATAAATAAAATAATAAATAATACTTTTTTTTTTTTTTTTTTTTCGGTGCTTTCGCACATTGTCCGTAATCTAATGTAATAAGTTTATCTATAAACCCAAATCTACAATCTATAATATGTAACTTCACCATTTTTCAAAACATCCACGTACGTGTGTATGTATACGTGTAACGTATTACATCAGCACATCTAATACTCTCCCTTATCTTCAGGGTCAATTTTGAACACTTTATCAGGGTTCAATATTCTGTTTGGGTCCAAACTCAATTTAATCTTTCTCATCATATCTATAGTATCTTGACCCAACTCCAACTCTAAAAAGTTTCTCTTTGCATTTCCTATACCGTGTTCCCCTGTCGCAGTCCCTTCATTAGCCAAACCCAACTCAATCATCAGATCCACTAATTTTTCAACCTCTCGCCTTTGTTCATGCTGGTAAAAAATATCTGCATGGAAATTTCCATCGCCTGCATGTGCCAATATAATAGACTTGAAAGGTGAGGCTTTGATCATTTCATGAACTTTGTCAAGCACAGGTGATAGCCTCGATAAAGGTACAGCAATATCTGTGACCCAAATACGCACGTCTTCATCAATCTCGTTTTTCCCCCAATTATACATTGCGTAAAATGCATTCTTCCGAGCAGAGAATAGTTCTTCTTGTTCTTCTTTGCTTTGCGCATATGTGAAGCTTTCGGCATTATTCGCTTTGGTGATCTTGTTGAGCACTTTTACATTTTCCTCAACTACTGCATCGTTGATTCCGCCTATTTTGAAGAAAATTGTTGGCACTTCTAGCCATGGTCGTGTAGTATAACCGCTATAGTTCAAGCAGTGCATCATATCATTATCCAATAGCTCAATTGCCGTTGGCTGCATCCCTGATCGAAATACTTGGGCCACTGATTTTGTAGCATCTAGAATGGTAGGGTATTGCACAACAACCACAGTTTCACTTTTGGGTTTAGGGTATACTTTACACACTGCTTCCGTAACCACACCCAAAGTTCCTTCGCTTCCGATAAACAAATTCGTTAAATTATAGCCAGCGCTTGATTTTCTTGGCCTTTGCTTTGTCTTGACAATAGTTCCATCAGCCAATACAGCTGTGACACTTATCACATTAGCTGACATTGCCCCATACCTCGATGCATTAATACCTGAGGCATTTGTTGCAATCATCCCACTGATTTGCCCTTGTGGACCACAATCTGTACCAAACATCAACCCATATGGCTCGAGTTCTTGGTTGAGGTGTTGCCAATTGACTCCGGCTTGCACAACAACATCCAAGTCATCATCATGAACGGCTAGGATCTTATTCATCTTGCTCGTATCAAGGACCACGCCCAGTCTAGTTGAATGGAAATGACCTTCAAGTGAAGTACCTCCCGAAAATGGGACCACCGGAATTAATTCGCGATTGCATATCTGCAATACCTGAGAGACTTCTTCGGTAGTCTTGGGATAGATGATGTATTGTGGCACTTGACCCGGTAATGGTTTGTGCGTAGTGAAATCATTACCGGTGTGATGCTCAATCTCCGGTTTACTGTTAACAACTTCAATTCCTAATTTGGTGAATTCAGGGATCACTTTTGAGATATTGGTGCAATATTGAGGAGAAGACAAGTCAGTTAATTTCGTGGTTGAAGTTTTGGGGAATGCATTTTGCGGCGGATTATGGATGGTTCGTTGTTGGCCAACTTTATATGCTATCGTAGACGCTATGACTGCGCCAGTAAGGCCGGCAACAAGTGGTCGCGATAATGTTAGCGTCACTTTCTTCCATGTCATTTTGTAGTGAACCTGTGTATTCCGTTTTGTTTAACTTTGTACAATTGTGATCTAATTTGAAATTAACTTTGGAAAAAAAGCGTTAGCCAATCGTCAAAAGGGAGCTGGGAAATGGGAAATGGAAACGGAAACAAGAGGGGGTGAGGAGGGGAGAAAAACTGGTCTATAGAAGTCGAAGAAGGTTTGTTGAAATTTGTCGTAGCTGCAAAACTATCGTAAACGAGAGCTACTTCTTTTGCAGATAAGTGCGATTTTCCATATTCTTTTTTTTTCATCCATATCCTTTATTTATATATATATATATATATATATATATAGCTAACACTTTTTTTTGGATTCGATCGCCAAAATAGGCAATATCACAAGAAGAAAATGGGTTAGCCACAATTTTGACTTTAACATAGCCAAGATAGAGAAATAAAAAAGTAAAACGAATAAATTTTTTTTTTTTTCGGGGGAAAACCTTCATGTAATTACAGTGTAAATTGTAATCTACTTCCTACAATTTCTTACATGTTACTAAAACTTCAAAATAAAACACATGATATAAAAGAATTAAACTAAAAAAGAGCCTATTTATAAACCTATTTTATTTAATTTTCAAGCTAATTTTCTTTTTCCTTCATCTTCTTTAAGTAAAGAAAAAAATTGGGAGACAGATGGTGGGTGTAGGGGGAAAGGAGGAGGGGGGGGGGGGGAGGAAAAGTTTACTTGGACAAGATTTCACCAGTCTCAAGACTCTTTTCGAATCTTTCTCTTTCAGACAATGATGGTCTGTTCAACATTGCCTCGAGAGCAGCCGAGTATGGAGCCTTGTGGTTCTTTGGTGGGTTCAATACCTTAACCAAGTCAAAGTAGTTTTCGTAAATGTCACCATCGTATCTACCAATTGGTGCATTGATCATCATATCAGATTGTTGGAATGAATCAGTAAGACCAACAACATTTGGACGAATAGCAGAACAGAGTTTTGGAATAACTTGACTAGCCAATTCAGCAGTGGCCTTGGTGGAGATGACATTGTAGGCCAAAAATGTACCAGCAAATTTGTCCAACACAATGGTGGCTCCGTACAATTGAGCCAATTGGTACAAGTATGGTTTCTTGTCCTCTTGGTCAAACTCATCAATTCTCTTGACGTATTCAGTCAACAAGTAGTGGTGAGCCTTAAGTTTGGAAATGATAACCAATTCAGCTCCCACATAGTCAAATGACTTTTCTCTAACAGTCTTACCAGCAGTGTATGATGCTCTAATGATGGCAACTTCAATAGCCTTAATCACCTTCTTGACATCTTCGATATCAGCAGCATTGTCCAAGATAACCTTTTCAGAACCTTCTTTACCAGTAAATTCCTTCAATTGGTTCAAAAAGTCTGAAGATCCTTTAACAACCTTACCGTCATCTTCAATGGCAATAACATGCTTAACCAATGGCTTACCAATGTTGATACCAAGAACATTATTGTCACCTTCCCAAGTACATTGCACAACCCAGTCATTGTATGCTTTACCGAAACCATTGTATGCAGAGTAACCATGGCCACCACAAGCTTGTCTACATTGGTCAATGGCTTCAGCAGCCAACCAAGTACATGTAGACTTCAAGGAACCAGAGTCGATAAACAATGACTTCATAGCGTCAATGGCCTTCATGATTCCAGCCTCGTCATTTTCATCAACTGCGTCATCCAACTCCAACAAAGTGGCTTCAATAGTTCTTTCAACCTCCAAGGCACCGGCAGAGACAACATATGCTGCAGCCAAGTATGGCAACAATCTCTTTTGGTGCAATGGGTAGTCCAACAATTGTGTCTCCAATGCTTCCTCGTCATCTGGGTCGACATTGTCTCCTTTAAATTGTCTTCTACCAATGGCATATCTCAATGCAATGGTGGAGACTCTGGCCAACATTCTGTATGAGTCCATAACCATCATAACTCTTCCACCCAACAAAGCAGAGTATGACAATTGCTCCAATGGAGGCAAGATAACGTCTCCGTCTCTGTCAACTTTACAGAATTTTTGCAACATAAAGAATCTTGGGATTCTAACCGATGAGAATTGGATCCAACCGTTATCGATACCATCTCTACCCATCTTGGCACCAATGTCACCAACGGTGACACCTGGCATCAAGTCGTGGTTTGAGTCTCTCAATGGCACAACAAAGGTCTTGACACCATAATCTTCGCCATCAACAATCAATCTTGCGTAAACTGTACAGTGAGTAGCAGAGTGGGCAGCACCACCAATCCACCACTTGGTAGCACCAATGTGCGGGGTATTGATGATGAATTCGTCATTGTCTTTGTCAAAAGTAGCAGTAGTCTCGAGACCCATAACGTTTGAACCGTGGGCCAACTCAGTCATACCAAAACAACCGTAGATACCTTTGATGTGGGCGGTTTCCTTGTCCAAGGCCCAGTATTTCAACTGTTCATAAGTACCGTTACCTCTGATACAAGAGATAAACAAACCCAAGTTGACACCGATTCTGGTGGTGACTGATGGGTCAAAGACACCAATAATGGATAATCTTCTGTTAAAGACATCGATGGAGTCTGTCTCCAAATACCTAGAGACTCTGTTAATCTTCAATGCGGTTTGTTCTCTCAATTGTTCCTTTGTCATGTCGTAGTAGGAGCCATCTGTCCACAAGATTGGGTCTCTTTCCATCTGTTGCACCAATGACTTGATGAGTTCGGCTCTTTCTTTGGAACCCTCCAAGAAGATTTGCATTTCTTGTGGGTCAAATTTTTGTTCAGCTCTTTCCTTTTGGATCGAGGTTCTTGGGTCTGGCCCTTGGCTCAAGCTGACAGTCTTTTGTGTAAACACCATTATTAATTTATCTGTATGTATGTATGTGTGTGTGTATGTATATATGTGATTTGTATAATAAAAAAGTTAACTAAAGGATAGTTAAAGAAGAAAGAAGAATAAGAAGAAAGGAGAAAAAAAAGTGGGAAAAGAGAAGAAGAAGTGTGAAAAAAAAAAATCTGGGGAAAGGAATGGCAACTCCTATATATAGTAAATTTGAAACACTCAACGTGTGTCGAGAGTAAGGAGAGGAGAAGTTAGGTAGCGGAGTAAAAACTAATTAGTAGACGCTTAGAAAAAGTGGGAGAAGGAGAGAAGAGGAAGAAGAAGAAGAAGCTGAAGAGGGAAAAAAAAAAGAAAAATTCACAGGCCGAAAAAGAAAAAGAAAAAAAAAAATTAAAATTAAAATTTTTAAAAAAAATTAAAAAAAAAAAAGTATGGGGTAAATGGTTGACATCAGAAGATTACATCTTGCCCCTTATGTAATACTCATACATAAGATTAGATAATTACTTACCTTTTTCACAAGAGATATTACATAAGAAGATAGTTATGAGTTTGCCGGCTATTGCCAGTATTCCTTTTTTTTTCTCTCTGTGTTACTCCCCTCCCCTGCCCCCACCATTTTGCACCACCACCCACTACCACCACTATCACCACCACATACGCAGGAGAGAAAAAAAAATTGATTTACATTCGAATAGCGGAGAAATAATAATAATAAAAAAGAAAAAAAGAGAAGCACATTCTTAACAACAAAGGTAGTTTCCATATTCCTTGCCCATGATGGTGCTATGAGCAAGAAGGTACTAGATAGTTCCATGTCACACTAAGGAAAAGTTTTTATTCACTATTATTGATGTTGTTTTTCTTTCTTTTACTTTTTTTTTTCTAGAAAGGTAAAGAAGTGTATTGGAGAAAAAAAAATTAGAAAAAAAAAAAGAAAGAGTACGTAAGAAGAGAGAAATCAACTTAGAACCGAGGGAAACAGTTGACCCGTTTGTTTTGAACTCCAGCGGGAATTGTGTTGTTCCGACATATCTGACACCAGTCACAAATATGCAGATTAACTCCTGTAATTTAAAAGTTAGTTGGTAGCGGTAGTAGTAGTAGTAGTAGTAGTAGTAGTAGTAGTAGTAGTAGTAGTAGTAGTAATTGTTGTAGTGATAGATACAAAGGTAAACTCCTGCAGTTGGTAATGACGTTGAGACATTGGAATGCAGAGATACAAAGAGGACGGGAAGGGAAAAGAGAGGAGGGGAAGGGGGAGGCAAGAGAGGGCAGGAAGGCAAACGATTATCCGTCGTTTGTGTTTTAGGTGTCACAAACATAATTAAAGTCACAATGAAACAAAAAGGAAAATATTAATAATAATAAAATAATAATAATAAAAATAGTCATAATTCTACCGAGGTATTTGGAGCAGCAAAAAGCAGAGAGAGAGAAAAAAAGAAAACTGAAAAAGAGTCCGAGGCAAAAGAGAAAACAGGAAAAAAATAAAAAATAAAAAATAAAAAATAAAAAATAAAAAATAAAAAATAAAAAATAAAAAATAAAAAATAAAAAATAAAAGAAAAAAAAAAGGAAATTGTTTCACGTGATGTTCTTACTTGAGGAAGGTATGTAAAACGAAGCTCTACAAGCAAATGCACAATTTGTCACATTAACTCCCATTCTTTCCTACTTCTTTTCTCTTTCTCTGTTCCTTTTTTGTTATTATCATTCTTCTACTTATTTAAGGTTAGGTGAAGGTTATATTTTGAGATGTCAAAGAATAATGTGGAGTAAAGATAAAGTGATCATCTCTTGGTTAATCTCCACAAATTGCAAATGCTGGTACTAGTAATGGCTGGTGGTAGTATTAGTAGTAGTAGCAGTAGTATTAGTAGTGATAGTGATACTTGTTTGTGACAAACAGGTGATTTTTGCATATAAATAAAGTATTCTTTTCTAAAACCGAGCTATCCTCGGTATTCCCTTTCAAACTGTTCTAAAAGAAGGACATTTGATAAAAGCATATCAGAGGTGAGGACTAGTGTCAAAATGATAAAGGTAAGGAAAGGGAGGGGAAGGAATTGGAGTCATGAAGACAGAAAGCAGAGCAGAGATGAGCCGGTGGCCTGATTTGAAGATAATATCAAAAAAAAAAAAAATTGAAAAAAACAACATAAAAAGATAATTGAAGAATCAATCAAAATGGCTTACACTTAATATCCATCTACAATGTAAAACTTCATAGACCCTCTTCTTCTTTCACCTTCTGCCTCACTAGTTTTAAACGAATTTCTGTTTTTGTTTCGGCAAAAGAAAACGGAATAAAGACCTAAAAAACATACAATTGATAATCGATAGTTGATAGTTGATGATATGTACACTTTGTATGTGTGTTAACTTTGCATGCACTATAAGTAATCATCCTTTTCTTTTTTTTTTTCTTTTTTTTGCTATGTAAATATTCAACCCCTCTCTCTCTCTCTCTCTCTCTCTCTCTCTCTCTCTCTCTCTCTCTCTCTCTCTCTCTCCTCTACCCCACATTCCGAATTTGTATAGCCCAATGAAGCAAAAGTGTGAAAAATATGGAAAACGTGGAAAGTGTGACAAAAACATACATTGAATCTGTTTTCCATTTACCAACACGTCTGTTACGGACTTAAGATACGAAAACTCCGGAAACACATGATTTTTGAAAGTGGAGCTTGGTTTCATTGTCCTCTTCATATTTTTATCTTATTTCTATCTTACTTCTATCTCATTTCACTACAACCAAATTATCACATCCTCTTTTAAAAATAGTCTTTCCCTTCAACTCCTTCTCTCTCTCTCACCCCCCCTCATCTCCCCAAGATCTTTCATTTCCAAACTCTTGTAGACTTTTTGACTACAGGTTAAGGGAGGGGATCAGTCAAATGAGATTGCTTACCAAGTACAAATAAACTGTAGATGATTGTAGACTATGCTTCACCATCTCTCTTTCTTCATTCTTCTTCATTCTTCTTCATTCTTCTTCTTTATCATCAATTCATACCTCAGTACTTCTTATTTTCAGCACAAAATTTTCAACGGAGTTTGTTAAATTTTTCTCTTGTGTTCTATTGATCACCTCTATTCCAAATGTAACTATGCTGTCTCTTTTTTTTTCATTTCATTCGTTTATTCTCTTTTCAATTACATTTTTTTTTTTCATTTTGTATCCTTCAGTTTAAAGGGGTCTAAAGTAGGTTGAACCATGTATTCAAACATCACATTGATTTCCCATTAAACAGTGTATTCATTAAAGCTATTTACTTTCTCGGTATTCCATCTCCAATATATGCCTAGTGCTGCTAGTAAACAAATATCATATGAGGTGATTGAACCAAAATATTTGCAACAAACGTTGTTATTTCTTCTTGTGAGCTTCGCCATTCAAATGTAAACCTTGAACTCAAACAATATAGGCAGCCTTCAAAAACAAAGAATAACAAAATTTTAAAAAAAAATTTATACCAAAATTTGGTTTATTGAGCCTGGAAAAAGAATGTTTTTTATTCAAACTCGTTATTTTTTTTTCTTTTTCTTTTTCGATCAGTGATAATAGTATTAAATTACGGTTGAAGAATGTAAAAGCAAATTCCTTGGTTGAAGAGTCCAAATTTAACATTTGGGAAATATAGAAACAAACATAAATGAAATACACTAACCTCAAAAGGTGATTATGAGAGAAAGAAAGAAAGAAAGAAAGAAAGAAAGAATGAATGAATGAATGAGAAGAAAAAACTGCATTGTCCCATACGTCATATTTTGATGAAATCATGGCGAAGCTTATACCGGAGAATTTGTGATCAGCACTTGCAATAGTATTTGATGGCCTATGTGAAACAAGCACTTTCACTTTCAAAACTTACCATCTTATAGAAGCGCTTCTATATCCATGTCATCACCTGTATCTTCCATGCTTCTTTATTTCTTTCCAAAATAAGGGGATATTTAATACCATCAACCAAAGAAATGAAAAGAATACAATCATTTGAAAATCTTGAAAAAATCTTGAAAATTAACTCAGATATTTGTGTATATACATATATTCATACACATACATATATATATATACAAAAGGGGTCCTTTTATGTACATCCTTCCATCATCTCCATTGCTCGAAACATTGATCTCTATCTCCTTTGGACTAATATCTCCTTCTCCGTTTGATTCATTCCTTATTCTCTACCTTTATAATTGTGGGACCAACATGTCCATCAATGGCGACTGAATAAATAAAACACCAAGACCGAAAAGGGCAACTTGAGTACCGATGGTGAATGCTGGAGTCTTCTTGATCTTCTCAATGTACGACTCTTCTTTTGTAGTTGGTGGGATTCTTGTTTGAAAGTTCATTTTTGATGTATTCTATAGTGGACTATTCAATAATCTATCAAAGCAATCACCAACTTTGCTTTACACTTTTGGGTTCAAGGTTGCAATTTTTTTTTTTTCCCATCCTTGACTTTGTAATCTGGTTAGTGCACACACATTGTCTCTCTCTCTCTCTCTCTTTTTTTTTTTTCTCTCCCTCTGTTTCGCACACACACTCACACACTCACACACAAGATTTCAAATATATTAACAACTGAAGAGAAGACTTGATTAAATGAAACAATACGAAACGAGACTATATACAAGCTTTGATTTGTGATTACCAACAGCTTGATCTTTGCAAAAGAAAAAAAAAAAGGTATACTTTGTATAATTCATCACAAAGCGAAAATAAAAATATAGAAAAGCAAATTAAATTAAATCAAATCAAAAGAAAAGAAAAGAAAAGAAAAAAGAACAAGATAGAATGGCTTTTATTGACCTTGGAGTAACTCCAGAAACAACATATTCTGTTGCTGGCAAGCAAATCAAATTCAACACGGCGGAGGACATCGAACCTTACCTCAAGGAACTCAGCGAATTGAAAAATGTTCAAAAAGTTGACTTTTCGGGAAACACCATTGGTATTGAGGCTTCAAAAGCATTGAGCGAAGCTCTTTTGGGAAGAGATACCATAATTGAGATTGATTTCTCAGATTTGTACACTGGAAGATTAAACACCGAGATCCCCCAATCCTTAAAATATCTCCTCCCTGCATTACTTAAATTGCCTCAATTGAAAGTAGTTAATTTGAGTGACAATGCATTTGGTTTGCAAACTATTGATCCTATCGACGATTATATTGCAAAAGCTGTGTCCATAGAGCATTTAATTTTGTCCAACAATGGAATGGGTCCGTTTGCGGGCTCAAGAATCGGTGGCTCATTATTCAAATTAGCCAAGGCAAAAGAAGCAAAAAAATTACCATCATTAAAGACATTCGTATGTGGAAGAAACAGATTGGAGAATGGTTCAGTGAACCACTTGGCTGTTGGATTGAGAAACCACAAGGACTTGGAAGTTGTTCGTTTATACCAAAATGGTATCAGACCAGCAGGTATCTCCAAGTTGATTGAAAAAGGTTTATCGCAAAACAAGAAATTAAAAGTCTTGGATTTACAAGATAACACAATAACTACAAAGGGTGCTATCAAGTTAGCAGAGTCGATATCTAACTGGCCAGAGTTGGTCGAGTTGAATTTGAACGACTCACTTTTGAAAAATAAAGGTTCATTGGAAGTCGTCAAGGCCATTTCAAAAGGCGATAAGAAAGAATACTTAACAACATTGAAATTGCAATACAATGAGTTGGAAGTAGATAGTTTGGAAGTATTGGCCGAAGCTATCGGCTCTCATTTGCCCAATTTGAAATACCTTGAATTGAATGGAAACAGGTTTGAAGAAGACTCGGAGCACATTACCAAGATTAATTATATCTTTGAAGAAAGAGGTCATGGTGAGTTGGACGAGTTGGATGAGTTGGAAGAACTCGATAGTGAAGAAGAAGAAGATGATGATGAGGATGAGGAAGACGAGGAAGATGCTCTTGAAGAAGATTTGGACTTGGAACAATTGGAGGAAGACCTCTCTGGGGTATCCGTTGAAGACAAAGATAAGAATGTTGATGAAATTGCTACTGAATTGTCAAAAACCCACATTGAATAGAGTATATTTATATAGAAGTCTTTAATATTTTCATCTTGCATTGAGGTAATTATCAATTTGGATTTTTCAACGAATCATTCCTATCTTAAGATCAACCATTTTGTTCATAATTCTAATTTCGTCTTTTTCTAATAGCTAATTTCTTTCATCCTAATCGAAAAAAATAAAAAAATAAAAGTAGAAAAGTAGAAAAGTAGAAAAGTAAAATAGTACAGTAAACATTTTGCATCTGTTTATTTCTTCTTTTGGTAGCACTTACTTAACCCGCGATAAATTCTCTCCTCACTGCTACACATACCCATCTCCACTACCACCACCACCACCGCCAACACCACTCAAGAAACCTAATGTCAAGTATCTACAAACTTTCCCTTAAAGGTATAAGAGCATTTGAACCAGAACACGATGAAACAATTCAGTTTGGATTTCCTTTGACTTTGATTTGTGGTCAAAATGGATGTGGTAAAACCACAATTATCGAGTGTTTGAGATATGCAACAACAGGGAATCTTCCTCCAAACTCCAAAGGGGGCGCGTTTGTTCATGATCCAGGATTAAGTTCACGCGTTGCAGTTCATGGGGAAGTAAAATTGGCATTCAAGAATGCAAATGGCAAATCCATGATCACTACACGCAGTGTTTCCGCTACTATGAAAAAGGGCGGAGCTGGTGGAGGAGCTGGTGGAAACGGGGGACTCACATTCAAGACCCTTGAAGGACAATTGGCTTATATTGAAAAGGGACAAAAGACAGCAATATCTTCAAAAAACGCAGAGATGGATGCTCAGATTCCCATTTTTTTAGGAGCTTCCCCTGCAATATTAGATAACGTGATTTTTTGCCATCAAGATGATAGTTTATGGCCATTGAGTGAGGCGTCAGTATTGAAGAAGAAATTTGATGATATTTTTGAAGCCTCGAAATTCACCAAAGTGATTGATAACTTGAAAACAATAAAGAGGGACATGTCAGTTGATATCAAACTAATCGAACAAAGTGTAAATCACTTGAAGATAGACAAAGACCGAGCAAAAAAAGTAAAGGATAAATTGGCACAAAAGACACAATCAGTAGATCATTTCACCATGGAAATTAGTGAGCTTAATATCAAGATTGAAAAGAAAGAAAAAGAGGCTGACCAATTATTTGCTTCAAATCAAGAATTCCAAAAGACATTGAGCGACTATGAAAACTTATTGATGAAAAAGGAGTCACTCGAGGAAAGCATTGAAAAGTTAAAAACAACAATCACTATACTTCAAGATACAGATGAAGAACTTTACCACAAACAAGAAAATTTTGCCTCAATCAATACTGAGAAATCAGCCAAAATTGAAGAGTTGCAAACGGAGAGTTTTGACTTGGAAAAGCAATTGAAAGATAAATCTGCCATTTCAAATGAGTTGATTAGACTCGATGGGTCATTAAAGGCAAAAAAAGCAGAGTACGAATCTAATGAAAAAAAGATTAAGGATATAATTCATGAACATGCTGCTTTAATGAAATACCTAGAACAAGATAATATTTCTGTAGCTAGTTTCAAAAAAAGCGTTGAAGAAAGCCTTGCCTCTGCCAAAAGGCAACAAAAGGATTTCGTTGTTGAAAGTAAAGCAAAAGAATCAATACAACAATCCAAGTACCAGGATGTATGCGACTCAATACTAAAAAATGAACAAACTTGCAATTACCTAAGTCAAGAAGTCTCGAGTAATCAACAAACTTTATTGACTTTAAAGAGAAAATTGGACGTCATTGCTAGCGATGAAAATGAGTTGACTGTAAAACGAACAGAACTAGAACAAATAAATCAAGAACTCAGTACAAAGAAGAAGCTAAATGAAGTCAAAAGCTTTGATTCAAAGATTATTGAATCAAATGAAGAAATCTCAAAGTTGGAATTTGAACTTGACGAAATTTCAAAAAGATTAGTTACCGGTAACAAACAGTCTGAACTAAAGTCGAAACTCAAATATCTTGAAGATTCGATGAAACAAAAAGATGACGCTGTTCAAGACATTTTAAAGAAGCTAAACGACAGATACAAGAAGATTGTTGGATCAGATGTGGATATTGATGTTGCTGAGGTAAAATTTAATGAAAAACTTGTACAACTTACCTTGGATATGGAAGAACAACAAAGAAAAGTGTTTAGTTTAGAAAGCGAACTAGAATCGGAGAAACGTTCTCGAGAAGCCATTTTTCAATCCAGGGATGAAAATAATAAAAAGACTAAACAACTCAAACTGGAACTATTAGAAGTTATTCAAGAAGACGAGATTAATGATTATGAGACTGTGGTAGAGAATTTGGAAGACGATTATCGAAATGTGATGGAAGATGTTAATACTGCTGAGGTTACCAAAAAGTATGGAGACTCTGCAATGGAGGTGGCAAAGAAGAACAATTGCTGTCTCTTGTGTAAGAGAACTTTTAACAAGGATGAATTGGAAAGGTTTATTGAGGATTTGAGAAGAGGTTTTGATGAGAAAAAGACTCAAGAGGTAAAAATGAGTGCTAATGAGATAGGTAAAGAATTGGAGGAAACGAAAAAGATAGGGCTAAAAATTGTAACTTATAGAGAGTGTTTGTCACTAAAAGCTACTTTTGAGACTCAAATTGAGTCAGCGGATGCTAAAATAAACCACGTAAACGAACTTTTAAAGCAAGAAAAAAGTAAACATGACTTGCTTAAGTCGAATGTGGATTCTGCTAATTTACTAAAGAAACCTTTATCTGATACTACTAGATTAAATTCAGAGTCACTGGACCTTGCTATTCAAATCGACGATTTAAATGATGAATTGGAAAGTTATGGTTCTGGTGCTGCAACTCTAACTGTGGCGCAGCTTCAAGCACAACAACAAGAGGTGAATAAAAAAATCAAGGGTTTAAGGGTAGATTTGAACGAATGTACAGAGCAAAAATTTAAAGCTCAAAGAGACCTTCAAAAATTGGAGGGCAAAATCAAGGACACAAAGTTGGTCATAAGTAATCTTGAGCGATCACTCGCCGAGGTCCACAATGTAAAAAAGTCTATTAAGGACATTGAAACCGCAATCGAGCAAGCTGAAATGAAGATTGCTGGAATTCAAAAAAAGCTCGAAGAGTTACGAAAAGAAAAACAAATGGAGTTTGAGAAGTTGAGCGAGATTCAAAGACTAAACAGTTTAGAAGAAGAAAGCTTACAACGAAATACAGAGCAAATCTCCAAGATTTATTCAGATTTCATAAACTTGAAAAATGCAATAGAAGAGTATGAGACAAATGACAGGGCAGAATTGGAGAAGAATACCGTTGAGATGGAAAACACTATTCAAGAGATTGAATGTATCAAACAGAAAATGAATCATTTGTCCCAACAGATTAAAGTTCTTGAAAAAGAAGTGATGGATTCATCAAGAATCGAACATAATATAATAGCTAATATTGATTATCGTCTGCAAATTCATAAATTGGATGAAACTGATTTTCAAATCAATGCTATGGATATTGAAAATGCACAGGTGAAAAAACTCGAGTATCAAGAACATTCGAGGCGGTTGAGGGATGAGCTTTCCGAGCTCACTTCTCAACATGCAGGAAAGATTGGAGAAGTGAAACAGATCAAAGACCAAATTGAAGGATTAAAGAAGGAGTTGGAGACTGAGTACAAGAATGTCAACGAACTATACCACGAGGAATGGATTAAGCTTCAAACAAATCTACTAGTGTCAAACGACATCCAAAACTATTCAAAGGCTTTGGACAATGCTATTATGAAGTTTCATAGTATAAAAATGGAGGATATCAATAGAATCTTGGGTGATTTGTGGTCTCAAACATATAAAGGATCAGATATTTCTACAATAGCTATTAAAAGCGATGTTAACTTGCAGGCCAAGGGTAACAGATCTTATAATTACAGAGTTGTCATGGTAAAGGATAATAGCGAGTTGGATATGAGGGGAAGATGTTCTGCTGGACAAAAAGTGTTGGCGAGTATTTTGATTCGGTTGGCATTGGCGGAATGTTTTGGTGCAAATTGTGGTATGATTGCTTTGGATGAGCCAACTACGAATTTGGATAATGAAAATGCGGAAGCGTTGGCATTGGCATTGAATAGAATAATTGAGTATAGAAAACAGCAACTGAACTTTCAACTCATTGTCATTACACATGATGAAAAGTTCTTGACTCATATTCAAGGTGATCGATTTACTGACCATTTCTACAGGATCCAAAGGGACGAAAAGGCAAAATCAAGAATCTATAGTTTACCTATCAGCCGTATACAGGAGTATTGAATTTTTTTTTTGTTTGGGACTCAATTTCCAAATTTTTTGTATGATAGTTGCTGTCCCTGATGATATTGTTGTTGTTATTGTGGTGGTAGTAATGGTAATGATGATTGTAGTGGTAGTAGTGGTTATTGTTGTTGTTGTTGTTGTTCACCTAATGGAGTTCCTCTTGACGTATTTGCAATTAATGACAAAGCAGATATATCCTGAGGTTGTTTTTCTGCTTGGTGGAGGGAGTTTTCAGTTTCTATCTGGCTGATGATCTTATCCTTATGTTTCCAAAGACGCTCAAGGTACCTTTCAACTTTTTTTCTTTTTTGTGGAATCCTGGATATGGGTCGAATCTTTGCATAAACAATGATGGTTATAGGACTTGGCGATGAGAAAATTTCAAGCAAAGTTGGTGGAGTATACGAAACTTCACCGTTTTTTGTTTTGTGACTATATATTATTGTGAGATCGTACAAATTTGAGTATGGATGTGGCTTGTACTTGTGTAATGCGGTAATGACATTATAGAATGCAGAAAATCGTGGGTAAAGCAAGTTGTTCAACGCTGGTAAGTAGTATTTCTCACTGATTTGGCGTTGCAAATTGTGACTACTTTCTGTCCAAATGTTAACTTCGGGAAACATAACAATCCATTCAGAGAATTTGCTTCTTAATAATCTTGCAAATACAAAAAGTACTGATGATTCCTCTAGTTCCCAATTCTCGTCGCATTTTAAAAGGTGGAGTAAGATCTTCATAGTAGGAACCCGCCAAACCAAAAACCAAGAAAAGAAGTTGACTGTGGGTAGATTCAAGCTTTGAGAATTGCTGTTAGTGTCGTTATTACTGTTATGATCCCCATTACTCTGGTTCCGGTTCCGGTTCTCGTTCTTATTGCTGTTGTGGTTGTTGTTGATGTGGTTGTTGCTGTTGTGGTTGTTTGTGTTGTTGATATATTGGTATGGCTGGGAACGGCGGTGAAGGTGGTGATGGTAATATTGATAAAAACGATGGTAATGATTCTCGTCACCTTCTATTGAGTCTGCATTTATTCTAGCGGAAAGTCGTGAGAGATGATGTATTACAAAACAATCTACCAACGAGCTATGGTTGCTAACGACAACTGCTGGATATGGGCTCAATTTGTCACCAACTACTTTGAACCTGACTTTATTCAGCTTCTATAGTGATTGTTAGTACATTATTCATGAGTTCTTTATATTGATCATCAATACATCGCATTTGCATGGCTTTTGAAGCCTCTCTTTACTCTTTATTTTTTTGCTTTATTATGCTTTCCTGCTTTCTTGTTTTCCCATTTTCCCATTTTTCAATTTCTGCTTCCTTTTATTTAGATTGGTTCCAATTGTAACTTACCATTAAATGTAATCCTAAATCCCAAAAAGCGTTGCTACAACGATTTTTCAATAGAGCAGCTGTATCAGGAAAGAAGGTTGCCAAAAGTGTTGCAAAAACTGAAATAAGTTGGTACGTTAAGATATAAGCAACTAATAACATCAAACATGACATTCCTTTAAGCCAAAGCTTTAATGAAGCATCTGGATTATTTCCATTATACCTAATCCCAAAATGATCTACCAACTCCATGATTTGATGCAAGCGTTAATATAAGCTAGTCAGTCCTTGTTCACTTTAAAGTTGAGGTTAAAGACGACCCCTTAAGAAGTATAAGAGTTTAAGAAACAATTTATCTACCAAACAAAAGAAAATCACTTACACAAAAAAGAAATATAAAAAATAAAAAAAATTAAAAAAATTAAAAAAATAAAAAGAAAAAAGAAGTGCAGAACCTCATCTCAATCATTTATTATTCGTTTATTTAACTTGAATAGTTGCGTACCTATTTTGTTTGCTTATATATCTACCCACTTACCTACTCACTCACTAACTTAGTTACTTACTTAATTACTTACTTACTTACTTACTCACTAACTTACTTAATTACTTACTTAATTACTTACTTACTTACTTACTACAGTAAATTTTTTCAAGAATCTACGGTTACATCCAACTATCAATTATACAACATGTCACGATTAATTGTCAAGGGTCTTCCAAAGTATTTCACAGAAGATAACTTAAGAAAACATTTTGGCGAGCAAGGCGATGTTACGGATGTTAAACTTGTGAAATCCAAGAACGGTGAATCGAGGCGTTTTGCATTTATTGGATACAAATCTAGAGAGTCGGCGGAAAAAGCTGTAAAATTTTTCAACAAGTCCTTTCTTGATACGG